>NW_026000174.1:48333268-48499225 GCF_001458135.2 Marmota marmota marmota | reverse complement strand
TATTTGTGTGTGTGGTGCTGGGGATTGAACCCAGGGCCTTGTGCATGCAAGAAAAGCACTCTACCAACTGAACTATATCCCTAACCCTCTCTAGGTTTTTGTTGAACCTATGATTTACATTTATATAATCTTCCAATATTTTTTTAGTGCTTCTAACCCTGAAGTCTCACCTTGACAATCAGCAAGATCCTCAGTAGAAATATTGAGAGTAGTTAGGTTTCTGTTATGTATTACCTCTATCAATTACTCCTTGTTTGATGGTGGGAAAAATAATTCATATATGTTAACTTCAGCATTTTGATCTGTCAAATTGATATAGTAGTAAGTCTACTTAAGATTGCTATGAAGATTTCATGTAAGAATTGATATGAAATTGCATTCTGTAATTATGACACATAATATTCATTCATTGCATATTAAAAATCAATCAAAGTTCAAAGCATATTATTCATTAACTTATATGTATACCATCACACAATTCTATGATGTTTAGTATTATGAATTATTGACAAGGAATTAATACTTATCATTGATAAAGAATCTGAGGTTCAAAAAAATAAATAATTTGTTAACAAAATATTGTCTATATGTAACATAGATAAAAGATGATGGCGCACATATTTATACCTAGGTAAATACCAGAGTTCCAGAACCTGAGCACTGCATGATGGCTGCACTATATGCTGGAAGATCAAATTTCTCCTTTGAATTTTTATCCTAAGTTGCAATGGATATAAAAGAGAATGATGGTTTAAAAATATAGTCTTTAGATTGCTTAGGTCACTATCTATCTATATCACTTACTTTTTGGGTGGCATGACTAAGTTTTTAAATTGTTTTAAAACATTTGGGAAGAAATGGCTGGAGCTAGAATATTTTGGGGGACTTTGATGAATTATTCCATCCATAGTACTTAAATACATACATGAGGTATATTAACAGTCAATAATACAATAAATATTCCTGAAAATTATGTTATGACAAGAAAAGCACTCTTTATTTTTAAAATAATGCACTTATAAAACATTAAAAATTATGTGGTATGTGTGAGTAACCACGTGTGTTGACCAATGTAAAATTATAATGAAATAGCAAATATGATACTGGAATGAGCTATTGTGTTGAGTCTTCAAGCAGAGTACTAGGAACAACTATTTGGGACCAAATGTATAGACTCTATACTGCAAGACTGTGAAGAATGCAGACTAAGCAGGGAACAGAGTTCATGTAATGAAAGACATAGAAAGATTGAGACCAAATTTTAATTGACTGTTGGATGAAGAATCTGAATTTCACTTTGTTGCTTTGGGATGCCAAGGAAACAGCAAAGCTCAGACCTAAACACATAAGTTCACAGGGTCTGAGACTAATTCATATTGAAATCTGGCTAAGAATAGAGTATATCATTGCTAGTATTTTATTTCTTAGATATAAAAATGCATATTTTGACTGAAATATGCTAAAAGAATGGTCTCAGCTGTCACTTCAATTAAGTTCATTTGAGAAAATACCAGACCCAAACTGCTTTTTTCCCCATTCTATTCTATTCTCAATTTCATTTTGTAAACTCTTTTCATCCTCCTATAATCTATCAACAGCAAAGCACTAGATATGTGGAAGACAAACCAGGATCTGTCAATTTATGATGAGAAAAGATTGAAATTGAATTAAATACAATTTAATCCACAGAAAAATTGGCCATGCCATAAAATAAATTTATCTATTATTAAAATTAATTTAAATGAAATAAACTAAAAATAGATCAAATGAATTAACTCAAGTAATTTTAGACAGAAAAATTATCCATAGGATATAATTTAAAATAAGCCAATTGTCAAATAAAATATTTTAAAGTATTTTATAATAAGAAGAAAGATACTAATGTAATCCACACTATCCAAAACACCTGAATATAATGAAAGTCAAAGAGATAAGATGTAATAGATTTAATCAATGTTAAAGATTTAAAAGTGTTAATTAATTTAAATGAAATTATATCAAAATAACACTAGTCCTGTAATAATGTATTTAAATAAACTAAAATCAATAAAAATAGTTGAGATTCATTCTGTTCACATACTTATAGAGTGTGGATGTTAAATTCCCCCCAAAGTATTAATGTCTTGGTTCCAAGAATATTGCTTTTGGGAAGTAGTTGTACCCTGGGGATGTGGGACCTTGTGGGAGATCCTTATGTTACTGAGTGTGTGCCTATAAGGAGCCTCAGTCTCCCCTTCTTTATTTCTCTTGAGATGAACAGTTCACTCTGTCAAAAACTCCTGCAATTTGCCAAATATCCAAAGTCATGAGGCCATCCAATCTTGGACTGGAATCTCTAGAAAAATACTTCAAAATAATTCTTTCTCTTCATGAATATGATGGCTCAGATATTTTGTTACAGTGTCATGGAGCTGACTGACTTACATACACTGAACATTTGCAGGTAAATGGAGTTGGAGAATATCATGCTAAGCAAAGTAATCCAATCCCACCCAAAACAGAGGCTAAATGTTGTCTCTGATAAGTGGATGCTGATCCAAAATGGGAGGGAGTGTGGGAAGAATGGAGAACCTTTGATTGGGCAAAGGGGAGGGATAAGAGGGGAGGGGTCAGGGGTAGGAACAATGGTGGAATGAGATGAACATCATTACCCTAGTTACATGTATGACTGCACATATGACTGCAACTGTACATCATGTATAGCAAGATAATTGAACAGTTGTGCTCCATTTGTGTACATTGAATCAAAATGCATTCTGCTGTTGCAAATAATTAGAACAAATAAAATAAAATAATAAAAAATTTGTACTGGAAGCAGTCTATATTGTATTAAGAAAAAAATAAATAAATTATATAAAGATTAGATAGAATTATAAAAAAACTTTAAAAAACCTTCCTTATCACCCAATATACCTCAATTCAATCTCCAGATTAAGTGCTTGAAATTAAATTTCAGCCATAGTTTATATTCCATGGTAAAGAGGTAAATTGTTCATACAGAAAATCTCACTTCAGCATAATTGAATAAAAATTAACTATGAAAAAAATGTATTTCAATATTTTTGTGTTGTTAGAAATAAGGGCGGCACCTATATTTTTGGATTTTTTGGATAATGTGTCTTTATATAGCTAAAAATTTTCTAGAAAAATTTGAAAATCATTGACCCAGATCAATTTAATTCAATTAGAATCCCAGCTAAATGTTCTGTGATGTGGCGGATTTCACTTTGGCTGAAAACTAACGTTTCTTTGGAAGATTTTCAAAATTGCTGATAGCCCTGACTCACCTCTAGTAATCCTAATTTAATTGTCTTTGTGTTAGGCTCCTGCACTAGGAAATTTTAAGTGTTCTTTAGGTGATTTTTATGTGAAAACAATTATGAGAACCACAGGTCTAGAAATATTGCTAAATATTTCCTGTCATATTTATATACAAAATTGACCACATGCCTGTTTCACTGTGATTTCATTTTTGCCCCCTGGTTTTGTGTATGCCAGTTGTGTCAAGACCTAGAGTCTAGCCCAATTATATAAATAAAATAGAAAGCTTTGGAAGCTTATGAAACTGCATATTAGAGTAGTGGTATTTTGATTTCAATAGGTAATCAATAGCATGAAGGTCTTGTTAAATGGTGTTGCATTTAGGTGACCTGGACAAGATTAATTGAGTTTCTCAATTAAAAAAATATTTTATTTGTTCTTATTACTTATACATGACAAGAGAATCCATTTTGATAAAATTATAGCAGCAAATGTTTTATCTTTTCTAATAGGGACCCCATTGTTGTGGCTGGGCATGATGGTGCAGTTTACTTAGGTAATTTCATACTGCACATAGGAAACTCATGTTAGATTTATTGTACTGTCTTTCCTAATCCTATATTCCCTTCCTTCTTTTTGTTCTGCTTTGTCTAATGTACTGAACTTCTCTTCTTCTCCTCCTTACTTTTATTGTGGGATAGCTTCCACATTTTGGCTTATTTCACTTAGCATAATATTATCTGGATCCATTCATGTACTGGCAAATGTCACAGAGTCATTCTTCTTTATGGCTAAGTAAGATACCATTGTGTATATATACCACAATTTCTTTATCCATTCATCTGCTAATGGACATCTCCTTGGGTTCCATAGCTTTTTTACTGTGAATTGTGCTGCTATAAGCATTGATGTGGCTGTTTCATTATAGTATGCTGATTTTAAATCTTTGTATATATGCTGAGGAGTGGGATAAATGGTGGTTACATTTCTATTTTTTTTTTTTGGGGGGGGGTAATCTCCACACTGCTTTCCAGAGGTGTTGCACTAATTTTTCTCAATTTTTAACAAAAATATATATAATGCTGATTCTGGTTCTATATGTCTATGAATCAGATTTTACATAACAAGACAGATTATGGTTGTAGCTAAACGGAACGTAGTTGAGTAATTTTAGCCTCAAGTGCAGTTTTGATGAAATCTATTGAATTTCACTGAGTTTCAGGCCTTTTCTTTCAATTGAAATCTACTATTCTAGATCTTCGGTACTTCTTTTATCATCTTAAAAATAAGTATTATATGCATATTCTGCCTATTGTATGAATAAAGATTATGGCATCTACTGATTTTACCATGTTTTTTCCTACTTAAAATACTGTATTTTTTACATAAAGATTGTATTGAGACAAATTTAGTTTATTCTAATTATTAAAAAATAAATATTTGGCCACTTAATGGATCTTCAGTGAACTACCTAAAGGCTAGCCAATGATGTGTCTTAATTGATCTCCAATACCTAGGCTCCTTCTAATGAGTCTGGAACTTTGGCCATGGATCTTGCATAGAGATAATTTTATGCTGAAACCTTGCAAATAGCAAATTTTATATTAAAAACTTGACAGTTATCAATTCTAAAATTTGAATACTAGACAAGGAAATGTGGTACTGGAGTTAGTGTTGTAATTGGATGAAGCTAAATAAATGATAAATCTTATTTATCAAATGAATATGCAGGATTATACAGGAATTGACTACTGTGAATTGTGCTGCTCTAAGCATTGATGTGGCTGTTGCACTATAGTATGCTGATTTTAAATCTTTTGGATATATGCTTAGGAATGGGATAAATGGCAGTTTATTCCTAGTTTTTTTTTTTTTTTTTTTTTGAGTAATCTCCACACTGCTTTCCAGAGTTGTTGCACAATTTGTTCTCAATTTTTAACAAAAATATATGTAATGCTGATTAGAGTCTGAAGTAATGTAAGTTATACTATGAAGGATTCAGATTTTCTTTTATTTGTTTCCCAAGAGATTTATTTAGTTTTTAATTGTGCAGCTTGAACTAATTTAATTTACAGAAAACAGTTGAGGGACACTAGCTATGAGAACTGTATGCTCTCTGGGCAGAGAGCCCAGCATGTCTTTATTACTAGGATTTGATCCATACTAAAGGGAAAACATTTCCAAGTTAAGTTTATTTTTCAAAGATAGTTGTTGTTGGATTTAAGTTTCTATCTAAAAGTTGATGAAAGTCATGGTGCTTCCCTTAGGTAATTTCAATATAATGGTAGCATTTTGAAGTGTTTCTTAATTCAGATGAAAGCATTTTAAGGAGCTAAATGTCTAAGCAAACATAGTAACATCTATGTACTATGCTCACAGTTTTGCTCCAAAAGCGCACATACAGGCAAACACACTCTGGCACACAGCCTTGTAATTAATAATGTGTATTGAATTTCCAGATACATAGTTGTTTTAGACAGATCCAGACACTTTTATCCAACCGAACATTTTCAAAGCTCATTAATGCATCAGTGTATATATAATTACAATTTCACTTGGCACAGCATTTTCTTGTTGATTGCAGGGTGGAGAATAGTTCCCTTTGGTGCCTTTCTCTCTCATCTGGAGCAGAGAACCTAACTGCTGTGACCACTTATGAGACAAACTTGGCACACCAAGGGCCCAGATGGAGATGGATCCAGTGTGCTTCCAGAGGCAGCATCTGTGTCTTTGATTGACTTCTGGGCCATCTCCTTCAAAAACCTCTTGAACTTCTCTAGTGTTGATACTTAGAACAGCTGTGGATTTCCTTGTTGGATTAATTTCAAATAACCTCTATTCATAACTAGATTATCTTCCTGTGCTTTATGGATGAAAAAAACTTACACATCCTTGAAAATTCAAGCAGTAGTAGATAAATAAACATAATAGTGTGTAGGATGATCAGATCAACAGCCACATATTTAAACCACCATTTTTCCAAACCTCTAAAAACAAATGGTTAAATGCCATGTTTTTGTGGACTATACACTGGCAGTGACGTTTTGTTCTATAATTATTGAACAATCAAATATAAACATTAGAAGGCATTTTAAGTTTTTGAACAGAAATTGTCTCAATGTTCTGAACCCATACTTGTCCATCAAGTATGACTGAGTGATTTATTAACAACAACAACAATGTTGTAGCACACAGTAACATCTGAAGGGAGATTTCAAGTTATTTCTCTTAGCAAGAAAAAATTTTAGTTGAAAATCAAACTCTTATAATCTGAAATAAAAAAAATTAAGAGAACATTCAAGTATAAATAATAATTATCCCTCAGTTAAAATAATTTCTGATATGATGAATATAGCATGTCTCTTCAGATATATGTAAGATTCTATAACTATAGCAGTGCTAGCCTAAATGTACAACACACTTTGGACTACACCGCAACTTATTTCTGAACAACCATTCTAAGTCTTATAGTTTGCTTTTTTCCTTTGCTTATACAAATATAAACTTGAAGTGATTTAAAGGAAAAAAAAATAGCAAATCCAATGAAGGATTTCTCTATGCCTGTGGCTTTATGTCAATGTCATGTCTTCCTACAATACACATTCTTCAGAATTAATTTGATATCATGGTTTCATATATAATCCTCTTCCTATTGTTAAATTCTGTTGTCTAGGATTCATGGATTGACAACACAACCCACGCATGGATTGTATTTTAATTAAAACCCACGTATCTTCCAAGTGTGGATTTCTGGACTTCTGCAGCTTCAGCAACTCTTTTCAAGATCAGAACCAAGACCGTCATTCATACATTCTTACTAGCTCTCTGACTCCTTTATAATTAAAATCTCTCATTCAGTGCAATGGATTTATATTCAGGGCTGTTTTGCTCACTTATTCTTCCCATTTTTATTATGTAGGACAAAGTTATGACCCGTTTTATTAGTCTTAAACACAACATTCATAACAATACTTATATTATGAAATCAATTTAACTCAATACCACACTTCTTATTACACTGTGATCATTAGTAATTCATAGTGTCTATCACCCTCACAAAATTATCTCTTTTACTGCAGATATTTTCATTTTATAGTAAGGATTATAATACTTGCCAGGGCCTCAAACTCCAATCATTTTAGTTTTGTTGTTTTTCTTCAATCTTTTCATAATGATCTGCCCAACTTCCAATCTGGTATAACTAAGTCCTTCTTGTCCTTCCCACTCATCCAATGACTCACTTTTCTATCAATCATCTCTCAGTATCTTCTGTTTAATTTACAGCTTCCTTCAGTAGATTTTTCACAATTATTCATGCATAGCTGTGTTGTATTTTTTTATAAACCCCAGAGTAAATATTGCTTGTAGGTAAGAATGAGGAGTTGCATTCTTTAATTTTTTAACATTTTAATATTGTGAACCATGATACCGCATAGTTACCAAGCAAGTCTGGAAATAGTTATGTTTTAGGATAATGGATCCAAATAAGCCTTTTGGTTTCTGTTCTCTTAATAAGATTTAGCTGCCATTGTGCTCTTACTCTTTGTAGGACACTCTGCCAAATATTTTCATGAATTATTGCTTCCCATCCTCAAGCAATACTAAAAATAAGTGCCCCTATTATCCTAGTTACACATTGAAAGAAAGTGTGTCAGAGAAATGTTAAAATAAAAACCTGGCACACTAAATTTAGCAGAATTTAACTGAAAGAGGGGAAAAAAGAGGCTCATAAACTGGTCAGCACTGTAAATCAAAAGCAGCTCTAACAACTCCTGCCTACAGGTGCAGGCCCTAACTACATCCAGAGGAGCCAAAATTATATGCATACTTAACTGGATTTGCTGCAATTTGGCAAATGCCATATTTGGACATGTTTTAGTAGCTTTCAGCCCATTAATAGTAGAAAATCCATCTGTTATGATTGCCTAATAATTAGCTACTTTTTTATACAATTATCAAGTTTGGTAGCAGTTTGTGCATTTAATTTAGTGTTTGTAATGCAAGGAAGCATCTTTAGGACACTCTTAATTTAATTTAACAGTGATTGATAAAACGGCACAAAGATATATCAATGCAATTATTCCTTAGAGAAAATAAAAATTAACAATGTATTTATTATTGCTATAGGAAAATAATAAACCCTATTATTTATTTTACTAGATTTTACAATGTATTGGATATGAAAATAAATTTTTGAATGACACATTCATTTCTTAAATTGTCTCAAGATATGCTAAATTCTGAGATAATATGGGGCTATGAAATTGATCAAAACTGGTCAAATTTTGTTATGTAAATATATTAGTTTGTCCTAATGAAATCTTCCATTTAGTATAGTTATTATAATTTTAAAATAATAAAAGGTTTATGTAAACTAACTTTTGAAAATGAATTCTAAAATAGAATTTTAAACATTGTATTTCAAAATTTACTTGTAAGTTGATTTATGATGTTTTCCAATACTATAGAGATAAGTTTTCTATAGAAGGTCATTTTTTTAAATAAAGTACAATGAATAAGAAGGAGAAAAAAGAAGAATAGTGCCTCAGAGTGATAGGGTTGTGATGCTGGTTATTACCATAGTGTGAATTTACTTATTTTTAAGTATCTATGGAGTTTCTATTATGTGCAATAAAGCAAAATACACATTTTTTGTATATAAAGATGAATCACATGAGGTTACTGCTACTGTCAGAGAATTTAAAATTTGAAAGGGGAAATATGACGCTGGATAAATTATTGTAATAGACTGTGGAAAGGAACATCAGAAATATGTAGCTGACACCTAATGGAGTTCAACATACACATAATTATTTGTATATTGAAAAAAGGTTAGTGCCTCATTTAGTATGTGCCTTGAAATCAGTCATTGAATGATTCAAGAGAGCAAGAGATTTATATTAAACATTTAATAAATTGGGAAAGAAATTAATACTAATTAGCCTTGATCTATAATCCATCACATCAAACACAAAACAGGTATATAAGACATTTGAAACTATTTTCATTTTCTACATTAGAAATAGTCAATAATGTATCACAGTGAACTTAACTAATACATAATGAAATTGGATTTTGAAACCTGGTTTATAATTTTTGACCCTTTTTGAATACAGGATAATTGTGATAAACCAAGGATCTTTACAAAGAAGTATAGAATCATATAATATATAACTTGTGTAAGTTTATCTAGACTTGTTCATGTTAATACTGAGAAAACTGTAATCCAGATATATTAAGAGATCCCCCTAAAATACTCATGGTATTGAAATTAAGACTAAGTTTTTTTTTACAATCTTATTATCCCTTTTTCTCACCACCTTATAGAATAATCTCAGTAAGGTATAGAAGAGGAAGTATTCGGGGAAAATTTATACATGCTAAAAGCTATCACAGCTCTGTTTCAGATGTAAAATATTGGCAATTAATGTACTTGGCTTTACAAACTAAAGGGAAGATACCTGTAACATGAGATGATGGAGAATATGTCTGTCATTGGATATGCCTTGTCCAAGAAAGAAAAAAGGGCCTGAGGAACATTTCCTTTATTTAGATGACCAGAATCAGTAATTTAAAACCTTGAAATACAGTAGAAGAAGAATGGATAAGATGTGTATATTTTGAATAATCATTTGAAAGTAGCTTTTGGAAGGATATCTAATTGATGGTACTTATTTAGGTTTTTAAATATTAACTGCTGACTGGGTGTCTGTATTACTTGCACTATACCATGTAAAAGTTTATTATCTTAGTTCTGGAGAAGCCTTTCTAGTATTGATCTAGAGAAACAGACGGTTAACATTTCAGACATGTTTGGAAAAAGGAAAATATCTGGCTAATATTTTTGGTTTTGTAATCAAAATATGTCTAGTAAAGACAATGTATTAGATTAAAGCCAACAAATAATATATTTTGAATACTTTTTCTAAAGTACACAAATTAGCATGTTTGCCAAACCTTGTGTTCTGATTTGGAATTGGGAAATACTTGACACAAATATTTAATTGAACAAACACTTTTCAGCTTGAATTTTAATACATTTGATTCTTAAAATCAGCAACAAATGTAAAAGAATTATAACAATGATAAGATCCAGAGTATAGATTTTTCTTCCCTCCACATAATCTTAGTCTATATGGCTGTATTTCACCTTGGGCAGAAACTTTTACTTACCTATGGGGCCCAAAGATTGAGAAGATCTTTGCTTATATTACATATCTGAATTGGTTTTTTAACACTACTTCATGGCAAGAAGTCTGCCTTTTATTGAGTGTCATTTAATTCTTCTTCCATTTTATGAAGTTTATATCAACCTTTGGTTTGAACTCTTTAAAGGAACACATTTTTAAATAAGTCTGATTATTAGCATTAGTGAGCATTTTCTTCCTTCTTGCCTATAGCCATATTGATTAATTAAGAGAATGATCCAAACAAGGAATCCTTCATAGTATAATACAAAGGATGCCAATAGACAGTGCTATTTTTAAAATTTTTCTTTCAATACTTTTTTAGTTTCAATGGATGTTTATTTTATTTATTTATATGAGGTGCTGAGAATCAAACCCAGGGCCTCACACATACTAGGCAAGTGCTCTACCACTGTGCTACAACCCCAGCCCAGAGCTATTAGTTATTTAGGAAAATATTATTCTAAAAATTCCAAGTTAAAGATAAATGTGTGAGGGGCATATAAGTGTCTTCAAGCAAAATTGTGTGATATTTTTCATGCTACTTCTTACACATCTGTCCCTATTTCCTAAAGGAAGTTAACTCAGGCTTGCTTCTTATTTTTCATCTCATATTCTATTCAGAGCAAGGCAGTCCTGCTTTATTACTCCTGTAGCTATTTTGACAATAAGATATTACTTATTCAAGCCATGTTGTTTTCTACATGGTTGAATATCATGAATTAGACTAAGAGATAAAAAGAAAAATAAAAGAGGAAACACATATCTTGAAGTCGTGTTGATTCATAACCAGTGCCCCCTACTTCTCAGTGGAATGATGCATATTTAAATACACAGCTTAAAGGATTTCATTTACCACCTTGGAACAGTGGGCCATCCCATCAACATAGCACATACACATTGAGATTTATCACCTTTCATTCTAAAAGAATGTAAGGATGACTAAGTTCCACTTACTGTAAATTTCAAGCTCCATAAAAATCCTTCCAGGCAGTCATGCTTCACAAATGACTAATCACCTCATAGCCACTTTGTCTTCATAAATGAAAACTTAAAAACTTAGTGATTGGTACCAAATGTAATTTCAAAATAATTATGAATACCAACTGTATTTAATCATTGGGCTTATTATCTTGCAACTTTCATGTTATACTGTGGCTGCTCACTAATATGGAATTTTTTGATTTAAAAAAAATTATAAGTGAGGAAAGTTATTTGAAATAGTAGTAGATTTTTGGCAGTCTTCCTTTTTTGAAAACATAAAATTGGAACATTTATAGGCTTCTGATGTGAATTCATTGCTATTCTGGAAATTGAATAATCATAAAAATGGTAATATCTGGTGTCCTTAACATAAGGACAACTTTTGTTTGTGGATTTTAGGTTTATGGGATTTTTAACATTTCAATGGAGTCAGACAGACTTGATTGTTTTTATCATTTTGACATTTAGTTTCAATCAACAGAAGAACATAGGGATGTTATCAAACTGTTCACAGTTTGTTTTCAGAGACTTCAACAACAGAAAGGGAAGAAGGAAGACTGAACAGCAAAATTTTCTGTTTGTTTCCATGAGCAGTGAGACTCCCAGATTTAGGATACTCATATGCTTTGTTTCTAGCCACCATAATTCCGGGATTCCATGATCTCTTTGATTTTTCTTTCACATAATTTCACTGTTACAAATTATAAATATAAACATTTTTTTTCCCAGTAAGTCTTTTTTTTTTTTTAATTCTGAATGTGGGCTAAAGATTAGGTTTATCTCAGGGAGCCTTTTAGTGGTCATTCAGGTTTGGCATAAAAAATTGGAGACTTAGAGACCTGAAATGATCAGTTGGCTTCACCTAGACATGTGTGTTGAATATTGGGCTTCAAGGCAGCAGGTTGGGGTGCTAAGCTGAGAGCTTTGTCACAGTGATGGACCCCTCAGTCTCACAAGTTATGGAGTATTGCCTTTAGCAATGGGATGAGCAAGGGAGGAAGGCAGCCTCCAACATGCAACCAGTCTCTAACATCTCTCTAATTTGGAGCTATATAGAATGGAATGGTTGTGAGGTACTCTAGAAAATAGAAAACAGTATTATTTTAGACTTTCAAGGTAAAGAAATGGGCAATATACCATGTTCCCTAAAAAACTTCAGCAGTTTAGAAAGATCTATAATATTGAAACAGGTAGGCAGAGCCTTACTGTTAATCTAACCCAATCCTTTATACTTTTTGACTGATATACCCAAACTACTTGCTTATGAAAAAGAAAAAAAAATAGTCTCTGGAGATATAGAACATCACCTGCAGATTATTTGCTGCTCCTTTTTTTTCATGGGAAGCTGGAAGAAAATATAAATAACAATTAATATAAATAAAAATGAAACAGATGCACAGATGATAGAGGTATTGGTTGTATAGAAAATAAAGAATTGCACGTTTCATTGAGATTGCAATATGTAGTTTTAAATTATAGGTTTTATATTATCTCAAGTCCTAAGCAAGAATCACCTCATACTACACTATTTTCTCTCCTAAATCATAAATGAGAAGCATTAGTCAGGTCAAGGTCTTGGTGAAATATAGTGTAGAAGCAGACAACATTATTTTTTTCTCAAAGAATTGTGATTAATGTGAGAAAGAAAGCAAAAATAACTTAAGGGTTAGAAAATGAAATGAGGATGAATTTCAACATGCTGTTGAAACTCTAAATTAAAAATTGAATTGACATTAAAAGCCAGGTATAGTGGTGCACAGCTCTGATCCCAGCTACTTGGAAGGCTGATAAATAGGGGAATCACAGGTTTAGGGCTAGTCTCACCAACTTAGCAAGAACCTGTCTCAAAAAAAAAAAAAAAAAGGCTGGGTGTAGTTTAATGATAGATCACCCTGGGTTTGGTATCTAGTGCAAACAAACAAAAAAAAAAAAAAAAGAAAGAAAGAAAATAAGAGAAAAGAAAAATTGGCATTGCAGATTTGAGAAAGATACTACATGAAATTTGGACTTCATTCATATTTTTAGTAACAAATTGGCTACAGTGAAAGTTAGTTAATTGAAAACCAGTGGAAAAGTGCCTAAATTAATATGCATGGAAAGGAAAAGAAAAAAAAATAATTGGCTAAAATGATAAGTGTGGAACCTGCTAAAAACTTCTAAGAAACATCTTTCCCAAAGCCCCCCAAAGGAGAGGAATAGTGTGACTAATTTACTTTTGCTCCTGTAAAACATCATCATGTAGTTGCCACCTCTGAAGCTATTTTACAAATATAAATGAATAAGTCAGTTTATGACTGTATTGACAGAAAGACCTGAGCAGAAAAACAAAAAGCAGTTTTCCAATTAGAAGGAGATAGCAGGTTAAAAATCTGTTTGTCAATTAAATGGGGCATTCTCAGATTATGTTTGCTTCCAAAACCTTTTTGAGTATGTTCTCTGAAAGCTGTCCAGGATTGAAAAATTGTGAAAAATAAAGAAGCACATTTTTCTTGTGGTTGTTCAAGGAAAGTAACCTTGGAAATATAAAGGTCACTTTTAGTATGAAGAATGGGGTCACTTCTGAGGAGATAAACAATGTGGTATGGTCCAGATTTACAGAAACAGCAGATCCAGGAATAGACGATATCATTGCAATTCAAGCTTCTGCTGTATAAATTGGTGCCCTTTAATAGAGAAAGAGCTAGGGAAAGAAAATATGATTATATCTTTTCAAGATACTCCTGGTATTAAGTTATTAGTTTAAAAAATTCAATTGTTGATCATTGAAAAAAAATTGTCTTGCCGACAATATGATTTGATTATAAATTAAAAACTTGTTTTCGTATGTTTCAATAAATAGTACATCTTCCTTAAATTAAATAATACTTGAACTTCATCCCGCCTGAATCCCCTGTATGAATCAGAAAAAAAAAAAATAAATTCTATCTCTAAGTGTGACAGTATTATGAGTCTATTAAAAAAACCTCTCTGGGAGATGTAATAGTAACAACAGAAAAACAATGACAACAAAAATAATAATCATAGCACCTCAAAAATGTGCTAGAATACTTATGACAGACCTTTGAGTTATTTTTCTTAGAGAGAATATCTGAGAATAAAATCCCCAAAACACCAAAAAATATATTCTACATTGAAATCTTATACACAGATGCCAGATAACCAATAAGGAAATAAATATAGTTTAACAAAGAAACAACCCTAGTCTTATCTATAGAATATTCCCTAAATTACAGGAAAGTTTACCTTCACGTAGATGGAGGCAATTAAATATGATATTAACAATTGATATTTTCCATAAGAGTGCATTTGAAATATGTTATTATAGTTTGAATATGAGATAACCCACAAAAGTTCATGTATTAGGTAATGAAGAAGTACGCAAAGGTGGCATGATTTGATTATGCTAGTTATTATGCATAGTTTATCTATTTGATAACAATAATTTTAATGGTCTACTGGGTGGTAACCCTAGGCACATGTGGCATAGCTGGAGGAAAGTAGATCAATTTTTGCATGCCTTTGCAGAATATATCTTATTCCTAACTCCTCTCTCTCTTTCTCTCTCTCTCTCTCTCTCTCTCTCTCTCTCTCTCTCTCTCTCTCTCTCTCTCCTCTTAATATAACATGAGCTAAACACCTTTCTTTCCTTCACTACACCTTTCTGCCATGATGTTTCTGTAATGGAGTCAGCCAACCATGAACTGAATGAACTCTGCAACAATGAGTTCCGAATAAACTTTTCCTTCTGTAAATTGTTTTTCTCAGGTAATTTGCTCCCACCAATGAAAGGCTGACTAACACAAGTATAGTTTGTAATCTTGTAAACTATAGTCATAACTATTAATCTCTTAACAAGATCCTATTGTTGATTTAAAGCCCTTTTTCTTTCTACTGCGCTTACCAGACAGAACAGACAGACACTTGGTGTGAAAAGGGAATCTATGTATTCCTCATTACCAGTGAATGAATTGTGGTTGAGTGCTTATCAAATAGACATTCTATTTATTAATTCATTCAGTAATTCACACATTCATTTTTGGTACCAGAAAGTGAACCAAGAGTTGCTTAACCAGTGAGCCACATCCCCAGACTTTTCCATTTTGATAGAGTTTGCTAAGGTGCTTAGATCCTCTCTAAATGGCTGAGGCTGGCCTCAAATTTTCTGTTCTCCTTCCTCAGCCTCCCATGTTTCTGGAATTAAAAGTGTACATCACCATGCACAGCTCAACACATTCTAAATAATGAAAAGTAGAGAGCTAATCTTCACTAAAACTTTAAGTTTACCAGGTAACTTAAAGTGAGAGGACATGCAAAATAAATGGTCATGAAGTTTGACAGGAATTTGCAATGAAGGAAGTGAGAGACTTTTATTGAATCATCTAATAAATGATTCATATTTTGTCACTTAAGATTCTTTTTAGAAGTTTAAATGTTAGCTTTTCTTAAATCTAAAGGTAAAATATATCAAGATGACACTCTTCTAGTTTGGTATGGATTTGGCTATTCTTCAGGAAAAAAAAAAAAAAAACCTGCTTATCTGGCCAAAAGAAAAGGTGTCACTACATAAAAAAAAAATAAGGAAGAAACAAAGAATAAAACCCATAGGTACCATTCAATCAATAACTACACTTCATGTAGGAGCTTTAAAGTAGTCAACAAGTCTCTATTATCTGCAGAACAAAGTAAAAGTTTCCCAGCCTGATATTCCTGGGCTTCTCCAACCTTTGCTGAATTAAACTATTCAGGGTGATCACATTGATAATATTTTTTTTTTCTTTTCTGCATGCTTTCAAGAGCAGACTTTTTTCCCCAGCCATGCTTTCCTTAAATCTAACTCATCTTGGTTGTGCAAATCCCTCTTCTACATTTGAGCTTTCTCTTCCAACCCCTAGGCAAAACTCTTCATGATGCGTGTTAGGAAACTGGACACTGTGCTCCCTTTCTTGAGTATCTGTCGTCTAAGAACATGTCACAGGACCCTTAGAACGTATTTCTTTAGCAGAAAGTTTCTTATAATTTCCTTGCTGTTTGTTTCAATACATTGTGTCCCATCACCCCATACCTAGAACACCTACAAAAACTTAAATTGAGTAACATTTATCCCATTTATGACTGTTTTGAAATAAATATTACATTCTTTGTGAAAAGTGATAGGTGAATGATTAGAGCATTTGAAAAACAGCATATAGTTCCACGTACACATGAGAAAAATATAAATTATATAGAAGGTCTAGATTATGATTTACCACCTGTTTTAACGCAACTGTGTCAATTTTTGGACATATCCAAGAAATCAAAAACTTGGGAAATAATGAACTAAGAAACATTAAGATAGGTAAAACCACATTTACTTTTAATATCTCAGAGCAATTTATACCTGGGCTTTCTGTATATCAGTAATAAGCTAAAAAGATGTAGGATCAATAGAGGAATAAAAAATTTACTTCTGATTTAATTTATAATTTGGGATGGCATGAACTATTACAAAACCATTGTATCAAGATTTTGTATTTTGAATTAATGACTAAAAATCACAGTATTGAAAATATCATATTTCCAGCTATGTATAAATGTTAAAATTATTGTGTGGGGGAGGCGGGAGAAGGAGAGAGGGGAAAACATATTTTAAAATATTCATGATTAGGAAAATTTTTTGCAGGTCTTGTTTCCTTGTTAATTAGAAATATCTTTGAAATTCTCTTTCATATTATTTAACCCCTACACACACAACATATATATATGAAAGAAGAATAAATGTTTGGTACTGAGAAATACTTTAGTTTTATTCTTCCTCATAAAACTAAAGTATTTCTAGAAATTCACAGTACGGGATATTTTTGATAATTAAACAGCAACCTAATTTGAAAATCTACTGTATGAACAGAGTGGTTGCTTTGATGAATTCAGAAAATTTATAATCTTCCATTGACCTCTAAAGTACCCATGACCTTGAATTTGTAGAATTTCTGACTCTGGTTGGATCAGAAGAAGAGAGATTGATGCTTTTTTATTGTGCTTTTATCCTGAAGACTTTAGAAAGAGAAAAATATATATATCATAAGAAAAGCTGGTCTGGCAAGATATCCAAAGTAATTTTGCTGTCTCAAGAGTGGCAGATAGTCATGATAAGCATACAACCTTTGAGGTGCTTATCTAAACCCAGCAGAAACCCCTACTTTCAGTTCAACACATCACTTTCTGTTTGTACTAGGATAGTGGAGTTTGGATGTTAAGCAATTTGAGCAGAAGAAGAACAAGAATGTGATCTAAATCATTTTACTTAGATTCCTTTACCAGTTGTTGTTTTCAACTTATTTATATGATGTAAAGGCAAGCATCCTACCTGGAAATTTAGGTGAACATTTTGTGCTTCTATTATCACAGTACTAGGACATATAGTTCATCAGTTTTGTGTAATTAAATTTTGAAAAAATAAGAATTCTCCATAACTAAAATCCTTAGGTCAGAATTTGCTTTAAGGGCTTCTGAGAATACAAAAGTAAAGTTAGAATAAGGATGAAAGAGGTCTAAAATACACATAGATTTTTGAATATACTTTATTATTTAATAATCAAGCAGTAAGAAAAATAATAAAGTCAACTCTAATTTACAGATGAACATTATACAAATAGATTAACAAATATGTTCAAGTGAAGCATATTCATTGTAAACACTTACATGGTGAAGCCCTAATGACTATGATGAATTATTTCTGTCATAGATTTGAACCCCTGTTAAACTGGCTAGAATATACATGCAACATTTTATTCTGAGCCAAAATTATTTTGACAATGGTTAAAAATACAGTAAATGTTGTTCCTAACCAATTGAAATTGGGAAAATCACATGTCAAAATTTGTGATAAGAACATTTATCAAAAGATATATTCTCTTAGCAATTTTTAATCATCTAATATGATATTGTTTACCTTATGTATTTTAATGAACTATTCATGCTGCACATTTTTCATTTTGTATAATTAAAATTATTAATCTTTAAGTATTATGTCTGTTTCTCCTTATTCAAGCTCTTGGAAATTACCATTTTCCTTTCTGCTTCTGTGAGTTTCAATAGTTTGTCCATTACTGAATATTTAGGTGGCTTCACTGTTTGAGTTATTGTGAATAATGCTGTAATTATCAGGGGTGTGCAGATATGTCTTTGAGATCATGATTCCTGTTGTTTGGGAATGTAGTACCAAGTGGTATTGCTGAAACATAAGATAGTCTTATTTTTTTTTTTTTATTTTGGGGTTGTGAAGAAGTAGTATTGCTGAAATATAAGAAAGTCTTATTTTTTTATATTTTGGTGTTGTTCCATTCTATTTCCATAATGGCTTCTCCAATTTTCACTCCTACGCAGAAAGTACACCATCATTTTTCTTCAATCTTGACCAAACATGTATCTTTTTTTTTAATTCTTATAATAGTTGTACTAAAATGTGTGAAGTGATGTTTCTTTGTGGTTTGATATTTATTCCCCTAATAATTATTGTTGAGTACCACCTTCTCACATGTCATCATTTGTAATGTTTGCTTTGGAGATATGTTGATTCAGTTTCTTCCAATTCTGAAATCAGATCATTATATTATTATTTTGCTATTGTGTTGTGTAAATAGCTTACATGTTTTGGACATTAACTTTTTGTTAGCTGTGTATTTTTCTATAGGTTGCCATTTGATATCATTAATATTTTTCTTTGCTGTGCAAAAGGTTTTTATTTTGATATGATACTGCTTATCTACTTTGTTTTCATTTAAAATATATATTTTTAGTTGTAGATGGATACAATACCTTTATTTTTTTTTTATTTTTATGTGGTGCTGAGGATAAAACCTAGTGCCTCACACATGCTAGGCAAGCACTTTACCACTAAGCCACAAATCCAGCTCCTAATTTGTTTTTATTGTCTGTTTTTTTGATGTCATCTCGAAAATGTCTTTTGTCAAGGTCCAAGTGAAGAAGGTTTTTTCCTGTATTTTCTTCTAAGTTTTACAGTTATAGGCTTTATATTTAAATAATTATTTAATTAATTGTGAATTAATTTTGTTATGGTGTAAAATAAGCACCCAATTTCAGTTGTTTCTGTACAATAACAATGAATTATCTGAAAAAAGATGTCAGTAAAATTAACCCAATTTCCATAAGCATCAAAAGCAACAACATACGTAGCAATAAATTCAATGTAGAAGTAAAACTCTTTTTTCATACTTTTATCATGCATTGTAATTATACATAATGGTGGAATTTGTTGTCAGGTATTCATACATGAACACAATACAGCCATAAAAATTGACCAGTATTTTCCCCAGAATTCTCCTTTTCCCTTCCATGCTTCCCCTTGGCCCTTTCCTTTACTTTATTGATTTTCCCTTGATTTTCATGATATTTCCTCGCCTTTGTATTCCTTTTTCCTCTCTGGCTCCCACATATGAAAGAAAACATGCAATCCTCGACTTTCTGAGTCAGGCCTACTTTGCTTAACATGTTTTCAAGTTCCATCCATTTTCCTGCAGATGCCATAATTTCACATTTCTTTATGGCTGACTAAAACTCTATTGTGTATATATGCCACATTTTCTTTTTCCATTCATCCATTGGCAGACACCTAGGCTGGTTCCAAAGCATGGTTATTGTGAAATGTGCTGCTCTAATCATTTGTATGCATGTATTACTACAGTATGTGATTTCAATTCTTTTTTTTTTTTTGCATCAGGAATTGAACCCAGGGGTACATAACTCCTGAACTACATCCTTACCCCCTTTAATATTTTGTTTAGAGTCAAGTTCTCCTGAGTTGCTTCGGGTCTCACTAAGTTACTGAGGCTAGCTTTGAACTCAAAATCCTCCTGCCTCACCTCCAGGAACCACTGGGATTACAGGTGTGTGCCATGATGCCTAGCTGACTTTAATTCTTTAGGATAAATACTAAGGTATGGTGAATCTAGGTTACAAGGTGGTTCTATGCCTAGTCTTTTGAGAAACCATGGAGGTGAATCTCTTGTTCATCAAACTCTATAAATCATTGATGAATGAAATTTGAAAGTATTCAAATAAATGGGAATATATATTTTGTGTTCATGGATTGGAAATCTAAGTACTGGTAAAATGTATATTATGCCTAAAGCAATCTAGAATGTTAATGCAATTTTTATCAAAATTTCAAAGACTTAAAAAAAAAACAGAATTAGGGAGAAAAAGCAATCCTAAAATTCATATAATAAAAACTCTGAAAAAACAATGGAATTTGTGCAGGAAGAACACAGCACAAATCACATTTCATGATTTTAAATCATATTTCAAAGCTACAGTAATATACACAGTAATATTTTTGCACACAAACCAACAATAGACCAAGGGATCAGAATACAAAATCCAGAAATAAACCCATGTACACATGGGCCAGTGCTCTTCATCAAGAGAGTCATGAGTATACCTCAGGAAAATCACAGTCTCATTGACAAATGTTATTGGGAAAACTAGATATCTGCAGACAAAAGAATAAAATGGTCCATATTTAAACACCTTTACTGTCTAAAATTTAAACAGCTTTACTGTCTGCAATTCATCTTATCTCCCTCTGCCTCCTAATCAAGTGGTTTCCCCCCACCCAATTACTAAAATAAAGATTGCCTTTATAATCCATCAGGTAATCAGTTATATGTTGTTCAGTAATATCACTTTGACTGTGTTTTAAAAAAAATTATTTTATTGATTTTTTTAAATTCTAAATATTTGACTTTCTTAATGCCTCAGAATGTTCCCTCTTGAGGCAGGGTTAATATGTGATATTTCTTCATATTTCTCCAAGTTTACAGTACAGCGTCTTGTGTTGCAGGAATGCAAACAGCATTTGTGTATTTTACTTGAATTGATTTTACACAAATAAACCAAGCTAATTATAGGTGAAAAAAATAAACAACTTTATTAAGATTTAATTCATTTACTAAACAATGAAGTCATTAAAATGCATGATTCCCTGGCTTTAGTTTGTTGTGCATATGTAAACATCACCACAATAAGTTTTATAACACCTCAGTCATCATAAGGAGCATGTTTAAGTTATTATCTCCCTATCCACTTATCTCCTCCACCCAATCCACCCACCATAAACAATCACTAATCTACTTTCTCTATTCATTTGCCTACTATGAGCACTTCATACCAATGGAATCATACAACATGATTCTATCTGACTGCCTTCTTTCACTTTGCATAAGTGTTTCAAAGTTCATCAAAATTGAAACATGCATCTGTGCCTTCTTCTGTAAGGCCAAATAATACACCATTGCATGGATATACCACATTTTATTAATCCATTCGTCGGTGAATAGGTACTTGGATGGTTTCCATCTTTACATAATTGTGAATAGTTGTGCTATGAACATTCATCTCCATTTTTGCATACACTTGAAGGCCTGGGATTCATTGCAACCTGGCTAAGTATGTAATTCATAGAAGGCTATTCTCTAGTTTTTTTTTTCCCAAGGTTTTGTAAATTATTAATCATTCTTTAAATGTTCAGTAGGTTCTTCAGTATATTTTTCTTGGCCTGAGTTCTTTGTGGATGAATTCGGATCCTTAAATGTTTTTGATCTACATAGATTCTCTGTTTCTTATTGGGTCAGTTTATGTAGTTTACTTCAAGTAATTAGTTCAATTTATCTAAGTTGCCTAATTTATCAGAATCCAACTGTTGTTAATATTCTTTAAATTATTTTTATTTTCAAAAGTCTATAATAATAGCCCCTTTTCACATTAGTTATCTTACCAATGTATTTTCTACTTTCCCCCCTTAGTCTGGCTTATAAATATCCAACTAAATGATGGTCAGTATTGTTAATTATTTCCAAAGTACTAATTTTTAATTGAAATAATTTCTCTTTCATTGTCTAGCTTACTAATTTGTGCTCTTATTTCTACTTGCTTTAAATTCAGTTTGCTCTTTTTACAATATCTTTTGTTACAAAGCTAGGATATTGATTTTTGGTCTTTTTGTACAACTACATAATTCTATGGAAGTACTGTGTTAGCTAGAGGATTGTTTTAATAGTTTGTATCTTCATGTTTTAATCTTTGTATCTTTGTATTTTTCCTTTTTTATTAGATTATTAATTTACTCTAATTTGTTATACATGATGGCAGAATTCAATTTATTTCATATTACACATATAAAGGACTGTTTTTCAAGTCATTGTACACAAAATGTTTTCACACCATTGGTGTCTTCATACATGTACTTAGGGTAATGATGTCTAACTCATTCCGCCATCATTGCTACTCCTTTGCCCTATCTAAAGTTCCTCCATTCCTCCCATGCTCCCCCTCTCCATTCTTATTATGAGTCAGCATCCTTTTATCAAAGAAAACCTTAGACCTTTGGTTTTTAGGGATTGGCTTGCTTCATTTAGCATTATCTTCTCCAACTCCATCCATTTACCTGCAAATGCCATGATTTTATTCCCTTTTAATGCTGAGTAATTTTCCATTGTGTATATATACCAAAGTTTCCCCATCCATTCATCTACTGAAGGGCATCTAGGTTGAAATTTATTTCTAATTATATTTCATTTTGTAAGGAACATACTCTTAATTCTTTCTGTCCATGTAATTTTTTTTTAGAATTGTCTTTTGAAGACATAATATATGTTTCATCTTGGAAAATGATTCATGTGTCCTTGAGGTAAACATATTTCATTATTCTTGTGTAGACTTTCAAGTCTATTTTGAGTATAATTTTGTCTCCAAATACCTTGCTGATCTTCTGTCTAGTTTTGGTATTTGATATATTCAGTATTTAAAATAAGGAATTAAAGTCTCCAGTAATTATTTTTATTTTCTCATTTGTCAATTTTTCTTTTTCTTTCTTTTTTTTTAGTTTTTGCTTCATGTATTGTGGCATTCTCTTAGTTGATATGTATTTTGTATCACTCCCATAGATTCTTGATTAGATTCTCTTTAATTTTAAATGTTCTTTTTATCACCAGTTTAATTTATTTATACATATGCATATATATTTATATATACATATGTAGTTTGCTTGATTGTTTTAGATTCCATATAGGTGCCCACCTTTATGGTGGTTGTAGTAAGAAGCTGTTTTTTCCCAATTTTCTATCAATATATCTGCATCTTAATTCTTAAGTAAATCTCTAACAGCATAGTTGTATCATATATTTACTCAGCCTCTCTGTCTTTTGATGGTTTGTTTAATACAGTCTCATTAAACATTGTGATCAATACAGTTCCATGTACATCTGTCTCTTTAGCTTAGTTTCCTACATATCTCATCCTCTGTTATTGTTTTTGTGTGTGGTTTCCTTAATATTTTTCTAATGTTTTCAGTTATTCATATACTGATTACTCTAGGGTTTTGATAAATACCTTTATAAGATTTGAATTCATGCAGAGTAAGTTGTGCTAGGGTCCAGAGTTGTTACTCACAGAGATCCACCCCACTTCCTTCTTTTGTGGTATTATTACACTTTTTACGTTTATGAATCTTACAAATCCAGCACCACATTGCTTAATTATTACCTTGTGTGAATTTTTGTCTTTTTTAAAGACTCACTAGAATAAAAGAGCAAGTATATACTTAAAGATTTTGTGACATTGACTTTTGCATTCATAATTTCTGTTATTTTTCATTTGTGCCTGCAAATTTAGGTTACTTTCTGAGTTATTTCTTCCATCCAGTAAAGCTTGTCAACCTCATTATTGTTGAAATACACTCCACATAAACATTAAAAGTAAATTAACCCATTACATACATTTTACTTGACACAATTAAATTTTAAATCATTGAATAGAAGAAAAAATAAGAAATATGGATTTATACTGTAAATATTTATGTAACTAAATACTACCTTTACTGCTGTGTTATGTTTCTTTAATTTTGTTTTGATTTATTTGCTTGTGTTTGTATATATGGACTTGAAGTACTACATGAAGTAACTTGCTTTCAATCAGAAAAATTTTCTTTTACCTTCAATTAGGCAGGACAGGTTGATAGCCTTGCTGGATCTTTAATTGCGTGGTTTCTGGGTAGTCCCCCAAACCTGTAATCCCAGAGGCTCAGGAGGCTAAGCCTTCAGGATCGAAATTTCAAAGCCAGCCTCAATAACTTAGTGAGGCTGGAAACAAAATAGTGATATCTTTTTTTTTCAAAATAAAATGTAAAAAGGGCTGGGCATTAGGCTCAATGATTAAGCACCTATGGGTTCAATCACTATTACAAATAACAACAACAAAAATACCACATGGTTAATGTCATTGAGATGGTCTTGTAAGTGATGGGTTGCTGTTTTATTGTTGTTGCTGTTATTGCCACTGCTGTTGTTGTTGTTTTATTGATGTTTTGAGATTTTCTAGATTTCAATGTGGCTAGAATTTGCAGGACAGAATATCAGCAAAAGAACTGTATCCCCAAAGAGCTCTTGCATCTTTGCCTGAATATTAATCTGAACCTCCATAGGCTGAGAGCCAACAGGACATTCAAGGTAGAACTGTAAGTAAAATAAATTTTTCTAGGGAACTGTGAAACAAAAATTCTTAGAATTAACTGAGAGCTTAAGTTCAGTTTTGTTTCTTGTAGTCAACTAAAAGCACCTCATTGAATACAAGAGCCAGAAGAAAGATATTTTGCAAGTGATGAGAAGTTAACTCTAGAAAAAATGGTATTCTACTTATGATTTTATTTAAAAAAAAATAAGCTTTAAAAAATCCCATTTAAGTTTTATGAAAATATGGAAAAACTCCAAATATCTTCAAAAGAATACAATAAAATTCCACACAAAGTTATAAAAAGTATAAATTTTAGTCATGAAATAAAAATTACTAGATACATGAAGAATAAGACACTATTACCCATAATAAGGTGAAATGAAGCAATGAAAATGACATAAAATGAAATAAACAATAATATTTCAAAATGAATATATAAAATGGCACTATAAGTATGTTGATAAAATTTAAAACATTAAGATACTGAAGAAAACATTAGAGGCTATATGAAAGGGCAAGACATTTTAGGATCTAGTTTGGGCATGGATGAAGATAAATAAGTTTACATTTTAAAACCACAACAATATGAACAACAATAAAAATCCTACACAGGCAGCAAATTAAGTAAACCTATGAGAATGAAGAAGATGGGTATATTAATTTTTCTATTGCTATATGAAAAATGACCACAAATTTGATGAATTAAAGAACAATGACTTTTGTTTTGCAGTTATTCAAGGCAGTGTTTATAGGTGCACCTGAGTTGTCTGTGAAGGTATCACGAGACAGAAATTAAGATGCTGACCAGACTGAGTTCTTCACTCAGGGGTGAGAAGTCAGTTTCTGAGCAATCATTGTTCTTTATGAGTTGTTTGTAGAATCCAAATGTTGAGGTTCAAGGAATGGCCCCTGTTCTCTTGCAGGCTGTCAATCAGGAGCCACCCTTCACTCTTGCAGCCCACTGGCATTGCTCATTATGCACTTCCATTAACCTCAGCCCCACCCACACAGAAACTCCTAAGGTTGACTTCTTTTCTCTGTTCTACTTCCCTGCCTCTGAATGCTAGATGTATGTTTAAAGGGCTCATGTGGTTAGATCAGATTCATCCAAATAAAATCCCCCTTTTAAATTCATTTGTACATATCATGTTACTGGACCACAAGACAAATTTCATTATTTTGCTAGCTCCAGCATTATATAAGGTATATGCACAAGAAGGACAGGAATTATGGATATCATTCTAGGGTTCTGCCTCCCAAAACAGGATAGAAAACCATCCCCAAAACTGGAGAGAAACAAGTGCCTACAGAAAGAAATGGAATCCTAGCACCATATTAAATGAAACGAAAGCTTTCACATGCCACACACAAAGGCAATGGAAACTTTAAACTAGAACTTTGGAAGAACTGCTGACAGATAAGAATGTGGCAACAGCCACAGGGAACTTTTCAAACTTGAGTGGGCTTTTTTCCTCCAGGAACTACAACTAGTGTGTGTACAGCTTGGATGGGTTAAGAAATCACCTTCGATGGCCTTGGATGGAGAAAGAGTACAACAGTTTCTTTCTGGGAAATCCTAGCAGATATGTATCCCTTAGAGAGCACAAAGCAGTCTGCAGGGGAAAGAACATTACCTGAAATGATACCATCAGAACTGTGAGAAGGAAACTTGGCCATGCCTCACTATGGAGATGCCTCACAAAAAATAATAATAAACATAAAAAGTATAAAATAATTGTTTTAAGACAACTTCAGACAGGAAAGCCTATGCATAACTGGAATAAGAGAGAAAACAGCACAGAAGAAATTGAAGAAATAATGGCCAAGATTTTTAATCCCTATATTAATGACAAACAAAAAACCCTAGATCCCAGAAGCTAAGAGGACAGGGAGGAAGATGCATAGCAAAAGTGCAAAGCCTAGGCAGACCCCAAACTGGAGGAAACCAAAGACACTGAGAAAATATTCAAGATACAAGATACTGTTCCATGTAGGAGAATAAAAACACAATATGTCAACATTTGTGGAATGCAGCTAAAGCAATGCATAGAGTGAAGTATATTGCACTAAATGCATGCATGGGACATGGAGAATGTTCTAAAAACTAATGTAATTTTCTACTTTGGAAACAAGAAATAGAAGAGTAAATTGAACATAAAGCAAAGGTAGGGAAGGGTATCATAAAAGTAAGTGAATGAAATCAATAGCATTTAAACAAGGAAAATAATACTAAAAAAATCAATGAAAAGAAAAGCTAGTTCTTCAAAAAGATCAGTAACATTGATAAATCTAGTTGGATTAAGCAAGGGAAATCAACAAAGATATAAATGAACAATATCAGAATTGAAAGAGGGGCTATCTTAATGATCTAGCAAAAATTAAAAGATTTCTTACATACCCTACAAGGAATTGCCTCAAAAATCCAAATTGATGAATTGGACTTCAACTAAATAATGAACTTCTGATCTTATGTTAACCGTTAAGACTCCAAAAAGACAAAATTCTGTACTAGGACAAAATATTTGTAAATCAAAATATATCCTATAAGGTTTATGCATCTATAATATATATTTCTGAGTAACTTTTAAAACTTAATAATTAGAAAACAAACATTCCAATAAAATAGATAATGATATCATTTAAAATAATATTTCACCAAAGAAACTATGCAGATAACAAATAAGTATATTTAAAGTTGCCAAAGATCATTCATTATTTGTATAATGCAAATTGAAACCAAATTTTGTACTATTACATACACATCTATGTAAATGAACAAAATTGGAAAAAAATAAATCTTTATAATGGCAAACACTGCTAAGCATGATAAACTATTTAAACCCTCACATTTTGCTGCAGTGACAACAACATTTTAAAGAAAACTTGAAAAGTTTGACAATTTCTAATAAACATAACTTTGACATATGGTCTTCCATTCATAGATATTTACCAAAGTGTAATGAAAAGTTATGTTTGCATGAAACTATAAAATTATTAATCATGAAAATATCCTGGAAATAATCTTAAATGCCTTTCAACTCCCAGAAAAGAAAAAAAAAAAACTATTTGATCCCTTCAATGAGATACTCTCCAGCAATAAGATGAATAATCTGCTGATATAAGCAACATTATGAATGTTAAAGAATATCAAGTGAAAAAGGAAGACTCAAATTATGTATTATATGATTACCTCTACCATATGAGATTCTCCAACAATTAAAAGTATAGGGATAAAAAACAAATAAGTCTTTAGCCAAGGGCTAGGTGGGAGTATAAGGCAGATTTGTTTACAAAGTACATGAAAGACTCAGAAGAATTATATAATTCTTTTAATCTTGATTATGGTGGTGATACACTGTCTATATGCATTTGTAAAAACGCACAGAACTGCATATTAAAACAGATAGATTTTGTTATACATAAATTACATTTTAAATTTTAAATTAAGTAATTCAACATAGAAACCTTAAAATTATAGTTCCCAAGAAGATATATGAAAATGTCCAAATAAGGCTGTATGTGTGTCCAGCATCATCATCTATGAATGAAATTCAAATTTACCTTATAACTCTTATATAAATGGAATAAGCAGGATATATACATGTAGGTTGTGTGTACATATATATATATATGATATATGTGTATGTGTTTTAGCCGATGCATTACATATAATCAGACTACATGATTGTGGGTTCTTGCAAGGCAAACTGAAGTTCTAAATCTGGCTGTAAAGGATAGAATAAAACTCTCCTACATAAGTTGAAGTTATTATCTACAGATGAAATTCTTTTGAAAGTTTACATTTTAATCTTAAAGTCTTTTACTTGATTGAATCAGGTCCAAAGTAACATCCCGTACAAAAGTCAACTGATTAGGGACTTTAATCACTTCTAGAAAATGTCTTCATAGAACCACTCAGACTAGAGATTGGTTAACTAGAGACTATGACTTACTAAGGTTCATAAAAAAAAAAAACTGAGATTCATAGAGTCCATCATTGGCATGTACTAGTTTGTTTATTTGAACTTATGGTTTTTTTCCCTTTAATCATTCTGGGATACCCAGTGAAGTCTTGAATTCCGGAGCACAAATGATCTCCCTACCTCCTACTGCAAAGCAGGATAAACTACAGGTACATGCCACAAACCCTGCTGAACATGTTTGTCATGTGAGGCAAGTTATTTTCTTGCAAGAAACATAGAAAGATGTTTTAAATTTAATTGAATATATAATAGTACCAGTTTCCATTTTCATAAATAGTATATTAGACTAATTTATTTCTTACAATTTAAAGAGAATAAGAGCAGTAGTTAAGAATTTGTGAATGTGTGATATCCACATTACTGAAACTTTTTATAACTAAAACATATTTATATTATTGTATTGTTTGACAGAGCTTTTGCAAAATTGCTTTTCCTAATAGAGAATGGATATAACTCAACAGTTCATTAGAAATATTACTTTAACCATTCAAATACAGTTCACTAAAACATTTCACCTCAAAATTATGTACAAATAATAGATTTTATTTTTTCTATTTAAGAAAATAACATATTATATAAACACTGTACCTGTTTTCTTAGTTTTAAAGAATATTAATTTTTCTTTTTTTAACATTTTTTTTTTAGTTGTAGATGGAGACAATAATTTTATGTTTTATTTTAATGTGGTGCTGAGTATCAAACCCAGTGCCTCACACATGATAGGCAAGTGCTCTACCTCTGAGACACAACCCCAGCCCTAATTTTTCAATTAGACATTTTAGAATATATAATATTAGCATGCAAGAAGTTTAATAAATTCTAAGCAACAGAGACTCACACTAAGAAACATAAGAAGTCCAATTTTGAAGATAAAACAAATAGAAAAAGACAAAAACAGCAAGAGACATAACTAATCACATACGATTATTAGATTTCTCAACAGCAATTTTGGAGCCCAGAAGTCAGTGGGCTGATATATTAAGATTGCTTAAGGGAAAAAAATCTATAAATGAAGAATCCTCCATCCAGCAAAAGTGTCTTGTAAGTGAGAGGAAGAAATTAAGATATTCTTACAGAGAAGGAAAGAGAGAGAAAGAACAGCTGGGCACAGTGACCCATACCTATAGTCCCAGTGGCTCAGAAGACTGAGGCAGGAGGATAATGAGTTCAAAGCCAGCCTCAGTAATGGTGTGGCACTAAGCAACTCAGTGAGACCTGTATCTAAATAAAATACAAAATAAGGCTGGGGATGTGGCTTAGTGGTCGGTGCCCCTGAGATCAATCCCCAGTACCCACCCCCCACAGCAAAAAAACAAAACAACAACAACAACAAAAAAAAAAAAAAAAAAAAAAAAAAAAAAAGGCCTTCCATGTAAGAAATTATTCTTAAAAAGTCCTGTATGGTGAAATGAAAGGACAATGTACATTAGTGTAATCAGCAGAAAGTTACTTTCTTGCAAGTATGCCTGGACAATTGCTCCTTGAGATGCTGGTCATAGAAGCAGACAAACCAGTTAATGCTAATAATATTACACTTCTCCTGAAGTTTATTGAACACCTTCTATATTTTTTATTGTTTTAAATCTTTTTTAAAATATGACAGCATAATGCATTACTATTTTATTACAAATATAGAGCACAATTTTTCATATCTCTGGTTGTATACAAAGTATATCACACCAATTAGTGTCTTCATACATGTATTTTGGATAATGATTTTCATCACATTTCACCATCATTTCTAACCCCATGCCCCTCTGTTTCTCTCCCACCCCACTGCCCTATCTATAGTTCATCTATTCCTCCCCTGCTCCCCCTCTCTACCCCACTATGAATCAGCCTCCTTATATCAGAGAAAACATTCTGAATTTTTTTTTAATTGGCTAACTTCACTTAGCATTATCTCCTCCAACTCCCTCTGTTTACCTGAAAATACCATGATTTTATTCTCTTTGTTGCTGAGTAATACTCCATTATGTATATACACCACTTTTTTTTAATCCATTCATCTACTGAAGGGCATCTAGGTTGGCTCCATGGTTTAGCTATTATGAATTGTGCTTCTATAAACATTAATGTAGCTGTGTCCCTGTAGTATGCTGTTTTTAAGTCCTTTGGGTATAGATTGAGGACAGGAATAGCTGGGTCAAATGGTGGTTCCATTCCCAGTTTCTCAATGAATCTCCATACTATTTTCCATATTGGCTGCACAAAATTGCAGTCCCACAGCAATGTATGAGTGTGCCTTTTCCCCCACATCCTCACAAATACTTATTGTTGTTTGTCTTCATAACAGCAGCCATTCTGACTGGAATGAGATGATATCTTAGAGTAGTTTTGATTTGCATTTCTCTAATTGCTAGAGATGATGAGCATTTTTCCATATATTTGTTGATTGATTGTGTATCTTCTTCTGAGAATTGTCTGTTCAGGTCCTTGGCCCATTTATTGATTGGGTTATTTGGGGTTTTTTTTAGTGCTTAGCTTTTTTAGTTCTTTATATACCCAGAGATTAGTGCTGTATCTGATGAGTGAGGGGCAAAAATTTGCTCCCAAGATATAGGCTCTCTATTCACCTCACAGATTGTTTATTTTACTGTGAAGAAACTTCTTTAGTTTGAAACCATCCCATTCGTTGATTCTTGATTTTAATTCTTGCACTATAGAAGTCTTATTAAGGATCCAACATGATGAAGATTAGAGCCTACTATATGTTCTATTAGACGAAGGGTCTCTGGTTTAATTCCTAGGTGTTTGATCCACTTTGAGTTGAGTTTTGTGCATGGTGAGAGATAGGGTTTTAATTTCATTTTGCTGCATATGGATTTCCAGTTTTCCCATCACCATTATTTGAAGAGTCTATCTTTTCTCCAATGCATGTTTTTGCCACCTTTGTCTAATATAAAGTAATTGTAATTTTGTGGGTTAATCTCTGTGTCCTCTATTCTGTACCATTGGTTTACTGTCTGTTTTGATTGAACCCCTGTATTTTATTGAAAACAATGTGAAAATGGGATGTGTCTCTTTTCTAGCCAGTTGGCACTGGAAAAAGCATCACGAAGGAGAGGAGGCACTGTTTGGCCAAGAACCATGACAGAAAAGAAATGTCATCAGCCTGTCAACACTGAAGTCTTGGAAGAGTCTGTGATCTCTTAAAACTTTTTTTCTGATTATTCATGTTTCCCATGCTTTTTCTAGGCACTTTTTTTTTTCTTTTCTGCTACTTCCTTACCAACTGCCCTGGAAAGATTCTACTGAAATGAGACAAGTAAGTGTTAAGAGAACATTCTGTAGCTTTAAATGTTCACATTAAAAAACAAGAAATACTCAATTAAAATATTTAAAAATAAAAAAATTGACAGAATAAATTATGTCCAAAGCTAGAAGAAAGAAAAAAAATAATAAATATTAGGAAAGCTATTAATGAATAAACAGTGGATAGAAATGCAGAAAAATTAATAACATTTAAAAGTTTCTAAAAGTTTAACAAAATTGACAAGCCTTTACCAAGTTTGGTTGAAACAAAAGAGATAACCCAAATACTAAAATCAGTAAAAAATGTAAGGCCCTTTATAGCAATTTTCCATAACTTAGAAAAAAAATGTAAGCAAGTGCAATAAGAAATTACTGGCTAACAAATGAATAATTTTAATGACATGGAAAAATTTTTAGTAACCCCCACAACTTTTAGATTTAGACAAAATCATTCAGAAAAAGAAAATCTCAATAAATCTATCACAATAAATAGATTGATTTATTGATTAAGCCTCCTAAATGAGAAACACCTTAAAGTGATAGCTTAACTGATGAAGCCTAACAAACTTCTAACAGGAACTCATGCTACTAGTTCATATAAATTCTTCTCTAACTTTTCCAATAATAAAAAATTATACAGCTCCTTCTGAATATTTTTATGGAGGAAACATCTGATTATCTCAATTAATGCAGGAAATAAAACTGATATGTTTCTATACCCTTACATAATAAAAATAACCAACACAGAAGGAATAGAAAGATCTGTCTTGACCTAATGAAACTCATGCATGAATAATCCAAAGAAACATCATTCTCAATGGGAAAGACTAAAGGATTTTTCCTTAGAAAAATAACAAGACAAGGTTGCAGCAAGGTCTAGCCAGAGCACCTGGGAAAGAACAATATATTTTAAAATCCACATTAAAAAGAAAGAAGCAAAATTAATGTTACTTACAGATAATAGACCATTTGTGTATAAAACACTAAAGATTTCACAAAACAAAAGTGTTAGAAATAATACATGGATTAATCAGAGGGTTAGGATACTGCCACCAGTTGAAAAAATAAATCAGTGGGACTGGGAATGTGGCTCAAGGGGTACACGCGCTTGCCTGGCATGCGCGCAGCGCTGGCTTCGATTCTCAGCACCACATACAAATAAAGATGTTGTGTCCGCCAAAAAAACTAAAAAAATAAATATTAAAAAATTCTCTCTCTCTCTCTCTTTAAAAAAGAAAAAAATAAATCAGTGTTTTTGTATAGTAATAATAAGCAATCTGAAAAGGAAGTTTTAAAAACAATTCCACTTAGAATGACATCAAGATAGCCTAACCAGAATGTGGAAGACTCATACAACAAAAATTTAAAAAAAAGAAAAAAAAACATATATTTATACATACACACATACATATAAAGTACCAATTAATAAAATGAGGAAATAAATAGAAGGAAGTCCAGTAGAGGAAGGGGAATAGGGGGAGAAAGAACAGAAGAGAAAGAGGAAACAGTGGGGACTGAAATGGAGCAAATTAAATTTTATGTATGTATGATTGTGTCAAAATAAACCTAACTATTATGAACTTATAAAAACAACTTAAAAAATATAAAATATAGGTGAAAAAACAAAGAATATGTAAGTGAAAGGAAATACACTCCATGTTATAGACTGAATGACAATATGCTAAGACATCATTACTAATCAAATTGATCTACAGATTCAAAGCAATCTCCATTAGAACCCGAATTATGGTTTTAAAAAAAGACATTAAATAATAAATGAGTTAAGCAAAATAGCAATATGAAATGTTAATATGTTAAAAATTGGCTGGGCATATATACTAACAAGGAACAATTCTTAAGGGAAAGTATGAAGACAATTTTATTTACAGTAGCATCAAAAAGAATATAGTACACCTGGCATGGTGGTACCTGCCTGTAATCCTAGCAGCTTGGGAGGTTGAAGCAGGAGAATTGCACATTTGAGGTCAGCCTCAGCAACTTAGCAAGGCCCTAGGCAACTTAGACCTTTAAAAAGGGACTGGGATGTAGTTCAGTGTTAAAGCACCTTTAAGTTTGATCCCTAGATTCTAAAAATGAAAATAATATAATACTCAGAAATTAATCAAGGTAGTTAAAGACTCAAGTACATGTGTCTTTTTTTTCAAATGATACAAATTTAAATGAAATCTCAAGGATTCTGAAGAGCAAAATCAATTTTTTGAAAAAAAAATTGGAAGATTCACACTTTGAGATTCAAAACATATTCCAAAGCTGTACACATTGAAATAGTGTTGTATTGGCATAAATATGGAAATATAAACTGATGGAATAGAATATAGAGCCTAAAAATAATATCATGTGTATATCTCCAAAAGATTTTAGAAAAGCAAACCAAGACCATTCAAAAGGGAAAACATAGTGTTTTAAACGAATAGGACTGGGATAACTAACTATATAAATATTAAACTTGAACTCTTCCTAAAAGCATGTACAAATTTATCCCCCCCCAAAAACAAAGATAAAAACCTAAAAATTAAACCTACAAAAACTCTGGTAAGGATATAGTGGGTAAAAGATATATGGCATTGGCTTTGGCAATAATTTCTTGTGTATAATACCAAGGGCTCAAATAAGAAAAAATCTGCAACCTGAATGCCATGAAAATTGTCATTGAATATCATTATGAAGAGGGTGACAAGGCAACCAACACAAATGGACAGAATATCTGTAAATCAATTATCATTGTCCAGTGTGTAGAAGGAACTCCTAAAACTCAACAGTAACACAAAACAAAACAAACTGAACAAAAGACATGAATAGACATTTTTAAGGAAGACATATCAGAAGGTCTACAGGCATTTGAAAAGATTGCTCCACATCAGTAACCATTAGGAAAATGCAAATTCACACCACAAAGGAGATACCACCTCCCTCTCATTAAAATGGCTACTATAAAATAAATAGAATATAAGCTTTGATAATGACACAGAGAAATTGAAAAGTTTGTGCACTGCTAGGGAGAATGTAAAACAGCACAGATACTTAATGGGATAGAGTGGGATCTCAAAAAATAAAAATAAATTTACCATAGGATTCAGCACTGGGTTTGTGCCTCCCCCAAATCAAAAGCAGAGTACAGATACTGGTACAGTCATGTTTATTGTTGAATTGTTTACATTACTAAGCCATGGAACAAATCCAAGCTGTCCATGGATGGATAAATGGATGTGTGCGTCCAATGGAACATTAGGAAGCCTTAAAAAAGAATTAAGTACTAATATATGCTATGACGTGGATGAAGCTTGACTATGTTGTGCTAAGGAGATATACACATGATGTTATTTCTAGGCTCTATATTCTATTCCATTCAGTCAGTCAACAAAAAGCAGAAAAAAATACAGAAATTATATATACTTCCATTAATTTGAAATACTTAGAATAGTTAAAAATCACAGAAACAGAAAGCATTCAGAATGGTGGTTTCCAGTGGCAGGAGGGTGGAGTGAATGGGGAATTATTCATTAGTGGTTTAGATTTTCACTTTTATAAGATAGAAAGCATTAAGGAGATGATATTGGTCATGATTATACAACATTATAGATATATTTAATGCTACTGAATGGTATGCTTAAAATGGGTACAGCATTACACCTTATGTTATTTTTATTTTTACAAAATTAAATAATTGGAAAAAATAATAATGAAATCTAGTAGAAGCATCTTGCTCTCCTTCTGAATGTTTTTCGTGAGCTGAACCCTTAATGTGTTCATTATTATCTCTATATTGGTAGGCAAATTATTTAATTTGCCTGAGTTTTCTTTTTTTTCTTGTAAAATAGATAGTAATATATGTACACACACACACACTCACACACACACATAATACAATATTACTATGAGAATTTTGTAACTAAATGAAAATTCAACAAGAACATAGAAAACTACAAATTTCTATTAAGTGATATTAATTATTGAATGTTTTGATAAATGTGCATTCCCCCTTATAAGAAACAAAGCCCTTGTCTTATATCATTTCATACAGCAATTACAGTATCTAAAACAAAACCTCTTTTTCAAGTCTAAGCAGAATGATCTATTTCAAATAAATTGAGTTAAAATAAGCCATTTTGTTTGCCTGCCTAAAAAAAAAAAAAAAATCCCTTATACTTTCTGAAACCCAAGACTGCTCTGAGCATTTGGCATCTCCAGGGTGGGGCAAAAGCTTTGCTTGCATTAGTTAAGTAACTGTGTCTGTCTTTGCTTCAATACAGCACTGCTGAGTAGCAGGGAACAATGGCTTCCAGGCAGTTTGGGAACAATTGTCATGCCCTATTAACAGACATAAAGAAAACAGTATGTTTTCCTCTATTATCCAGGGCTGTACTTTTTACTGCTGCCTTTCTAGCCCTTTATTGTGCTAAACAGCAGGCAGAGGGACAGTGACAAGTTGAAGCCCACTTCAATCTTCAGACTGTATACTCTAGTGATAACCACATGTTGCCCAGAGCTAAAAGATCAGTTCCCTTTGCTCTTTGCACTCTTATTATGTGGTGAGAAAACACAGATGAATGTATCCAGAACTTGTTTGACTTTGTTTTAAAATCTCCTTGGATGAACAATCTAAAAATATACCTTCCAGGCTGTAACATTTTTGGCAGAGCTATTTATTATGATATGCAAACATTGAACACCAGCCAAAATGAAACGTGGCTTCACATGCTAAACAAGTTTGATTATTGATATTTTCATGAAGTCTTTATGAAAAACAGAGGGAATGTAAGCATAAATAAATATTAATTAATCAGAAACCAGCCAAAATGATAATTATCAGCAGAGATGGATAGTCTCTCACCATAATATACCAAAGATTTATCTGGGTTGTGGCCTATGGCAGGACAGACTTAAAACTTTAGTAAGAGAATTTATGTTACATGTCATTATCACAATAAAATAGCAATGATACCAATAATAATTAATAATAATAAAGCAAGTAGTCATTTTTCAAGATGCCTAACAAAACCTGAGAATAATTACTAATTTGAGGCAAAGGAAAAGCTGTGATATATACAACTATCCTAGAGTAAGATTAATATGGTGTAAAATTATATGATATAATGTACTATAATAGATAATATTTATGAAGCTATATTAATTTCACTGTGTAGTTAAATTTGAGAACATTATTCCAAGTTTGAGAAAGAAATACTGTCATAATTATAATTCACATAGGACACACATTTGAATATGCATAATAAATCACCCTCACCCATACTTAAATTATTTCTGTTTTGTTTCCACTATTATAAGTAATGTTATTTTTGATTATGAGTGAAGTTGGTTAAATTTTGAAAACTTTTTTCTAGTATCCTTCTTGCCTTTTATTTCCTATTTTTTTCTAGTAGAGCTATCTTTACTTCCTTATTCTTTATGTTATTGATATTACTTTTGATAATTCTTGGATGTTCTCTATCCGATACCATAGAGATATTCCTATAAAAATCATGGATTTGTGATTTGATTGTTTTTTGTTATCTCAAAGGGTTAGTGATCACACTTTTATTTCTGTCCTTTCTTAACATGTGGTTCTAATTTTAGACTCTTGGGCCTCTTTCAAATGTTTCCTGGATGATGGGGATCTTTCTTTCAGATGGTTGATTTGGCAATGTTTGCAAAACTAATATTTTTGCACATATGCATAAATCAGCTCTTCATTTAGGTAGGTAGTCAATGTCAAAGTAGGTTTGGTTGGAGTCTTATTTACTTTGTAATTGCCTTGGAAAAGAGTCCCAGGTAACAGATGTCTTATACCAGTTAATAAGATCGATGCTGTGTCTGCATTTACTCTGTTGATTGGTTCTGTTGGCAACTTGTAGAGATAAATTTTAGCTCCCAATTCTTAATGGTAGTGTCAAATTCAAGATTTCTATACAAAAATCACAAAATCAAAACAAAATTGTATGAGCATGGAAAGAAGCTCTTAAAACCAAACTGCTAATTGCAAATTTTACCAAGCAAAGATTTCCTTTTTGGTAGGGGATGGCATTAATTCCATGGCTAGAGTATAAAATTCAACTTCATAACTATAGTCACAAACTGGTTGTTGATTTGTGCACTTCTTAATGGGATGTTTCTTTATAGTTGATGATGCATATATTAACAGAGAAGACAGAAAAATAGCATTGGAAATTTTCTTTATCACAAAAAGAAATAACCATGTGAAAACAAAAAACTAATTACCCACTAACTCTACTATAAGACAACAAAAATGTGTGTGTGCTTGAGACAAATAGTTGATAATTAGGAAATATTTTATTAAACAGTACACAGAAAACAGGATGAAAATGGAATACTAGTTAAATTTAAGCTTAATTTTTTAAAAAAGGATTTAATTATACTATGTAACCATGAAATCATTTTATTTCTACAGTCATGCTAGTCATGTTTCAATCTCCTGGGCTCAAACATCCAGCATATTCTATTGTATCAGGTAAATTTACTTTGTGCAAAAGTTTATATAGGGTTACTGCAAAAGCAGACCATGTGACATGAACATAAGAAATGTGGCTGCAATTTAGTGGAAATACTTTGTTTTCTGGACATTAAAATTAGTCACAGAAACTAACTTATGTGTGACTGAGGAAACCCATCTGACATGTAAGGAATAAATTATTTGTAGTTTTCAAGAAATATGCATAGATTAGAAAAGGGGTTTTTTGTAAGTTTCATTAGAAGATTTCTTTCCAAGGTTTCCCATGATTTTCATTTTTTTTTTAATTAAATGAGGAACCTGGTGAAAAGAAAAAAGAAATCTAAGTAAAACCAACTTATAAAGCAGATGAACTCCGATGTGCTTCATTTACATTGATGATCCATTTGCATGTACCTATGAAGTGTACCTACATGCATTTCACACACTCTGACCCAACAGAGGAGATTGGATTGTGTTGAGATCAGAGCACAGAAAGAAAGTTGGGAGGAGGGTGAGGGGAGAGAGAGAGAGAGAGAAAGAGAGAGAGAGAGAGAGAGAGATGGAAAAGAGAGATAGAGACAACAACATTCTTCTAAGAAGATGTCATTTAGATATGAAAGCTCATTTAAAGATCTACCTATTCCATGCAGGTTTTTCTTCTTAATTTTTGCATTTAACTAATACATTTGTGGAATTCTTTGGCATAAAGACAGTATTAATGCAGATACATATTTTTATTAGAAGTAATCTCTTGGTTACTAGACTTACTTACAATGAGGAGCACCAGCAAATATGGAATATAGAGTGATGGTGAACCTCAATGATAACTAACGTAGTTGACCCATTTACAAAAGTAGTATGTTTAAACTCCTCAATGATTGATATGATTCATACTTTTAAGCCTCAGATAATTGCATACTATAGTTATTGTTATTGTTATTATTATTATTAGTAGTAGTAGTAGTAGTATTCCCTAGTTACAGATGAAAAGAGCAAAGCACAGACAAAAGAAATAACTTGTCCATTTTCACTTATTAAGTACTGAATCTTGAAATATGAGTTTTAGGGAATGATCTAAAGATTTATGTTAGATCCTTTATCACAGAATTATACACTGGGTTTTTAACAAAGAAATTATATAAGAAATAAAACTTTGGGAAATAATTACAACTATGAAATTCTTCAGCCTTGGAGCATTTTCAGTGACACACACAGGGGGAAATTTGTATGCCAGTTACATAACACTGAAAAGAAAATTCACTCTGTGTATACATTATACATAGTCACTTATGTATAATCTATACTAGTTTTTTTAAAATAAATATAGAAGCACTCAGTTATTCTCTGCATGAACAATGCTACAATTTGATAATTGCATTTCCCACAGTTATTAGAGGAGCTCATGCCTTCATTCCTACCACAAGATTAAGTCAACTATTTCTATTTGAGCACTTTATATGCAGTGTTTCCTGAAATAAAGTTACTGTAAAACTCTCTAGACTTAAGAATATTTTAAGAAGCACTACTACTTCCAAGAAGAAGATAACAAAGAGTGTAACTGTTGTTAACACATGACAAGGAATAATTATGTTTTGCTAGCCTCCTCTTTATGGGCTGACCTAAAACACAGTTTGTAATTCCTAGAGCAGAAATCCAATGATGAAGAGTTCTTTTCCAGACTTAACTTATTATCCAGTTATGTGTAAACAAAGTACTTATCTTCACAGTACCTGAGAATTTCTCAATACCTGTATGAATCAACATTAAATTCATTTAACAAGCAATTATGTGTTTGTGTCTACTGTATTGCAGGCATAATGTTAAGTCCTTAGGATACCAGCTTAAATAATATATGGCATCTTCCCTCAATAAATTGATAGCCTATTAAACAATATCTTATAAAAAGGTGCAATAAAAGACAAAGCCATGAGATTGAATTACATAAGTTTTTTTTAAAGATAAACTTCTGAATAAGTGAATTCTAGAGCCCAGGTTGAATTTCTAGAGGAATAGTATATTTCCTGAATTTTCAAATTGAAAATTTTAGTCAAATGTATAATTTAAAGCATAAAAAATTAGTCTGTGGCAAATCATAGTTCACTCAAACTATGCGACTTCCTTAATAATCCTTATTTCATTTATTATGATAAACATCATAAACTTAAATGTGATGCAAGAGTGAGGCTGAGGAATGGCATATGTGGAAGTGGTAGGCTGAGGAATGGCATATGTGGAAGTGGTCATGAAAGTTATTTGGAATTCCCCCAAGAGATTACAATAGAATATAACTACGATGATACATTTAAAAAAAATATCCTGTTTGTGGTATTGTGTATGAAATTAAGGTACTACTAGAAGCTGCAAATTTATTATCTTTATTATTGTACTGACCCAATTATTAAGAATCAAGAGATTAATGTATAATGAATAGAGATAAACCTGAGAATTATTCAAAAAGCAAAAGCTATAGAGTTTGATCAATAGAAGGTTTGGAAGACGTTGTGAGAATACAGAAGGCAAATGCAATTCTAGTTTTTCTATTTTGGACAAATATATTTTTTCTGTCATTAATAACTAAAAATAGAGATATTGGTAATGGTACATATGCTAAGTGAGAGGTAGTGAATTTGACTTCTGGTATGCTTGGTTTGTGGTGCTAGTGGAATATCAAAGAAAATAAGTTATATTTAGTTTCATAATACTTCTTACCTGAGAAACTCTGCAGGAGGAAGGAGACTCAGGATTCATGAACATTGTATACTCTGCTAAAAGTCATAAGTGTTAATGCATATACCAAATAGAAATGCAGACATCTAGGGGCAAATGGACAGGGGAGAAACTACGAAAATTCACCAATATTTTTAGGCGAATATGATGTGATATCTACTAAAGTGGTCCATCTAAATTTTTGACTAAGAGTCTAGATATTAGAGCCAGAACACATAGGCTAAAAATATGGCTCTATCTCTTCTAAGACATGTAAGTTTGGGTAAGTTAATGAATCTCCTTCAGCCTCCCTTCTAGGTTCCTGCAATCACAGGAACAAATTATATTCTATGCAATGTATTTATGTCAAAATGAACCCTAATATTGTATATAACTACAATGAATAAATAAAACCATAAAGAACAATACATCAGTAAATTTATGATCCTACTAAATGGACGACTTTCTCTTTCACCTGCCTGCAATCCAACTGCAATTATGTTAAATTGCATGAAACTTATTGTTGCATCTTTACAGAACTCTGCCCTTTTTATCCCCAGTCATTTTGTAAAATGGAATAAATGCTGTTGTGTTCTTATTGGGTTATAGGCAATTTTCTTATTAATGGGAATTAATAGGTAAATAAATCTGTTAAAATCTGTCCATCAATTCTTATTGATGGAGATAAGTACCACACATATTCTGATAGCCACTCAAAAATATGTATGCAAACATTATAATAGCACTATCCATGAAACAAAAAGTGCAGACAACCCAAATGAATATGCTCTGATGAACAGATTAAAAAAATATAATAAATACATACAATGTAATATTATATACTGTTCATAAATGAAGAAAAGGTGATGTGTCCCAACATGGATGTACATTGAAAAGTTTGTGCTATGTGAAATAAGCTAGTCACAAAAGACTTTATATTATTCTGTTCATACCATATCTCCACAAAATCTAACTCTATAGAGACAAGAACAGCTTACGTGCTGCCTAGGATTCTCCCTGTAATCTTTTTTTATTAGATTGTGGTGATGAGTTGAAAAACTGAAAATACCAAAGTCCTTCAAAGTGTATAGATGAAGGAAGTGAATTTTGGTGTGTGAATAAAGCTATTATAATAATAATAAAATAAAGGACCTCTTATGTCAGAACATGCTGTCATTTTCTGAGAACCGTAAAACAAGAAAGGAGGCAAGGTATTGGAACAGGAAGAGTTCTTGGGGAAGATCTCACAGAGAAATGGCAAATGCAAAAGCCCTGAGTCTTGGAACACGTGTGAAAAACAGTAATAAGTCCATTGTACTGAAGCAAAAGTAACAAGAAAAGTCACCTGAGATGAGTAGAGTAGTAATGATAGTCTAGACACAGAAGGTCCTTGTAGAACTTGGAGAGTAAGTTCTTAGTTTTGGAAAGTTTTGAGTAGATAATGGCATCAACTGGCTTGCATTTTACAGGGATCCTTCTGGCCACTTCATGGAGATCCAGCCTAAAGGAGCAGGCAAGAACCATGAGCAACTTTCAGGAAAAAAAAAAATTTGAACTGTTTGGAAGAAAGGTGGTGATGGCCTGAACAAGGTTGTAGCATAAGATGAGGTTAAGTCAACAGATTTTGAATACATTTTAAAGAAAAATAAATAGAAATTACTGGGATAAAAATGAACATCCTTTGCTGGTAAACATTACCTCTTCCTGTCTTATTCAAGGTTTTACATTGAGCCAGATTATGTCTTCTTCTAAAGTAGTTTCTATATCCCTTCATTTGGTATATGCCACATATTACATGTGATTATATACTTCTTAAAGTAAGTAAAATGAAGGTGGTAAAATGATTGTTTTGAAAAGTGTGCATGCCATAAATGATCATGTAAATCTTTTAGGAAGAGCCACAATCCAATCAAATAATCTACCTATCATTTTGTCCTAGAGCTAGGTTCTAATTATTGCTCCTGTTGAATATAAAATGAACTATTTTTCTTCCATTTAGGAAACATGTTAAAGAAATAATTTATCTATCCAAAGATGAAATCACTCACTAGAGCAAGATGCTATGTTTTTCATAGAAAAAAAAACTGGGAAAATGTAATACTAATTATTATATTTATGTATCCCACATCACATTCTCCTTGGTACATTTTTACAATCATTGAAATACTATGCATGATACATAAACAATTTAAAATATTATATCTTTACCTCTGAATTTGAATAAGTATGCATATTTAAAAACGCATGGGTTAAACAACTTCATTATGTAATACTTTTTCTATGTTCATACAATTTCATATACCAAAGACTCAAAGAACCTCTGATCTTAATCCAACTATCTTTTCTGCTTCTCATGTTTGAATATCCAAATGCCTACTTGCCTTCTTTACCTGTTTGTCTTATGTGAACTTCAAACTTTACAAGTCCACAATTCGGTCATTATTTTTCACCTCTAAACTCTCAGATACCATTTTACTACTATTCTCTTGGTTAATGGGAAAAATCACTACCTACTTGTATAGATCAGAAATCTGCCATTCATTCCCTATATAATTTCCCTTACTCTTTTTCCACATTCCAGTTGTTTGTCCTGATCCCTTCTTAAGTTTAGCTACTTTTAATTCCATCTTGGTGTGATCACTCTTGCTTTCTCTCCTATGCTATTAAAATAAATTTCTAAGTAAAAGGACATACTCATATTATTCATTCAATGATCCTTTTCTATGAACATAATAATAAATGACAACATCTGATAATATTGAGTTATCAAATGATAAAACCTTTAATATAACAACTGAAATATTAGTTTATTCATAAATATATTAACCATTATTGTTAATATTCCTAATAAAGCCCAGCTACCTCTTGCTACTTATAATAACAATGCAGATAGATAAATTCTATTGAATACTTAAGGGCAAAATGCTTAAGGGTATTTATTATAGTCTATTATAGTCTATAGTCTATAGTCTATGTGAGAAAGTTAATCATAAGTTCATTAATGTCAAGATGACTGTCACATCCATTGCTTTTCTCCAAAGACTCATCATAAATCTGAACTCTGAATATACCATGAATGGAAATTCCTGAATGAAAGAAAAATTAAATAGATAAATAAATAAAAATTTTATGTGCCATGTAAGATTAGAAGCAAAAGATTCAGTCTAACATTTTAAAGGGCTATTGTTTCAAAACTTGACATGTGGTCTCCATTAAAATTTTGCTCAGTGAAGGAGTAGAAGAATCTATGTCTTACTGAGATTGGAATAAACACTCTTAACTTCTAATCTAAAAGTATCATTTCTATCAGTTAAGTCTATCTAAAATTATTACTTTCCACAATGTCCCTTCTCCTTCTCTCCCAAATCTTCATTATTGACTCCTCTCTAAAGCTCTAAGTTTGAGTTAATCATCACATTTGGGGATTTAACATAAACAGCTTAGAGAAAGAAACTACAGGGAAGCAGTGAATAATTTCCTTTTAGAAAGCTATGATTTATTGCAAGAAATAAGCTCCCATATCCCTCAAGTGCTTTACCATAGTAAGCAAAAAAATAATAATTAAAATGTGCATCCTTTCAACAGGGTCTGCCATGAGTCTGACAACTGTCTTAGACTGTTTGGGCTGCTGTAACATCATGCCATAGAGTAGATATGTCATAAAAACTAATTGTTGTCTCTCAATTCTGAAGTCTGGTAATTTCAAATTCAAGGCATTGTGAGAGATTTGATGTCTGGAAAGGAGTTGCCTTCTCATAGACAGTGGCTTCTAACAGTATCTTTATATGGTGGAAAGGGTAAGGTCACTCTTGGAGGCTTCTTTCGTAAGGGCACTAATTCTATTCAGAGGGCTTAGCTATCATGATATAATCACCACTCCAAGGCTCTGTCTCCTAATATTATCACCTTGAAGAGTAGGGTTTTTAATGAACATATTTTGAGTTGACCAGGCATTAAGACCATAGAGCATTTGAAACACACTTGGTGGAATTTTATTGCTATTCTATAGATAAACATTAAAAATCAAAAGAAATAGAAATGGGGGCTGGGGTTGTCTTTCAGAAGTAGAGCGGTTCAACTAGCACATGAAAGGTGCTGAGTTTGATCTTCAGCACCACATAAAAAATAAATAAATTAATTAAATAAAGGTAAAAAGATAGAAATATGAATATATTAAAATTCAATATAAAAATTGTAGCTTTCATATATAAAAAATGCTTAAATAGAAGTGTAAGTCCAAAGCAGTGTTATTCACAATATCAGAAAACACATAACAAAACCTACCCAAAATTGGCATTGTTAAGGAAGTCCATAAATAGGCTTTAAACTCATTTTAAAATAAGTTCACTGCTACTCTTTCAATACATTTTAAAAATTACACTTGTTTTTTACTTAAATGTCAAACCTAAACATACCTGTAATAGCAGTTTCTGCTCAGCACTTAAGAAATTTTATATATGAATTTAGATGAATAATCATAGAAAAGAATTGTAGTTTTAATATTTTGCCACAATGTTAAGGATTGTTTTAATTCCTGTGATATGAAGGATTCTGCAACATTCTGACAGGCATTGTGAAAGATTGCATCAAAATCCCCTAAAAATACATCATGCTTTAACCAATCATTTCTATCTACATAAAAGTGAACAGTAGAAAACTGTTAGGAAAACTGAAGAAAATATATGCCAAAATATGCATATGTGCTATCAGCTTATTATGTTTATGGAAATCATATATACAGAGAAATAATAGGGCGAAACTCATCAGGCACCAAAATTTAAAATAGTTCACAGTGTTCAACATTGACTGGAAGAAGACAAAAGTAGTAGAAAATAAACTATTTTATTAGACACTCAAAAGCATAGCATTGTGCTCTTAATAAACTTTCCATTAGATATTACTACACTTAAACTCTTTACTTTATTTAGGTGTTGTGATTTTTCATTTTATTGTGGTTCTTCAGTTTATTGTAATCCATAGAGCCAAGTCCTGAAAATAGCAGCCCCATTTTTCAAGTTTGACCTTAGACTCAAGGAGAATTGGAGTAATTGATTTTTCAGTTTTACTAAATATTTTGACTCTACATGTTATAAAGCAGCCCATGAATTCCATCCAATGTTCCATATTTTCAGGTAATTATGTTTTTAATGTGATTAACCTAAGTATAGTCTGAGGGTTAAATTGCCATTTTGTTACAATATGGATGCTTAGGTCAAATATGAAATATGAACACTATCATAAAATGAGCCAATATAATAGAACCAAGACATAATATTGACAAATAACCTCATTTGATAAGTGTTCTATGGAGTTCCACATTTCCACCTATGCCCCATCTAATCTTTTAAAAATGTCTTATAATAATGTTTATTTTACATATCAGGAAGCTAAAGCCTACAACATTTTATTTTCAAGTTCTCACAGGTGATAGGGGCAAGATGGAATCTGGAATAACTGATCTCAAATTCCACACTCTTGCCATGATCCCTGTAGAAACAATTAGGCTAACCTGTGGAATCCTTAAGGCTTTCTCTTCATTTATAATATCTCCATATTGATTTTAAAGTCTTGTGACCAGGCTGAGTGTAACCCAAGACTGGTCACATGGCTTTGTGAGAATTTCTTCAAAAATATTAAGAGAGGGAAGAAGTATTTGATGCTGGATGGATGCTTCCTATAAATATAAAAAAGGGAAAAAAGTAATTAAAGACAAGAAGTAAGTGTCCTTTCTGTCGAACAGTGGCCTGGTGTAATCTGTATGAATCAGGATTTTCAAATTCCAGTGCTTGTGGTTTCTAAAAGTTCTCATTCATAAGTCAACCACATTTTTTAAAGGAGAATTTTTAAAAATACACAAAATTGAAGAGATTTTCTTTTTTGTATGCAGCTAAGAACATATTAATAATTTAATAAGTTATTGAAGGACACAGACTTAGTATTCTTAAATTCTGTTTTTATTATTGAAGGTATTGAGTCCCTATTGCAATAATCTAATGAGTTAGCACATTTGCAATCACATAACCAGAGGTTATGCTTTATTCAAAAATATCTTCTTAATACTGCATCATCTTGACTTTGTCTTAATTTCTATTGCTGACTTTTTATTTTTAACTATAAATCATTTATTGTTAAATATTTTACTGGTTATTTGCCTTATTCTAAAACATTAACTGGTGTATATTTGCATATTTGTGGTCTATAATTTTCAAACAGCAAGGCTTTAAGACATGTATATGTTGTAGTTAAAACATGAATCTTTCATATTCCTGTAGCTAAAAGAAATAGTTACACTTTCTCCAAAAATTACTTCTAGAGTTTGATACCTCATTGGTGAGTTGCTGTACATGGACTTGGGCAAAATGTATGCAAAAAGTTGTAAAATAACATCAAAATAAGTAAAATAAAGTTATAACTTTATTTTTACATTGCTAGGATGTTGTTCTGTAATACAAAAGAAGGTATACATATTGATGATGTAAGACATCTGGCATTAAACATACATTTTGTAACATATTAGTTATCTACTAATTTATTAGTTAACAAACAATTTCCCCAAATTAGTGACTTGAAGCAATAATAATTATTTATTACTTCACAGTGTCTGAGGATTTGTAATTTAAAATAAATATTGTGGGATGGCTCACTTCTGCGGTTATGTACAGGACCTTGGCTGGAATAATCAAATTTGGAGAACTCAACCACCAAGTTGATTCAAGAGAACAAGAAGGAAGCAGCAATTCCTTTTATGCCCTAGTTTCAGCATTAACTCCATCCACTAGGCAACATCCACTCATGATATAGAGCTAATACTCAGGATCATATTTGACGTGGTTGACTAGGGTGAGAAACTCAGAATATGTATACAACACTTTTGTCCAAACTCCTGCCTAAAATGACCTGACCCAATTCTGTCATGGCTTCTAGCAGCACTAGGTTCTGTGCCCATTATGACCCAGAACCCACTGAAGGGCTTACGTGAAAAAGTTCTGTGCTGACAGGAATTCTACGATATTTTTCTTGCTAACACATACCTTATAATGGACCTAACCTACCTTTCTTTAGGCATGAATATAAATAGCTTAGAGTTGTAAGTATATATTTCTTGCAAAACTTAAGCACCTTTCTCAAAAATTTTAGTGTTTCCTTTGAAGTGTAATTGACAAAAGTCGGTGATTCTCCCATTTAAAAAAAAAATAGGACCCATTAAGATTAAGGGATGAAAATCTCTGAGTGGGAAAAAGGACAGGCAAATTCACCGTCAGTCTTATGCAGTTGACAGACATACCAGAAAATTAGTGGAGCTATTTCCAATGCCATGGAATTAAGATAAAATACCAGGAGACAAGAGGTTGAAAAAAATCAGCTCAGTCTTCTGAGATTACGTGGTTTGCAGAAATATCAAGAAGCCAGAACCAGACAAGAGAAGGTCACTGGGACAGGGAAGTTGTCTTTCCTGTTCTGAAAATAATATTAGGGATTTCCCAGATGATAAGGAGATTGCCAGGTGGTGAGCTCAAACGTGTGTGGAAGTCACTAAAGTAATCTGCAGTTACCTTGACTTTGTTGCCACAGTGAAAAGCACACCCCAAGGCAGAGACTTCAAATGCACTGCAGGAAGGCGGAGGATGTAGAAGAGCACAGGGACATAGAAACACGCACATTTACGAATGATGAAATGAAGAAATCGGGTCCCTGTCTATCCTATAGATAGCCTAAAAGCTGTACACCTCTGTCCTTTGATCCAAGCTGAAATGCTCAGTCAGAGTCATCTGTGGTGTGTCAGTGAGTGAGTGCTGTTCATTGGGTAGAACTAGACGAATCTGATGACTATTATTATTATTGTTATTTTAAATAGTGCATAATCATTATACAGAATAGCAGTTTTCATTGTGGCATCCCCCTGCAGGCAGATAACACATTTTGATCCATTTCATTCCACATCATCTTCCCTTCCCCTCCCCTTCTCTCTCTCCCTGATTCCTTTCCTCCACTTGCTCTTCTCCCTTCTAGGTAAATGAGATTATTTCCCTCCCATGTCTCTTCCTCATATGAGGGAAAACATAACCCTTGACTTAAGTGTGGCTCATTTCACTCAACATGATACACTCTGCTTCTACCCTTTTTCCTAGTGGGGGGAAAAATCAAGTTTATTTTTCTTCTTTGTGAATTAAACTCCATTGTGCATACATTTTATCTGTTCATCTGTTGATGGACACTCAGTCAGGTTCAGTAAGTTGGTTATTGTGAATTGTGCTAATATAAACCCAGTTATGTGTTTACAGCTATAGTATGCTGACTTCAGTTCTTTTGGGGGAAATGTGGTTCTATTCTTGGTAGTCTGAGGAACCTAAATACTGATTTCTACTGTGGCTATACTAATTTATGTTCCCACCAACAGTGTATAATTTTTGTTTTCCCCCACATTTTCACCAATATTTACAATTATTTGTATGATTACCATTTTTACTCCAGTTTGATGAAATCTCAGTGTAGTATTGATTTGTATTTACCTGTTGGCTAGAGATATTGAACATTTTTTATATAAAATTGTTGGCTATTAGAAATTTTCTTTTCAGTAGTGTTTGTTGAGTTCATTTTCCCATTTATTGTTTTTCCCCCTTTGGCTCTGAGTTCTTCTGTGTGTATATTCTTCATATATTCTAGATATTATTCCTCTGTCAGGAGAAAAGCTGACAAATATTTTCTCCCATTTTGTATGTTCTTTGCTATGCAGAGTTTTAATTTGATGGCATCCTATCTATTGTCTCTTTATAGTATTTTCTGGGCTATGGCAGTCCTATTCAAAGAGTTGTTGCCTGTGCCAATATATTAGAGAGTTTCCCCTACATTCATTTTTAGGAGTTGCAAAATTCCTGGTATTATTTCATGGTTTTTGATACATTTTGACTTGAATTTTTAACAGTCTGAGGGATTTATTTTCAGTCTTTTACATATGGATATCCAGTTTTTCCAACACCAGTTGTTAAAGAGGGTTTCTTTTTTTTCCACTGTAAGTTTTTGGTAGCATTGCCCAGACAAGGTTTTGTCCCAGTGTCTTTTATTCTGTTCCGTTGGTCTACCTGCCTATTTTATAACAGTACGAAGCTGTTTTTGTTACTATGGCTCTTTAGTGTAATTTGAATTTGGGTATTCTGATGCCTCTGGCATTACTTTTTTTTTCTCAGATGTATTTTAACTATTCTGCATATTTTGTCCTTCCTTATAGATTTTAATATACTTTTTTCTATACGAGAAAATATCATTGACATTTTGAAGGAAGTTGTATTGAATCTCTGGATATCTTTTGATATTGTGGCCATATTAACAATATTGATTCTTCCTATCCACAAATATGGATGGTCTTTCTATTTTATGGTTTCCTTATCTATTTTATTTTCTTCCCCAAGTGGTCTGAAATGTTCCTTTTAGAAGTCTTTCATCTCTTTAGTTAGATTTATACCAAGTATTTTATATTTTTTATGTTATCATGGATTATGCCTTTAATTTCTTCCTCTAGCATAATTGCTCAGGCTAAAATTTCAGTTACTATATTGAAAGGATTGGAGAGAGTAGGTATTCATGTCTTATTCTAATTTTAGAAAGAAATGTTTTCAGTTTTTCCCCATTCAGTATGATGTAGGCTTAGGGTTTGTCATATGTATCTTTTCTAATGCTAAGTTTCTACAACCTATATTTTCTTCAGGGGTTTTGCCATGAATAGGAGTTGAATTTTGAAGCTTTTTTATCTACATCTTTGAAGATAATAATGTGGAGATGATCATTTTGTCCTTGATTTTATTTAAGTGGTTTATCACATGCATTGATTTGTGAATATTGAACCATCCGTTCATCCCTGGAATGAAACCCACTTGATCATGACATATAATATTTTAAATGTGATTTAGAATATAGTTGATAATATATCATGACAGTTTTCACATCCATATTGAAGAATATGGAAATAAGTCTCAGGACATTTCCCCTATCTGCAGCTGTTGCCCAATCCGCCTCGTCTGGGTAAAATTGAAGGTTGTGTCCTTTAAAAACCCAGGCCTCAGCTAGAGGGAAGAAACACAACAGGAACTTGCATTTGACTGGCTCCTGACACCCTAAAGGGTCAAGTGACCCCAATACAATAAGCCCCCAGAAAATTCCCTATTAACGATCTGTTCCACACTAATGGATCAGCCAACTCCAATATAATGAACCCCAAGAACTACCCTCCTGTCCTACCCTAAATGAACACTATATAACCTTTGTTTCAGACCACTATTTTCCACCTGGAAAATGAGTCAGGCCAATTGACTCTCCCAATGAGTAAAGAAGAGCTTGCTGCCTTGTGGTCTGCTTCTCACTTCCCACCTTGCTCATTTGTGCTTACACTATGCGTCAGAGAAATTGTCTCTAGTTTTATTTTTTCAAAATGCTTTTATCTTGTTTTGGGTATGGGAACTATACAGGTTTTATAGAGTAAGTTTGGAAGTATTTTTCCTTTTATAATTCCATAAATAATTAAAGTAGCATTGCCATTAGTTCTTCCATGAAGGTCTAGTAGAATTTAGCTATGAATCCATCTGGTCCTGGGTTTTTCTTTAGCATAAGACTTTATTTTATTTTATTTTTTTTTTTACTGCTTCAAAGCTCATTGTTAGTTATTTCTCCGTTCAGGCTTTCCATGTTATTTGTGAGCAAAATTTGAGTCAGATATTGTTGAAAACTGAATACAAATTGCTAAAATTATTTATATTAAAAACAATTAACAGGAGTCAACTGCAAAATAAATGGGGATTTTGAAATATACATGAAAATATGAAACAATGTTTTGAGAAATTCAAGTCTAACCAGGGATGAATAGAAATACAGCACAACTCTTCTGTTGTCTCAGATAGTAACATTCAGACATTATTAAGATGGTAGTCAAATTTTAATCAACTTGGGAAATTACAGTAGTCATCCCTTATTTACACTTTTCTTTCCTCACTTCTAGCTACATATGGTCAGTTGCAGTTTGAAATTATTACATGCAAAATTCCAGAAATATATAAAACACATATTTAAAACTATGCACCATGCTGAGTGTTAGGTCCTTAGGCCAAAGTAACTCCATTTTGAAAAGCCCACCCAGGCAAGACCTTCTTGTTAAGCCTTCCCCAAAGAGCCACAGTATACAGAAATCACAACAAAGACAAGTAACAATCATAGGACCGGATGGGTTTTTTAACTGGAATGACTACTTCATTGTACATGACTATATAGTTAAGAAGTTTTTTCAGCAGGTCATGGCTGCACCGTACAGAAGAGCAGCCTAGCAGATATTCTCTGTCAATAAATCTTTGCTTGAGTTAGAGATGTGTCTCATGGATATTTGTACCAGCTACTCTAACACTGAGTTGTGAGTTCTATATTGAAATGTCACACAGGTCTCATCCTGTTTGGGGACGTGAGTCATTTTTTTTTTTTTTAATCTATGTATCCATGCTATACATGCGATGCCCCTGTTAGTTATTTAACAGTCCTCAAGGATATCAGATATTGTAGGGGTGGTGCTCAATTGACACACAATTTTTCTTAATACAATTTCCAAAATGCAGGATTAGTGTTATGGGTATTTTGGATATACCCGAGATAAAACTTAGCATGCTTCCTTGAAGTGAAAAGTTAGAAGTACAATAAGATTGTTTGAAAGAAAAGGAAAAAACTATATTCATATAATTTACATCACAGCACATTGTTTAAATTGATTTAGCTTGTTGATAGTTATTGTCTCTCAATGAACTGAATTTATAAACTAAGTTTTATCATTGGAATGTAGGTATAGAAAACATAGTACATACATGGTTTGGCAAGAGCTTTGGCTTCCCCCATTCACTAGGGATTTTGGACTGTATCCTCTCTTGCTCTTGCATTATTGTATTCCAGGACAAGATATCACAAAGTATGTGTTGAAAAAAAAAAGTGTATTTGAAATATACAATTTTCTCAAAATATCTAAAAGCCAAATAATTAGAAATTAATTGAATCATCCTTACTTTATTTTCTACTTTATATTCCCTAATTTTTGTATGTATTAGCAATTGTAACTTGCTCATTCCATGTAAAATAAAGTTAAAATATTAATTATATGGGCTGGGGATGTGGCTCAAGCGGTAGCGCACTCGCCTGGCATGCGTGCGGCCTGGGTTCGAGCCTCAGCACCACATACAAAGATGTTGTGTCCGCCGAAAACTAAAAAATAAACATTAAAAAAATTCTCTATAAAAAAAAATTTAAAAAAAATATTAATTATATAAAGATAAGCCAAATATAAGATCAGCAGCTACCAATAACTTAACTTTATTACTAATTCATTAATGAATCCTTGTTGGTATTTTTGATTTCCCATCACAAAACACTATCTAACAGACTTTTTGAAATGGCTCATCACAGTTTGCAAACAGTATAAAGTCATGTAAATTGAGGATTGATTGTACTCATCACACTTGATACATTGTTCAAAGGTATGTCTGTTGGGATTCCAGTCAACTGGCTTCAATGTAATTAATATAGTTAAATTGCAAAGATATATATTTCAGAAACATCTTTCTCATGAGAAAGCCAAACAAATAATAAAAAAATTACATTAAATTTCAAAACATCTTTTAACTTAACTGCTATACTTTTGAATCTTTAAATTTCTCTTTTCATTTTAATTATAAGAAAACATTTAAAAAACAAGGAAACAATTCTAGAAAGCTCACAATAATTTTAATTAACTTTTATAAATGCTTAAAGAAATTTCCTTTTAAATATATCTACAGCAAAGGCTGTAGAACTTATGATGTAAGTTAAAAAAAAAGTTTTATTTATTTATTTAGTTAGTTGTTGTAAATCTAGGTATTGCGTAGCTAATTAGCCCCCCCATTCCTTTTTTTTAAACAAAAGTTTTATTTTTATATTGGTGTAAAGCTTTTCTTTTCATGTAATTTTATGACTTTCTCCTTTTGTGATTGTTTATATGTCATAATATCTACATATTTATAGAACAGTGTTATTTAAGTGACAAGTATTTTGTTCTCATATGTTGTCACTAGCACATAAAATAATTTCAAAAATATTTCATCAATAATATGAGTAGGACAATTATATATTATACTCTGACAGTGAAAAATTTACTTTGGGGAAGAGGAAAGAAATAATTAACTTTGAATTCAAACAATGGCGTCTTTGTGGTAAACTAAGTCTACTTTTTTATTTCCTGGATGGTAAAACTCACCTGTATAGTGCCACAAAACAGTACTTTTATTTTAGTGCTAAATGGCAAAGCTATTTTATTCCAGGAACATGCTTTCACTGGAATTTGACAATCATTTTGTTTATTCCCTGCTTCTCCCCTAGTCAATTAGCGAAAGATGTGCTGCAGAACACCTACTTACTCCTCTTAGACCTGGCTGACTTCATTCACCCCAGCTTTAGAGAATCAATTGATGTATCCATTGTTATTCCATACATAGTGAGAAACATTCTCTTTGGGGCATTTACTTCTCCTTTCTTTCTCTGCCCAAACATGTCCACCCTCATGAGACCATCTGAGCTCATTATCCAATATTAAGACACACACAATTATTCACTTTGCTGACTCTGAACTTTTCTTCTATACTATAAATTAGCTTGTATCTCTCTACCTTCAGATCTAAGGAGAAAAAAAAATTCACACTTCAAATGCTACTCTATATCTATAATATCTGAGTCTCCTCTTTTCTACCTAACTCTTATTTTATTTTATTTTTACTCTGCTGATTTATTTCCAGTTCAAAGTCATATTTTCTAATAAGTCACCCTTAGCTTTTGGTCTGTGTTTTACCTCAAATATTTAGTTTAATCTTCTTGATAAACTTTTACCATAAGAAGATATCTACTAAATCTTTAATATAAGACAAAACTAATGATTAACCAGCTAATAATTCTGCTGGCTTTTTAAAATCAATCAGCCTGTCCAAAACTAGGCTTCTTCCATTCTGTTTTTAACCAGTTCTCATCATGACATCTTCATTCTTAGGTTTGGCATTAAGAAATCATCCATTGCTCATAATAGAGAACACTCTATCTTCTCCATCATTATTCACACTCCCACTGTTTAAATTGTAATTTACAAGTTCATATTCTTTAAATGCTACTTTGAGTTTAGACACAATATGTTCTATGAGCTACTGGAAGTTAGGCTTCTACTTGATTTCTTTATTTCTCACTCTCTTGGGCCAAAGTTAAACCCCTGGTGTCAATGATAAATCTCATGTTTAGCACTTTACATTTTATTTATAATTAAAAATAATCATCTCAAACATTACCCTTTGTGTCTTCTACCAATTATTTTTCTCTTTTTATTGCACTGTTTGTTTACATTTGTATTAACTGATTTTACTATTACAACTTTTTGCTGAATATGCCTTTCTTAATCACAGTAAAATCCAGTGCCCTAGTTCTAACCCATTTTTCCCATGTTATCTCCTCTAATTGACCTCTATGATGACTAACTAGAGTCCAATAAGTTTATTATTTTTTAAACCTTGGTTAGTTTCCTATCAAATGCACCTATTGATTTTTAATTTTAGTTATACTTATCTTTAATATATAGAATTCCTAACTGCATTTTAAAAATATATACACTGACAATCTGTGGTGAATTTATCCAACTTCCCACTATTTTCCTACTGTTTTATAGTTAGCTTTTTTGCTGTTGTGACTAAACTATCTGACAAGAACAAAGTTAGAAGAGGAAAATGTTATTTGGAGGGTGATGGTTCCAGAAGTCTCAGTCCATTGACAGCAAGGCCTCATTCCTCAGAGACAGAGGTGAGGCAGAACATCATGACAGAAAAGTGTGGTGGAGGAAAGCTGTTCACATAGTGATGAGAGAGAGAGAGAGAGAGAGAGAGAGAGAGAGAGAGAGAGAGAGTGTCCATTCATCAAATACAAAATATATACCCCAAAGTCATGTCCCCATTGACTCACCTCCTCCAGCCACACACTATCTGCCTTAAATTATGGATGAGTTAGTCCCATCAGGGAAATGATTCACTGATTGAGTTAAGGCCTTCAAAACTCAATCACGTTACCTTTGAATGTTCTGGCATTGTCTCACACATAAGCTTTTGGGGGACACCTCCCATTCAAACCATAATATTCCATCCCTGGCCTCCAAAAGCTTATGACAGTCTCACAATGCAAAATATATTTGTTCATTTCCAAGAGTCCACATGGTCTCAACACTTTCAAAAATGCTCAAAAGTGTGTATTGTTTTGATTTTCCAGTGGGTACCAGGGATTAAACTCAGAAACACTTGACCATTGGGTCACATTCCCAGCCCTATTTTGTATTTTATTTAGAGAGGGGGTCTCACTGAGTTACTTACCACCTTACTTTCGCTGAGGCTGCAATCCTCCTGCCTCCACCTCCTCAGCTGCTGGGATTATAGGCATGTGCCACAGCACCGGACAAAACCACTCAAAAATTTAAGTCCAAAGTCAACTCTGAAAAAAAATCCAAAGCAATTTACAAGTATCCTATATATATATAAACATACAGAGTAAACATTTTCTTTCAGAGAAATAGGGGCAGAGAATGAAGGGATGGACCAAAAGCAAGACCAAAATCCAGCTGGGCAAAGAAGTCCTGTAGTTCTGTGTCCAGCAACTGGAAGACATGGCATCATGATGTCCTCTCCTGGGGGCTGTGTAGCTTTGCCTCTGTGGCCTTGTTAGTTGCAGACCAAGTAGCCCTTCTGTTGGCTTGTCTCTAATTGATACCTACAGCTTTCCTGGGCAACATTCCAAGGTACTGTTAATTGTTAATTTCAGGGGTCTCCACAGCTTCAGCTTCCTCCTCACATTTGCAAGCACTGCTCCTCTCAGTGGAGCCCACAAGGTATCTGTTCCTGGGGAATTTGCCTGACCTCTCAGACCTTCCTTTGAGATATCAGTGGGCACTTTCATGACTCCCTAACTCCAACATTCTGCATTCCTGCAGAACCTGCAACACATGGTTGAAACCAAGTTCTGCCACCATGTGGAGCTATACCCAAGCCTTCAGGGACTCAGAGAGTCCTTGATGGCTGAACACATTGAAAACACTTCCCAGGCCTTTTTGTGTAAGAAAGGTGACTCACAGATCTCTTCGGACGAGATTTTTTTACTTTTACTCCCTTAAGTCTGGGAAATGGGTTTGATCTTGCCAGTTCCTGAGATATCATGTGTCTTACTGTCTCTCTGAAAAGTCTTTAGCATTTCTTTAGTGACACTAATGTCTTTAACAACTGCCACTTTCTTAGCCCCAGTTTTACTCACACATTTCAAGTTCAAGTTTTCAAATCTTTCTTCTGTGCATTCTACTCCTAAATACCACAATAAACTTGGCTGGAAGCCACACGCTCTTTTGCCTAGAAATTTCTTACACATGGGCAAAATTCAGACAACTTCTCAGCCAAAACATAACACGAGTGCCCTCTAGTACAATTTTCAATAGATTCCTTCTTCTCTGAACACTCTTGAGTCCTGTCTTCATTGTCCATAGTCTTTTTGGCATTCTGGTCCTTCTCCGAACCCTCTTGAACCCTCTCTCCAATGTTCACGGTCCTTTGACACTCTGGTCTTCTGAGCTCCCACCAGAATTGGCCACTAAACTCAGCTCACAACAATCTAAAAATATTTACAGCTTTCATTGATAAACATCTCAAAATTCCTCCCATAAATTTCAAAGGGCACCAAAAAGCTTCTGAACCACATGGTCACATTAGTAATAGCAACCACCTTACTTCTTGGTACCAATTGCTATTTCAGAGAGCTTTTTCACTGTTGTGACTAAAATACCCAAAAATAACACTTTTAAGGAGGAAAAGTTTATTTGGGGCTCACATTTGAGAAGTCTCAGTCAATAGACAGCCAGCTCCATTCCTTGGGGCTCAAGGTGAGGCAGAACATCATAGTAGAAGTGTGCAATGTAAGGAAGTGGTTCACATGATGATCAGAAAACAGAGACTCCACTCATCAGATACAAAATATATCTCCAAAGGCATGCCCCCTCTGCCCAATTCCTCCAGCCACACCCCGTCTGTTACCAGTTAATTCCTTTCAGGGGATTAATTCCTTTGTTGGGTGAGGGCTCTCATTACCCAGTCATTTCACCTGTGAACGTTGTCACTCTGACTCTCACACATGAGCTTTTGGGGTACACCTCTTTACATCCAAACCATAACACCTACTCTATTATTCATAATTATTTTAAACAACCTCATAAAAACCCAACACTTAAATAAGCTACATATTTCTTTTGTGTATTATTCCCTTTTCATTTTTCACTATTAGTTCCTTTTCTTACTATGTGACAACATTGTTACATGGAGGTTTTAAAGAACTGCATTATGTTCTCTTACAAATAGAACACATTTTCTCTTGAGTAAAGATCAGTGTTCTGATCTCCTCAAAGTTTTATTTTAGGTTTTGTTATTATTGGTCTCTCTCTCTCTCTCTCTCTCTCTCTCTCTTTCTCTCTCTCTCTCTCTCTCTCTCTCTCTCTCTCNTGTCTCTCTGAAAAGTCTTTAGCATTTCTTTAGTGACACTAATGTCTTTAACAACATTAATATCTTTAACAACTGCCACTTTCTTAGCCCCAGTTTTACTCTTTTACTCACACTTTTTAAGTTCAAGTTTTCAAACTTTTTTTCTGTGCATTCTACATTATATATATATATATATATATATATATATATATATATATATATATATATTGTCTCTAGACTTTAGTCATTACTTTTATTATCATTTGACTGAAGTCATAAATGGTGAACTAGTATACACCTTGGACTTCTGCCATCACACCTGAACAGTTGGATAGGTGACCTTGCCTCTTTACCTTCAGAGACTAGAACTTCTGTACTCTCATCTAAAAGCCTAATGTGGTGAGCCAGCTACTCCTTGGCAGAGTTTTAACTCCAATATCTCCCTCAGGAAAATATAGATGCTTAAAATTGCATATGTTTGATTAGCTAAACAATTTCTATATTCTACTAGGTTGCTAAGAGCTTTGCCTTATGCATAAGTAGCCAAAGGTTATAGGGATAATGCACAGGTTTGGGGTTGTACTTCTCTATCTCCTGTTTTTTAGGTCTTTTCACATACAAAATTTCAGTCTCTGTCTCCTTATATAAACCTGTTGCTTTCTTCTTTATTCCTCCAAACTTGCATTGTCCATAGGGAAAGTGCTAGGGCAAACAAGGAGCTCCTCACCTTGTCTTTTTCTTCTCCCAGGGATGTCAACCCCACATACTGTGCCTCATCAGGAATGACAGGGGATAGTTTTATATATTTTTTGTACAGTTTATGGTTATTTTGGGCAGGGAAATTAATCAATTCAATCTACTTTGTCAGTTATCTCCTTTTTACTAGGCTTGAAATATTTCTAGAAAATCTTCATTAGTATTTCATGAAAATTTTTTTTTATAAAACTCACAAACAAAATCATGTGGAACTAGAAATATCTTTCTTGGAACATTTTTCTGGAGGTATTTTATTTCAATTTCAACTTATAAAAAAATTCTGTTTAATAATTTCACTGTCTCTTAATACATTTGTGCATTTTCTCATTTCTCTGGTTGCTTTGGGGTGATTTTGAGAAAGATAATGGAAAAATGTTATTTTTTACTTCCTCATTTTCAACATTGTTCTCTCTTTATCTTTTCACCTCCATACTTCTTTATAATTATTTTGGTATGTACTTAGTAATTCACCTAATCTACAATATTTTCTGATTTTAGGTTTTTCTTTCTTTTGCAGCTTCTAGAGAAGGTTATGCTTTTCCTTTTTTTTATTGAATTACATACTGTTAAGTACTTAGCCTAGTGTCTGCCACACAAAAGGCTATAATTATTGTATCATGCAATCATAGGTAGTTGAGAATATAGAAGAGTTAATTCTGTGAATAAAGACTTTTACAAAAAAGAGAGCTTCAGTTGTAGAAAACCTAAAAAAATTATAAAAGAGGATTTATGATAAAGTACCAAAACATTAAGTTTCTTATTCTATTAATGGTAATGTATGCATAATATTAAGATTTGGTTTGGGCTGGGGATGTGGCTCAAGCACTAGTGCACTTGCCTGGCATGTGCGAGGCACTGGGTTCGATCCTCAGCATCACATAAAAATAAAATAAAATGTTGAGTCCACCAAAAACTAAAATAAATAAATAAATATTAGAAAATTCTCTCTCTATCTCTCTTTAAAAAAATCTATTAGGATTTGGTTTAATAATCACAGTAATAGCTTGGTTCCAAATTAACAAAACAGAATGATTAAATTCAGGTCCCTTGAATTACATGTTGTATAATATATATGAATTTATTAGTGATCACAGTGAGACTTACTATGTCAGGACTGGTATGATTGAATTGAATTCAATTTAATTCACAGGAAATAAAAGATATCTTTCACTTGTTTTTAGATTATGTTGTTACACTAAAACAAAATATCTGAGACTAAGTTACACATAAAATAAAGAAATTAATTTTGCTCATGAACCTGGTAGCAGGCATTGGAATCATGGTGAGAAATCTCTGCTTCATACCCTGTGGTAGACAAGCAGGATGAAGCCAGCCATGTGCAGAAGGAGCATCTGGGAACAAAGGAATCAGGACTCATTTTTATATCAACCTGCTGTTCTAGAAGTTAATTCACCACTACAAGACACACTCACTTCCATTAAGCAGCATTAATATGTTCATAAGGTGATTAGATGATGTACCTAATGTTCTTCCACTTACCCTAATTCTTGAAGGTTCTGCCCCCTCAATATTGCCACCCTGGAAATCATATTTCCAGCATAGGTACATTTGAGGCACAAACCATAGCTCTTAAATCATACTAAATAAATTTTATTCTATTGGTTGGTTTGAACTGGAACAGTTTATTATGCTTTGAAAGATCAAATTAAAATTGAAAATGTATGAAGGGATATATGAGAAGTGAGTTAAAATGTTCTGAATTAGAGAAGGTTATAAAATGAGTCTATTATTACAGGATGCAATATGGTTTGGGTTGAATTAAGAAGGATATTTTATTCAGACAGAAATTAAGAAAAAGTCCTTATTTAGAGAATAATGCTGAAAATGTTATTAAATGCAAAATTTAAAAATCATTCAAATATTTCTTATTGAAAATAATTACTCTCAATATTTTACTTTGCTGTCTTTTGTTTGCATAAACCTATTTCATAAGTATTACTCTTATCTCTGATCTGGTATTCTAGCAAGTTCTTTTCATAAATGCATGTCTAATGTTTCCAAATGATGAACTTATTTTCAGATGAAACTATAGTTTTATTTCTCAGGATCTTTCTTTCAAATAAAATATTCTACTAATGGTGTCCTTAATGAATTGCCTCCCTATAGGAAATAAAATAATTTGTTGATCCTTCATATTTCTTCTTCTGAGAAGAGTCTTTTCAGTTTCTGTCTCCTTCTACTGATTGGGTTATTTATTTATTTACTTATTTGGTGTTTAATTTTTTGATTTGTTTGTATATCCTGAAAATTAATGACCTATCAGATGTGCAGGTGTCAAAGATTTTCTCCCACTCTGTAGGTTTCTTCACACTCTTGATTGTTTCTTTGCTGTGAAGAAGCCTTTTAGTTTGTTGCCATTTCTTTCATTTATTTTACTTTATTTTATTTCTTGTACTTTAAGAATCTTGTTCAGGAAGCCAGTTCCTGTGCCAATATGTTGAAATGTTGACCCTACCCTTTCTTTCTTTTTTTTTTCAATTTGTTCTCCATGATAACAGAATGCATTTCATTTCACATATCATATAGACCACAATTTTTCATGTCTCTGATTATACATAGTGTAACACCATTCGTGTCTTCTCTTCTAGTATGTGAAGGGTTTCTGGTGTACTTCCTAGGTATAAGATCCATTTAGAGTTAATTTTTGTGCAGGGTGAGTGATAGGGATTTACTTTCATTCTGTTACATTTGGATTTCCAGTTTTCCCAGCACCGTTTGTTGAAGAAGTATCTTTTTTTCCAGTATGTGTTTTTGGCACCTTTGTCTAGTATGAAATGACTGCAGTTTTGTGGAATTTTTTTCTTTGTGTCTTCTATTCTGTTTCATTAGTCTTCTTGCCTATTTTAGTGTCAATATCATGTTGTTTTGTTACTATAGCTTGGTAGTATAATTTAAGATCTGGTATTGCAACTCCTCCTACTTCATATTTCTCACTGAGGATTGCTTTGACTATTCTGTGCCTCTTGGTTTTTCAAATGAATTTTATAATTGCTATTTCTATTTCTATGAAGTACATCACTGGAATTTTTATGGGAATTACATTGAATCTGTATAGCAATTTTTGTAGTATGGTCATTTTGATAATGATGATTCTGCCTATCCTAAAACATATGAACAATCCACAAATATATTTTAAAAATTTCAATATCTCTAGCAATTAGAGGAATGAAAATTAAAACTTCACAGAGAAAATAACAAAAAATATTTTCTAAGGATGTACAAAAAAAGAATGTTCATATTATTGTTGACAAGACTACAAATTGTTGCAACCCCTTCGGAAAGCAGTATGAATATTCCTCAAAACACTAGGAATGAAACCTCCATTTGACCCAGTTACATCACTCCTCAGCGTCTATTGAAAGGATTTAAAATCAGTATACTACAGTGATGGAGCCGCATCAAGTTTATAGCAGCACAATTTACATTAGCTAAGTTATGGAACCAATCTAGATGTCCATCAACAGACGAAATGATACAAAAATTGTGGTACATATACCCAATGAAATATTACTCAGCCATAAAGAAGAATAACTTTTTGACATCTGCCAGTAATTGGACAAATCTGGAGTATATCATACTAAGTGATAAAGGCCAAAAAGCTAAAGGTCAAATGTTTTTGCTGATATGTGGAAGCTAAAACACAATAAAGACGAGGAATAAGAAGAAGAGAAGTTTAATAGATTGGACAAAGGAAAACAGAAGGAAGTTAGGGGATATCGGAATAGGAAAGATAGTACAATCAATCAAACATAATATTCCTCTGTACTCATATGAAAATACCTAAGTGAAACACACCATTATGCCCACTCACAAGAATGGGGTCCTAATTAGAATAAGTTATATCCTATTCTTCTATATTTCTATCCAAAAGCATTCCACTGTTATGCCTAACTAATTAAAACCAATAAAATAATTTTAAAAAAATATTTCAAAATAGATAAATGGAGTCTAAATGTTAAGATCCATGGAAGAAAGGCCCTGGGTTGGATCACCAGCACCAATAAGTAAATAAATAAGAATAAATGAACATGAATTTAAAAACTTGTTTTGAAGGTTTTTTTCCTATATAAGAAATTTAAAGTATTCTGATAATCATGACACAGTCCATGTAATATTTTAGAAAGAAGTATAAGGTCTATAATGAATATAAACTCAATTGGCACAAAAATATTAAGTTCATTAACAGCTTCAAAAATTTACTACAGAGCTACAGTAATCGAAGCAGCATAATACTGGCAGAAAACACACACACACACACACACACACACACACCAACAGAGCATAAGAGAAAGGTGCGAAGCAAACTGTCATGTCAAGGGATGACTGATATTTAATAAAGGTGTCACAACAGGAATTGGAAAAATGACAGTCTGTGCAATAAATAGAGTTGGAAAATTAAATATCCACATGCAGAAGAATAAAGAGAGATGCTTTGTAATGTGTTGAACAACCAATAAAATAAAATAAAAAATAATACATTAAAAAAGAGAGAGATGCCTACATCCCGCAACATACAGAAATCAACTCAAAATTGATTAAATATTTAAATACAAGGCCAGAAACTATTAAAGTGCTAGAAGAAAACATAGGAGAAATACTTTAGGACATGAAAATTGACAAGTAGTACTTAATAACAACCCAAAAGCACAGGGAAAGAACAGACAATGAAATTCCATCCAAATGAAAAGTTATTACAAGCAAGAAAATCAGAAGTATAAGGAGACAATGTACAAAATAAGAAAATATATTTGCAAACTATACATTCGGCAAGGGATTAATACCCAGAATTTATAATGAAGTAAAAAAATCAATACCAAAAATAAATAATAGCAATAATGAGAATATAAGCTGAGTGTAGTGGTGCATGCCTATAATCCCATTGCCTGGGGAGGCTGAGGCAGGAGAATCACGAGTTCAAAGTCAGCCTCAGCAAAAGTAAGGCACTAAGATATTCAGTGAGACCCTGTCTCTAACTGAAATACAAAATAAGGCTGGGGATGTGGCTCAGTGGTTGAGTGACCCAGAGTTCAAGCCCTACTACCCCCCAAAAATGATAATATAATAAAAAATACACAGTAGACCTAAACATACATTTCTCAGAAGACATACAATTGATCAACAAGTACATGTGAAAATGGCCAACATCAGTGGTCATCAGAGAAATGCAAATCTAAACAATGAGATATTGGGTGTCAAAATTGTGGTATATATGTGTAATAAGAATTGTAATGCATTCCACTGTCATTTATTTTATATAATTTAAAATCAATAAAAAAACAATGAGATATAACTTCTATTCACTATTGATGATATAAAAACACACATGTAGAAGACATGTGTAAGTGCTGCGATGTGCAGAAAGGGAACATGCACACTGCTGTGAGAACATAAATCAATGCTGCTGCCATGAAAAAATGAAAATTTCTCATAAATTAAAAGCAGGACTACTGTATGATGACGTTGCAAGCCAATAATTGGTGTATATTCAAAGGAAATGAAATCAGTATACTTCCGAAACTTTTGTGTGGACTAATTGATGAACAGATAAAGTGTTGCCTATATATACAAAATGGAATATTGTTCAGCCATAAAAAATGAAATCCTCCCATTTGCCATGCTGGTCAGAACTGGAGGTCATAATGTTGAGTAAAATAAGGTAGGCATGGAAAGAAATATCAATGAATACCTTCTGAATCCTATGTGGAATCTAAAAAGTTGATCTCATACAAGTTGAAAAGAGAGTAGTAGTTACTACAGCTTGGTGAAAGTAGGAGGGAAGAGACATAGGGAAATGTCAGTCAATGGACACTAAGCTACAGATAGATAGGAGAAATAAATCATGGTGTTCTCTTTTAAATAGCTGTAAGAAAAGATTTGAATGTTTTCCCTATAAGGGAATGACAAATGTTTTAGGAAATAGTTTTGCTTATTTTCATTTGAATATTACATAATGTATACATGTAACAGAAAGTAACATGGCCCCACTAAATAGGGACAATTTTACATGCCAATTAAAATACTTAAAGATGAAGTGTCCCCTATAGATAAAGGGATTTTTGCATTTCATGAGAATATTAACCAAATAAAAAATAGAGTAATTGATCATTTCTTCCTAAAAGCCTACTTCTCCGAGTTAGGGAACATACAATTGTTCTTACATTCATAAAGCATAACAATTATAATTTTTAATCAGCCAAGACAAAATCATTAAATTTGAATAACCAGCATTTACATTTAATATACAATATGTTGTTTTATATTTCATCACACTACAAGTAGTGTACTTTTCTTATTTAAAAGCCAATAGCCAAGGCTGCTTTTCCTCCATAATATCACCTTCCTTTGGTGAGGATGAAATGGAATATAGAAAAACTAGTCTGAATGATCAGGGTTGCTAACTGAAAATGCAGGTGTGTCTGGATTTGTGCAGACTGATGAAATAAAAATATTTTGAGTAAAGACTAGGTATCCAAATTTGGAGCTGCCTTTTATTATGTACATTACACTCTGAAAAATATCTATATCACTCTTCCCTATGCATCCTGGTAGGAGGTATATTACCTATTCTGAAGACATAAATTAGAAGAGGAAAAACTAGTACACTCAGAGCTGAAGGCCTGAGTGTGAAATCTGGCTGTATTATTGATAAGATGTCTCCCTCTAGGCGACTCATGCTCTTGGATTCCATTTCCTTGGTTATAAAATGGGATAATATCCACTTCAAAAAATTTGAGATGATTAAGGTAAATGACTACATAAAATGCCTGGAACAGTGTCGGTAGTGAACAAATGTTATATGAACCCAAATAATCAAACTGCCTCAGTGAATGTGACATTCACTTTCAGTAGAAAAATCTTTTCCTTTGAGTAAATGATCTCTTGAATGACAAGTGTTCCAGAGTATTCTTGCTATTAATTTTATTCTGGCTATAGATTATGATAACTTGTTCATTTTTGTTTAACTTCCTGACATGGAAGAATTAATACTCATCTGTTTGAAAACATAATTATTCCCACTAGGGAAATATAGTTAGAACTCCTCTTTCTATATTATTCTGTAACATAATATGATGCATTTGATACCTTGTTATCTTGACTTTTAACTGGCATATTTTCACTGAAAGAATCCTGAGTATTTTTATGTGCTTATGCTGAACTAAAAATCAGGGGAAATGTTAGCTGTGGAAATTAAACTCTGTAAGAGAGAATCTCTATCTTCATTCATTCATTTTAGGATTTGCATAGTTTAGTTTTGCAACTCCCCTAGTGTCAAAGAAAGTGGAAAGTGTAAAAGTGCTTAGTGTTCAATTATTTTTCAATGGTCCATGTCAATAATTATTTGGAGACATTTATATAAATAACCACCTGAATTACTGTATGCCTGTGAAGTAATTGAGATACTAACTTCTATTATATTCTGTTTGATTACAATTATTCAAGAGGCTTTTTTTTAAACAACTGTGTAAAGAATGCTCCACTAAGGCTTATTTTGAATAGTTTTCAAAGACCTCATTTCATCCCCAAAGGAATCAAGTTGGTAAGAAAATGCTCACATACACCAAACAACAGAGATGGAGTAGATACCATTATGCTAAATTGATTATGTTTATGATATGAAAAAATAGTTACAAACAAAATGTCAAATCTTACAAGAATCTAACAGTCATTGAAGACAGACTATGTTCCAGACAGCTGTATCTCATCTTTGTAACAATATTTATTAGATAACGAAAGGAGACACTGGTTTTACTGGAACTGAGTGTTTTATGTTTTTGTTTTTGTTCTTAATCAGGGTTTTCCACATCTCTGAAATATTGAAATACTCTTTGTTCTTGGGACTTGAAAATAATTTGTTTTGTGAGTGTGGGATCTGCCTAGAGAGTGACATATTTTGTAACCAGGGGTATTTTCTGTGGAGCTAGGGAGACTGAGACTGATGGTTTAGGTCACACTGTTATATATTTCCAAGTTTATTCAGTGATAAATTCAAACCTGGGGAATGTCAGGCAATATATGGAATAGACCAGGGATCCATAAACTTTTTTTTTTTTTTGTAAAGGGCCAGGTAGAATATATTTTAGGTTTTCTGACCATGCAATCTCCTTCGCAGTTTTTCATCTCTACTGTTGTAGCACAAAAGCATAAACAGACATGCATAGCTATATTCCAATAATTCTATATTTTCATAATAAGGCAGTGGGCCAGGTTTGGTCTTTGGGCCAAAATTACTGTTTCCTGGCATAGACATAAAATATGACAATAAGTTTCCTGCCTGTGAAGAACAATATTTACTCTGATAAAATTTCCTATACTAAATTTGAGTGTGAGTATTGTGTGTGTGTGTGTGTGTGTATCACATGCCTTTAAAAAAAAGAAAATTTGAGTCACTTCTCTACATAGATTTTGTGTTCACAGGGTCTTAGTCTTTATCATTTTAATATCCCTTCACAATACATCATGTCTTCATGTGTGTCAGCCTGATTCCAAGATGACACCAATGTCCCTTGCCTCCTGGGATTCAGACCCTTCTACATTCCCTTCCCTTGCTAAATTAAACATGTGACCAATGCAATACTATACAAATGAAGTTTCCTGACTCCCGTGTACGGAAAATTTTAAAATCATGGGTTCCTCTTTATCTTCGGAGGTCTATACTCAAACACTGTTTCAATTTCAATCTTGTGAGTGACCTTCAGCCAGAACCTCTGAGCTGAGCCATTCCTCAGTCCATGATACACATAAACTATCCAAAATGTTTGTTTTAAATAACAAAATTTTGTAGCTTCTTTTCATCATTGATAACTGATATTCCATGTATGAGATTGTATCTTTACCCTCTGTATGGTTAAAGATAATAAGTATCTTGAGATACAGATCCTGTACCCAGGGTCTTGTGCATGTAAGGCAAGCACTCTTCCAACTGAGCTACATCCCCAGACCCTCTGCTGTAGATCTTTTATTCTAACATTGTGCGGCAGTATCCATAAGCAACAATGAAATGACTGAAAAACAATGGTAAAAGCAATTTTATTTATGAAAAAAGAGAGGTCAGATCCCCTCCCACACACACATACACACAAAAACAGGAAAGGAAAATATACAGGTTGAGATACATCTTCACAAAACTAATAACTAGTTTACTTACATAATAAGATTATAAATTTAGAAAGTTATAATGATAGATATACATTTTCATTTTTTCAGCTATATATTTAATTTTCTCTACATTGATCCAAATTATTGCTCTGCCATATAGTTATACAGTATTGAAGTATGGAGGAATTTTAGAATAAAATATATCCAATTTAAAGGGAAGACTCTATGACATCTCATTGCATTTTCTGCAGCTATCCCGGAATTACCTTTTGTAAGTTCTTAATTTCATTCAGAGAAAAAAAAAATTAAAAGGTGCAATAAAGATTCCATGGGAAAGTAAAGAGTAGGAGGTGTAATGGGTCTTGTTTTCTGCCAGTAAGAGGAAGAGGTCACCAAATTCATTCTACTCTTCAATTACAGGAGACACTTTCCATGAGAAGCCCACACTACATGGTTATTTATAACACCTAGAGGCTGATTGCAAAATGTATGAAGCTCCAGTCTCATTAAAACAATGTCCACTGATAAGGCTAGTTTAAAAACCATAACAATAATTTTACAGACAAAAATATAATAGAGTTATAAGAAGAGCTTAGCAATAAATTGATTCTGCAGATGTTTTGTAGAGTTTTTAATTGAGAATATTTGTTAATGTGCATAGCCGAGTACTTCAAACAAAGAATTAAATTATTTTAAATTATGCTTTCTTTTATGAGACCTCTCTCTCTCTCTCTCTCACTCTCTCTCTCACACACACACACACACAGACACACACACACATACACACACTCACACTCACATACACAAACTTTAAAACCTGCTTTGGATTTGAATCCAAGAAACTGAAGCTGTAAATTTTACTGATGAATTCTACTTTTCAACTACTCTCTATCCAAATCAAAACTCAATTTCAGTTCATTCCACAAGACTCTTCCAGTCTTCTATTTTCATTATGCATATTTTTAAATGCAGAACTGGAGTAAAATGATGTAGGGCATCTCAAGCTGAAGCAAGTACTCTCACTTATTGTATGCTCTTCCATAATTATGCATAGGTAACCATTACCATGATAAGAATCACAAATTTGCCTGAAAATATAAATTAGATGTTATGACTAATTAACTGCATATAGAATATACACATATTTATGTACATATGTGTATATGTAACATACATATAATGTCTATTGTTTGTGTGTGTGTGCATATCTTATGTATACACATATGCATAATGAAAGTGCATCAACTTATTACTTCTTCTTTTGGTTGTGACCTAGTATCAGTTCCATCCATTTCTTTCCTCTGTGAGTATTGTTAAAATGTCTCTGAGTATCACTATGAGATTTTAATGTAAAGATCAATTTAGGTACTGTATTGGTACTTGATATTGGAGAAATAATTTTTGGAAATTTATTAATGCCAATAATAAATTTCCAAAAATTAAAAACTATATTAATAGTCAATAATCCATGAAGTTTAATATTTTGCAACATCTCTCATAATTGAGAGGGTATTTTACATTGTTCTTCCAAGATCACTTAATCCCTCCACAGTTAAGCACTACCTAACATGTAAAGCTCTTATCACATTGTAACCATTTTCCTGCTTATCTGCTTATCTTTTATAACATAAAAGTTTATTGTCTATTCCATGAGACTCCATATGCTTATGAAATCAGAAGTTTCTTTCCTACTATACTACCCTTAATTATTGCAACAATGAGAACATAATAGCCTTTAATAAATTTATTGTCTTTGGCAACTTGAGTTTAAACATCTCTTCAGTCTATCTATCTATATATGTATTTATCATCTATGTATTTATCTATTTATTCACCACATACAAGTCACTTTTCTATGATTTAAACTCTATGAAAAATTCTTAGTGGAGGAAGGAATGTGGACTATGTAAAACGAAGAGTATCTATGCACTGATATTATTGATGTGGTTGCAGTTCTTACAAAGGGCTTTGCAAAATTTTCTCCATCTCAGTATGTTGTTGATTTTCAGGTAGTTCAGAGAATGACTGTTCACTACTTCTGTCTTCACCTCTTTTATCCAGGTACATTTCCATCATTCATGCACCTTTTTTCCCCAACACATTAGAAATCATACATGATGTGTGAAAGTAGTTTTTAAAACATAAATTACTGAATGATTAGAAAGAAAGCAATGAACATGAAAGTGGAGATAAGAAGATACAAAGTACAGAAGGGAAGGTGATTGGAGGAGAAAGAAAAAAGAGGAGAAACAGGGACAGGAAGGGAAGGGGAAATGGAAAGTGAAGAAGTTGGGTAGTAATTATTCTTTGATTCTTTCTCCAAACTCTGGTATTGAGGGTAAAGAATAAATTTCTGAGAATGATTGTCCATGTTAAAAAATTAGAAATCAATTAATCTGAACTTTCAGGGCTTAGATTTACTTCCAGTACACAATTAGTGCTAATAAAAAAGAAATAGCGACTTGCTCAATTCTATATACTAAATCTAGTTAGTGACCTTTATTTTCTTACATACATGAGATTTGCTGCTGCATACAGCTGAGTGTCTTTTCCCACCTGGTTGTATCAAGTATACTTAGCAGTCAGTCTTCATTTTCTATTTCTTTCACTCATTGGCTTTCTGACATTGTCTTTGGTTATTTACTTTCCCACAATAGAATAGAAATCATAAAGTGTACTGTTTTAGTCATGTTTTTCGCTGCTGTGACCAACAGACATGACAAAAACAATTTTAGAGGAGAAAAAGTTTATTTGGGAGCTTGCAATTTCAGAGGTCTCAGTCCACAGACAGCCAGGTTCATTCCTCAGGGCTTGAGATGAGGCCAAACACTATGGTGGAAGAGTGTGGTGGGGAAAGTGGCTCACATGATGATCATGAAACACAGAGAGATAGAGACTCCACTTACCAGATACAAAACATGTAACCCCAAACCATGCCTTCAATGATCCATCTCCTCCAGCCCCACCCTACCCAACTTAAGTTTCCACTTGATAATCCCATTATAGGATTAATTGACTGATTGGGTTAAGGTTGTCCTAATCCAAATATTATTGGATTAATTAATCCAAGCATTTATCCTTTAAACCTTTTTACATTGTCTCACACAAAAGCTTTTGGGGGACAACTAATATCTAAACCATGACATGTGTTTCAAAATTGGTGTTAAAAGTTCTGAATAAAAGATTATGCTATTGAAGTCATTGATCAAAATCTTTGGAAATTTTTCCCAGAAACACACACACATACAAACACACACACATTGATTTTTTAAAATATTTATTTGTTTTCCCCTTGTGATAGAAAAAAACATCAAAGAATCTGTCAGAAACTTTTCCCGTGATTCAAACTTCTTGAAATGAGAGAGCTTCCATAAACATGGATCAGTTTCAACTGCTCTATAACATACCATCAAGGTGATATTAATGTTTAATGACTTTTAAAGAGCTGCCTAAACTGTCATTAATTTATTCATATAGCTCTGTTGAAAAGTAACAGATAATGTCTATTTTAAAATTACTTTTATTCCATGTGTTATTTTCTTTATTTTTCTGACTTTTATTTTGATAAATGCTGCTTTACATTGCATATTAAAAAGTATTAAAATGAATATTTGATACTTTTGAAATCATAGTCTTCTAATGAAGTCATTTTATCTTTGGATTTTATTGATGATATTATAAAAATAAATATTATCATAAAGTCTTACACTTACCAGAGAAAGGAAGCATGTACCCTGAAATCTCCAATTCCTTAAAATAATAATATTCAGCATTTCAGGTCCTTGGTGTTCATTATATAATTTCCTTTCTTTTAGAAGAGGCTAGATTGCTGCAGTAGCTCCATCTCACTCAAGCAGTTGGGCACATATGATTTTCTTTTTTGCCTGAGCTGACTTTGCTTCACAGTCTTTTATGTAATTTGGTTCTCTGGAGATAAGAGTCAGTCATTCTCAAAACAGATCATGTCACATGAGACAAGTTAGGCTGTTGAATTTCCCTAAAAAAAAAGAGACTTATAGGCTCTGAGTGTTATATCCATAGTTTTAGATAGTTTTAAATTTATTTATTAGCTAATGCTCTCAAAAATTGTTCAGTAAATCCCTGGTATGTGTATGGTACGTCAGTGACCATGCATATAGAGACACTTATGCCATGATGGACCCTTCCATTAACTAATTAACAGTCTAATTTAGTGGCCTTGATTACATATCCTGCGAATCATCTCTTTCTGTAAAGAACGTGTGCTGGATTGCCTAATCTTTAGACATTAAAAGAAAATGCCAATCCTCTAATAAGTTATATTAATATGAACAAGTAAAATAGAAAACTTTTTCATGTGTATTATTTTCCTGTTAATTTTTATGAATAGGAAAAAGCAATGACAACATATATGAACATATTTTTACAAATATATATATATATATATATTTACTTAACAATTTAAACTTTGATAAAATTTCTTGTTTTTCCAGCCAAAAAGCTTGCTTGCATTAATTGGACCTAGACACAAAAGTCAGAGGCTGATTGACTATAAAGATATCCACATGGCAAGACTAACTTTATTCTTGCTACTTACAGCAAATTTTTTCCCCAATATAAGCATGAGGGTTGTATTGTCTGAAAGAAGAAGAAAGAACAGTCTAAGGGCTCTTACAGTCATTTTTCCTTATGGGTTTATTCATCAATTTTCCCTTCTGAAAGATCATTAATTAGTTTAGAATTGAAGCAGTCATGTATTTTATCTAATTTTTAATCTATGCTTCTCAAAGTTTCAAGCATGGGGTTGGCACATAGTCAATATTCTATCAACACTTGTTGAATTTACTTTGTAATCCTTGTAATGCCATCTTTGGTTCCTAGAATTAGAGCAAAACTAGAAATAATTATATAAATACCAATTTTATTCCAGTCACATCAACACAGCATAAAGTAATGGTTTACTGGGAGACTTCCATTAATTATACTATATCTATCAATTTTCAGAAATAGTCAATGAAAATGAATGTCAAGAAAAAGAAGCGTCTTATTTAACAAACTATTCATTTATACGTTCTTTTCTTTTTTACATGGATTTATTAAATCATTAAGCTCTTGTAGAAATAAGCCATGAATCTAATATTAAACATAGGGAACCAGTGTGTGATTATCCTTTCTGAGATACTATGGTTGGTTATGATACTGAATAATTAACATAGAGAGTCCAGATGGAAAAATCCTCCTTATCAAACTGATTTTTGAGTTAAACTTAGTTACCTAAGTTTGCATGTGTATTTATTTAGCTTTCATCTCTTTTACAGTCCATCTCTTCAGGAGTGCATTACTTAAAGAAGGCAGTGTTCCTGTCTAGTGCATGAAACGCTTTTGCCTTTTCTAAAGTAAAAGGTGGTAACAGTTAACATACAGTCACTCCTAAACCCAGGAGAACAAGTCAGCTAAAAAACCAGGGGAGTATCCTCCTGCCTAGTTGCACTCTCTCCTGTCCTCTCATGTGTCTGTGCCTGGAATACTCCAGCAGTCTCCTAACCAATGCCCTCTTTCTCTTACTGTTCCCCCACAGCTCCTTCTCAGTATGGCAGTCCAGAATAGGCCTTTTTGAAAGGAAGACATAGCATTTCATTTCTCTCTTTAAAGCCATGCATTGGTTTCCATTTAAATTGAAGTATATGCCAAAGTCCTTCCAATGGTTTAGAAAGCCCCCCCACACACACTTTGATTTCTGGCCTTGTATATTAGTAACCTCCTCTGGTTCACTCCATTCCCCTTGTAATTCTGACTGTGCCATTATATTTACAAGTATTTCTACCACAAGGATTTTACTCTGCTGTTCTCACAGAACAATATTTATTTGACTTACTTTATTACCTCCTTCTATTCTTCCCTCATGCCCTGTCTTCTCATTGATGCTGAATCTCACCACCTGTCCAATACTCTTAATTCACCTCAACTGAATACAACTATGGTACTGTGCCTTAACTTTATTCATTTTTACATGCACATATTACCTATAACTTTTTATATACTTTTCTAATGTATTATGCATTTTATATACTGCTTATTTCTGGTTGGCTTGTTCCATTTGGGATGAGCAGTTAGTCAAGCATCTTTGTTCACTGATATTGCCAAAGCACCTAGAGTACTAGTAGAGGATCAATAACTACTTGTCGAAAGAAATAAAGACTGTCAAGACTAACTGTTCCATAAAGAAACAACACATTGATCTTGATATTGAGATAAATAGTCCTTCAATTCTGGACTACAGGAAAAATTTTACCAATTCCGTTTTAAGGGAAAATATTTAACAATTTTTGTTATGAGCTCAGAATTTTCATTAAAGGGCAGTGACTGGAAATTGTAGTATGTGGGTGATTTATGTGTACTTTTTTTGTACAAATGTATGTAATCTATATGTTTTCATTTGAACCAATAATTTATTTCAAAAAATATTCATTCAATTTCCCCAAACTCTAAATAAAGAACAATAGCTCAAAATACAGTAGAACAATAAAGCTAATACACAGTTGACTACATTGTCTACTCTGTCAGGAAGGCAGACTAGTTCATTCGATGTTCCCCCGTTTTCAAAAAGGAATGTATTAGAAAAGCAAAATAACATTTGAAAAAGAAACTTGTAGTGATTATAATAAAGTGTTTACAAACCTTTCTCTTCAAAGAGCAAAAGGTAATTCAGGGATAGGCTGCCCATTTTCCACTAAAAATAGTTCTGAAAATCTTGGTTCATAAATCTTTACGTGTGACTTCTCTTATTTCTTTTTCTGGCACTGGCTGCCAGTTGGTATCAATTATTCAGAAATTAGCTTTACAGTGATGAGTAGAATTAGATATTTTTTTTTTTAAAGAATAACCTTCCAGTTGGAATCCTAGTTTGGGATTAGTTGTTAAGGTCACAGAAAGTATCTCATTGAGTTCAGGGGACCTGTATTGCCTGTATTATGTGCTAGCTATATAATTTTAAGCAAGTAATTCAACCATGTATTTATCCATCTACAATTTCTATTTTAAAGGCACTGTTAAAATTTTTAATTTTTACTATAGAGTAGGAAAAAAATTTAATTTCTTGGCATAATAGTAATGGTAATTTAATGGCAGTTTAAAATAATAAGTTTATCCAATTAGCTCAAATGTTAAAAAAGAAGACATTTAAAAATCTCTATATTCTTTTCATGATTGAACAAGTTCAAATGACTATAATTTTAAGATGAAAGTTTGTGTGATTTTCATCTTGTAAGAGTTTTTCAGTGTCTTTATGTTATTTACAATTATTTTTCATATTGTCATAGTTATCAAATACTAATAAAATAAATAAATTCAATTTTGAGAATCTTTATGGATACTTTTTTTTAATACCATAAATTGCCTTATGGGATTTAAGATACTGATATTATTCAAATTGAACAATCATATGAGAATATTTTATAGGTGCATAATAACAATGATGTTACATATAAATAGAATTATTTAGATTCATAATTCATAGTGCAGAATGAGTAAATTTCAGAAAGAGAAACCAAGGTTGTTAATTCCCATAATAAATCTTCCTGTTATGAAAATGTAAGCTCAGATAACATGATGGTTTTAGGTTTGGGGAACTGGCAAGTTATGAAGACAAACTCAATTGTAATCTTTTTATTTCCAAATCAAGATCCCTGCTCCCCATCAAGCAAGTTTAGAAGGTCCCATTGACAAGTTCAATCCTCCAATTCTCATTACCTGGTTTATGTGTTCAGTAGTTTTAGCAGGCATTGACTCTGGGAGAGGGTGATCACCAGGTAATCATAGCATGCTCTAGAAGATGTAATGATCCATATGCTTCCAAGTTGTTACTGAGGGAAGATACTAAAAATGCACTTTCTTTGAGGAAAACAGAGAAAGACTCATGAAGAAACTGATTTCTGAGGTCAAGTGACATGATGATTTAAAAATAAGAAGTGAAAGGTAAGTGTGAAGAAGAGGGCATTCCAAGCATGAACAAGGAGCAAATGACACAACAATGAAGCACATGATATTTATGGGATATTCTAGGGATATTGTTGCGTCACCGTAATTTTAAATACTTGACTGTATTATAGTAATCAGGCTAGCGGACTGGGTTATATTTTGAGTATGAAAAGACCATAATGTTTCAGTGTTAGGGGCTTCAAAATTGAAAATGACTGAAGACCTAAATCCTTTCAACTGGAAATATAAGAAACACACCTAACATTAAGCCATTCTAGTAAAAGAAATGTGTTTTCATATAACATTGGCTTCCAGTGTTGGATCTTCTAAGGGCTCATATATTGTTCTCAAGTCAGGTATGATGACAAGAGGTAGAGCATAAATTTAATAATGTGAGTGAAGTTTTGCAAGGCAAAATATTTAAAAAAATAGAAATAAATGATTTTTGATACTTGGAGCAATTATTTAAATCTGAACTACTCATGCTTGGAATGCTATAGAGGAAAAAGGAACATCAGTAACTTGACCTATATTATTGCACCACAGTCTACACTTTAACAAAAAAAAAAAAAATATGCAAAATGGCCTATCTATTATACCCTCCTCTATAGTGGTGTGACCAAAAACAGATAAGAAAGCATTAGTTAACAAATAGTTGGTAATAATTTTAAATTACTATTAAAACATCAGAAGGAAACAGAATTTGTCTGTGAAATCTAAGAATTTTTCCAGAAGTTTGAGCTCATCCTTTCACGTACCTCCAAGCCATTGGATTACAAATTCCTCTTTTGATTATCATATGTACAATGTTCTTCCAAATATTTTCTAAGATTCCCTAATAAAAGTTATTTCCCTCCATGTTAGTAATGAATTTCACTTTTAAGTGACTCTTTTATTATAATATCAGTGTTGAGATACACTGATAGCACTATCAGAACTACAAAGATTTAACTATGTAATGATCCAGCCTCAGACACATCCCCTTTTCCATTTCTGAAAAATGCACCTTTGTTCTTAGCTCACATGAATTTTTCAATTAAATTTTTAATAAGTGAATCATAGTTATGCATAGCTGTGAGATTTGTTTTGTATATTTATAAATGTGGAAATCCAGGTGCAGGAAGACATGTCTATTAATTGCAGCAAATGGGGATACAGAGGCAGGAGTACCAAAAGTTCAAGTCCAGCCTCCGCAACTTAGTAAGACTCTGTCTTCAAACAAAATTAGATTAAAAAGGCTTAGGGTTACAGCTCCTCACTGAGTGGTAGAGCACTCTTGGCTCCAATCCCCAATCCCTTGCCCACCCCCCAAAATTGTTGTCTCACATTATTATTATTTTACCTGATAAGTAAAAATAATTTGCAATCCCATTAAACAAACACATTTCCTTGTATTAAGAATAGTCCTATTGTTTCTCCTTATTCTAGAAATGTAACCCAACACTTACTCCTTATCAATTTAACTTTCTAAAATTTAATCCCTCTTAAATTAAACCCATAATTACAATAATTTTGACTTTTAATTTTCCTTTATGTTTAATATTGCCTATCAATTTCTCATCTGATCAAATTTTCCAGAATGAGTCACAAGGTTTAATGATCCTATGATATGTTTCTGACCACTAGGTGTTGGATAAAGTCTTTTGGATCAATTTATTCATTCTGCCTTCTTCTTCCTTTTAACTAAATTTCCTTAAGTTCCTAATTGTGCAAATATATGTGTATATATACATAATTATATTATATATTATATAATATATATGTTTTAATGAATGTACAAAAAATTTCTGTCATTTTACAAAAAATATATAACCTAAAACACATTTTCAAGTCTATTATTCATAGGAAGAGAAAAGAGCATTAGAATATGGAGTCAAAATTAACCATAATCTGCATGATTATTTATAAGAAGTTAAAAAAATTAAAATGCTTGATATTTGAGTTATTAATTAGATCTCGATTGAATTCTCCAAAAAAATTCTTCATTTGTTAAGGTTCCCTAAATGGCAAGGTGATCATATATTTTTAGTGATTTGTCAGAGAGCTGAATAACTCATTATTTGATAAATATGAGAACAGGATATAATGTGATATACCATAGTGGATTAGAATTTGTTAGATCATGACATCACTGATTTAACTAATATATTTCTTTTGTAAATTCCATTTATTTCAAATGCCATAACAAATAAGTTGATTTTCAGTCATAAAGAACTGGGTTTTAACAAACCCAACTTAATGTGGTATTAATTGAAAAAATTCATTCTTCACATGTAATATGATATTAAGTACTGAAGAACCTATTGAAAATTTGGGTTCTTCCCTTAGACTGTCTTTGCTTTGATTTAAAATGGCCACCAGCATCAAAGACCTACATTCTCTCTTTACATCTAGTGGAGCACAGGAGTGTCAATTTAATTGTAGAATATAAACCATATTCTAAAGTCTGATTGTGCTCACAAAAAAATTATGTCTAATCTTGAACCCATAATTATCATCAGGGAACACCATATGTTGACAGCTTAAAGCAGAGAATTTTCTCCTATCATTGATGAGTATTACTTGCCATAATCGATGAATGAAAAAAATAGTCAGTGTAACTCAATTACAAAGACTGTTTGAAGAAGAGGGAGATAATTGAATATATTAAAGTATAGGTGCTTTAAAATATTGCTTCAATGTTTCATCTTTTTCTACAAGGCAGTATTTTATAGTATTTCATATCATTATAGGGAAATAGTACTAGTCAAAAAAAGTCCCTGAAAAGTTGCTCAACAATTCTTCCTTCAAAAGATGGCACTTCTAGGTAGACATCCTTCCACCTCCTACCGATAGAATCTTCTGCTGAAAATCCTCAATAGCTTAGCACAATATGGGAAATAGCATAAGAGTAGAAGACTGTAATATTTTGCAGAGGAAATAAGATTGCAGCATATATGTGCTTTCCTGTGAATAGAAAGATATGTAAGAGCAGGAACCTTCTATCCATTGCCACTGCTGTCACCTCTGGACCTATAACAGTTCATATTCAGTTAAATTTCAATACATCTTAATTGAATAAATGGCTTTTAATCACATAAGCCTAGTTTTTACTTGCTATGAAAGTGAATAAAAAGTACGATTAATTTCTAGATACTTTATTCTTGTTAACACGTGACATGCAATTCCCACTAATGCTTCATAAGTTTATAGGATCAAAATGTCTTTCCAATATTTTGTAATATTTTTAAGTATTTTTAAGTTGAATGCTACATTTTCCAAAAATGTTCATGAGAGTTTTCATTTTTACTTTACTTAGACTTCATTAATGATACCAAGAAAGATAATAACTAAGGCCTTTATTTTCATCACAAAAATTTCTTTTCTTCAATTATGTGTATATAGTATTATTCTTAGAAGGCATCTTATATAACTAACTTTAAACAAAGAAACATTAAAATAACAAAATTATTTAGTAAGCAATTATATTATTGATGCAAACCTATGTGCTGTTTTAATTTAAAAAATATGAGTTTGTCAACAATTGATGTGGAATATTGCATCATATACTACCTAAAAAGCCAAACACATTCACTGATTTTCAGATAATTATTTTTGCCTTTCATTTGATTTTGTGCTGTGTATTATACAGTTTCAGGGAGAATATGCATTTTATTGCCATGTTTTCTAAGTTTTGACCAATTTATTTGATCTGTTTATATGCTATCAGAGGTTAAACTTTGAAATCTATAGGTGGCAGGTCATATTAAGTTCTATTGATAGAATTCTATTAGACAAAAATAATCCAATTAAACTACATGACTGCTGCCACTTGAAATTTCTTATCTCCAATATCCTGGATTACCTAGGAAAATTTAAAAGATCAATTTTAGTCAGTATTTTTTCAGGTCTCTCTTGGAATGTAAACTAAGCTGTTCAAGGACCGCACTGCTTTTAAATTCTAAAATCGAAGGAAGGTGTGTAGAAACTCATTCTTGGTTTTTGATTACATATAATATTTTAGGAGACAAGAATCCTCCTACTGTTTGAGTTGGCAGGTGACCAGGCTTGAGTCTATCAGAATTTCTGGACAGACTACTCAGCACATATTGCATAGGGCATGCTCCAGCCTCTGGGGAGTAATTACTCTCCTAACATTTAGCAAAACTGAGCAGAGGTAACTGACAGGCCTCACACTTAGCTAAACTGTATTGGCAATGCTGTCCTGAGAATAAGCAAGGCCTCAAGAGCAATTTGAAAGCGATGCAAGAGGAAGTGTGACTGAACTTAGCCTACTAATCATTGTGACTGCTTTGTAATAGCTAGTGTCAGGAACTGTTGGAAATGCACTTAGAACCGATTTCGTACATTTCTGTAAATATGCCTCCTTGCAGCAAGTTAAAGAAAAACTCTTTATGAATCAGATTGGAGTAGTTTAGTACTTTTCACAAGCAATTTGTTACTGTACCCCCCTCCCCCCGAAGACTTCTGTGATTGTAACTAGTTAGCTGTAAATGCACTATTATACTATAGCAATACCTTACCCATCCAGAGACCACACAGGCATGACATACAGTCAAGAAACTGGGGAAACAAGCATCCACTGAATCACAAAATAGATGGCATTCATTCTTATGTTATTGCCTAGTATTATGAAACATTTAAGCCCTGTACCACCAGCTCTCATATTTAAAACCCACTCCAGTTCTGAATGTATGGCTGATTATATTTTTACTTCTCATGGATATTTCTCTGTGGAAGAATCTGTTGCTTAACAGATGTAAGTGTTTGGTTCTTTTGTCATAAATGAACATAAGTTTCTTTTTGGACTAAAACTGGAATTTTACATTTGAAACCTGCTGTATTTTAGCAGTAGTCACTGCCACTCTATAAATAAGATTATCTACTACCTTTAGAGGTTTTTGACGTTCTTCCCCGAGCTTTATAATGAATTAATGATACCTGAGTATGCAGGTGGAAAGTTTCTTACAAAGCAGCTATCATTTTTATGAGATATTTTAGTTCTTACTGCAGTGAAAAACCCTCTATTAAAAAATGTTGTTCCATAACAGACACCAAACATACATTTAGTAGTATATATTCATATTAAATCTATAACCAAGAATTGCAGCTCTGGTAATTGCTACTAATTGGTTTGTTTGCACAGGTTTAACTCTAAAGAAAAAATAAGCTTACCATATTTTATAAATCACCATAGCATTAGAAGTCTAAAGTGGGTCACCTTTGTCCTAAATAAACATTATCATACATACAATAAGAAAAGGAATACCAGATAAATTAGGCTAGTTTTTTTTTTTCAAAATTTGGAGCTGTTGGAGAGGCTACAGCCAATTTCAGTTACTAAGAAATCTCTTCAGATGACAGGACACAAACCAGAGTAACTAGAACATTATCATACAATTGTTCCTTCATGTATTTTGTCTATTCATGAAAGCCTGAATCCACTGTCTACAATACTACCCTACACCCAGAAATCTTCTAAGCCTTTTATTTTCTTTTATTTTCTTCTTCCTTTCTTTCCCTTCCACCTCTTTTTGTATTGGGTTGATTTATCTTGAAAATAAACTGACTCCAAATTGTAACACTTTGCAGCCAATGGTGAAAAGCAAATAACACTAAATGTTATACCTTAGAGACCATATTGCAAATTGTCCATTGAAGTTATAACCTTGTGAGGAAAGGAATTATACGAAGGTCAAGGTATGAATTTTGTGTTACTTTCTGTTTTCAGAGAATACCAGCAGACATTTACATTTTTAGTAATTACAGATTCATGTAGTGGGACAATTTTTCTCCTTTTCTCTTTTTTTTTCTTTTCTGTCCTTCTTTCTTACAAATGAGAAAATTATAAAAGAACCCAGAACACTTAGGGAATTTTAGATCTATCATAAAGACAGACAAAACTCTGGACTTATCCTTTAGCATAGAAGAAAGAAAGAAAGATAGGAAAGGGAAAAGAATAATGAAAGGAAAGTTAACTTGAGGAGCATAGATCAATTACAGAAAAAAACATGGTTGACAATAAATAATACCTAAGTACAAAATCAAAATAGTTTCAGGGTTGGGAACTACTGGGATTAGTAGCTAAGATCTCATGCAAACATATACAATGTTCAATCATCTTTATCAAATTAGCCTTCCTTGGTTAGTGAAAATTTGGGAGTATTAGAAAGGTAAATGTTTCATTTTTCAAACTTCACCTTGTTTTTCTAATTATTTTATAACAAGTGTTACTCCTTTCAATTGAGACCTGAACAAAGAATATTGTCTAGAATAAGACCATGGCTTATCCTTTTGTATTGGTTCTCTTTCTTGGATGAAGTCAATATCATTTTCTGTTAGTTATAAGGTCTTCATTCATTAGCTTGTTTCCCACCAGAGTGCTTTTTCAGCACACTGAGACTTTCATTCTCTAGGCTCCACTTTTCTTTTAAAAGGCACATTGTAATCACTTAGATGGTTTTCCCCAAGAAGGTCCACAGGTAGTGAATATAGAATACAGAATATGACAATCTTAAGTTTTCAAATCAGGTCTCTCCTCATTACAGAGAATCAGGAGAATCAAGAGAAAAAAAATAATGCATATTCTTGGGTTGGTTAATATATCTGAATGCATAATGGGAAAAATAAAAGTAGAGTGCTTATCAGCAATACTGAAACCTGTATTGCTTTATCAGCAAATAGAAGTGAGACATTTCCATGGGAATCAATGAATAATTAGCACTGCCATCTATCAGGAAAAAGGGAAATATAGATTAGCCTGATGAAAAGTTATTATGCAAATAATTTATCAGTTTCCACCTCTGAAAGTCCCTCAATTTATCAACATTAAAGCATTTGCCAAGTATTTCCTAACTGGGGAAATGCTTGTAGGTTTTTCTGAATTCCTTGCTCTTATAATTCCTAAAACTCTGAGATCTCTTTTGAGCATTTTCCCTTCAGTAGTGGACATACAGTTGCCCTTCTTGTTTTCTTCTCTTTACATGCTAGCCAGAATAGAGATTATTCCCTTGAGTTAAAAATTCTACCTGAGCACCCAAGACAATAGTCTTTATTTTTTTTCTTTTTACTTTTACTACTTAATGTGCCTATACTTAATAACTGTTGCTAAGATCTGTGTAATAGTAGGCTATTGTTATCCTACTGTCTTTAATTTGAATCTTTCTGAATGCTATGACAAAATTGGCTAATACCAGAATGTGGTTTTGATATGCCCCAAGGTCTGTGCCAGTGAGTTTTGAGATAGGCTTAAAACACTACTGATGGAAATCAAAGGTGGAACTCAACTCTCATAGAGTCACTGCAAATTCTCCCCCCCTTCACCTTTAGTGAAAAGACTTCAAGTGGTGGTATTAGCAACCCCTCTAGATGGGTCTCTAATGTCCTTAGTTTGCCTGCAGTTCTGTGGAGGTGGGAACAGGGAAGGTATTAAAGTCAATGGCCGCCATGCTCTTTGATATGATGATTTTCTGGATTTGGATATTCTTGCTCCATCAAATGAGAGAAGTCTGCTGGATGCAGAATCCCATGCAATAGTTAGAGCCCATGTTCAAGCATGGGGCTGTCAATGTAAAATACACTGGTAAGTTCACTTGAATTGTAATGGGTATATGTAATGGTATTTAGTCTTATTCAGCACACAGTATACATTGATGATTGTCTTGATTTTTTTCCTCTCAGGAAGAGTTATAAATGTATGGCTTTCTTAGACTTGAACAACTAATGTTATTTTAATCTGACCTTATAAAAAATTCTGTTTTTCAGTAGTTTCTAGATAGACAACAACCTGTAATATAGTTCTCCATTTTTTTTTTCCTAATTCCTCCTTACGTTATTCTGTGAAACCACTCCATTTCTGGGAACATGCTTAGGCCATCTCAATGAAGGCAAAATTTACTCTTAGAAATGGACTCATTTCTTTCATTCCTTTCCCAAAGGAAAAGATGTGGATAAAAAATGAATAGATGCGGTTGCCTTATGTGATCTGCAATACTAGTAGCTACGGTGTAAAGCTTGAATTCCTATTAATGTGGTCCATTGTCAGATGCTTTGTTTTCAGGGCACCTAAGTACTTTGTCAGTTGTTTATCTGTAACTATCATCACATGATTGCAACTCACAGGTAATACCAGATGTAAAATCATAGAATTGTTTGACTGTCAAGCTTCTGAACTCAACACAGATTAGATGATTTTGTTTCTTAATTGGTAGTAGCTTCTGTATATATAAGAAACTACTCTCATTTACCATGTATGTATAGTGTGCTATGGAACACCCGTTATACTTCTTTTAACATTTTGTTGTGTTTTGTTCTTACACCTGAACCTAAATATAGCTAGTTACAGAGTAATATGTTTTAGGTGCCTACCTTTTACTCTCCTGTTTTTTGTTTGTTTGTTTGTTTGTTTGTTTTCATTGAGAGATAGGGACTTTTATGATAAAAAGTTGTTTACCTTTTCAGCCCTTTAATATGACTACAAACTTCCACCATCATTTTCCTAAAAATCCTTTTTCCCTGATATTCCCACAAACCTCCATTGTGACTAGCTCAATTGAAGTGGTTGGTATTAAATGTACTGCCTAAAAGTCTGAATTAATCATGAGAACAACATGTTTTCTTATGTTGTGACTCTGGAGCCCTGTTTCATGCTCAGGTATTGATAGAAACTACTCTCAGAGGTACCCAACAAACTATTTTCCCCAAATCATCTTATTTGATTGAATGAAGGTAATTTGTATGATACAATCATTACAGGTCAACAGCAAGCTCTTCATTTAAACTGAATTTGTCACGTAAAAATTACAAGCATCCCAGTCAAAGTCTCTATTTGTAAATGACTTTCTTTCTGAAAGTTAAGTCCCTACAAAAAATTGTATTGTATTTTTATTACTAAAGAAAATACAATATCCAAAACCATTTTCAGACTCAAGGGCATGAGTGTTGTCTGCAAGAAAATAAAATGCTTATGTATTTCTCATACTACCTTCTCTCCCTCTCCCACTCCTACTCCCACTCCCTCTCCCTCTTCCTCTCCCCCTCCCACTGGCCCTCTGCATTTTCAATGCAAATGCAAATGCTTTCTTTACCTTCACTGAACCAAATTGCCAGCACCTAACACTGCTAAGTGTTAGATTAAGTAAGATATTTTCTGAAAACTCACTATAAGCATTAAACAATTCAATATTTTATGTTCTAAATGTCTGTTAATTAACTGACATGTATTTTACAACAAAAAACTTTATAATTTTCCCTAGGAAATGGTGATGACAGAGGTCTAATGCTGTTTTTCAGATTGGAGAGCCATCTGGGAACTAAAGGGCAACAGAACCATGACAGTGGATGTGCTGCCTCTGAGATTCATGTGGCTCCATGCAAAAATGGAGCACAGTCTCAAGAATCTGTGTGTGGCCCCAGGGCAGCAATGAAAGTGTAGAGACCTCAGACTTATAGAAAACCATCTTCTGAATTGCAAGGAAAGAGATTCTTTCTTAGAGCCTTCAGAGAAGAACACAGCCCCATAGCATTTTGCTAACAGCCTAGTTTTATTGGACTTCTGACCTTCAGAACTAAAAAGGAGTGCATGTGTAGGTTTTAAGGTGCTAAATTTATAGTTAATTGTTATGAGAGCAATAGTAAACAAATGTAATTTTTAAAATACATATATTTTGTTGTTATTGCTATTGTTAAAGACTCCCATCTATCATAAAACATGGCATTACAACTTATTGGTTGACTAGAGGCAATGACTGTAGCAAGCATTACTACTGAGTGACATGGACCAATTTTCTTCAAAGATTTTTGTTTTAATTTCTTCATTTTGTGGGGGGAATGGTACTAGGGATTGAACCAAAAGCTTTACCACTCAGCTTCATCCCCTGCCTTTTTTTTTTTTAATTTAAATTTTGACTTAGGTTCTCACAATGTTGCTTAGAGCCTCACTAAATTGCAGAGGCTGGTTTTGAACTTGTGATCCTCCTGCCTCAGGCTCCTGTGTCACACCACTGTCCCAAACTCTTCATTTTTATTAGAAAAAATTACAAAAAGTATTTTAGTATTAAATGAATCACTGCAAGTAAAGGGAATGCTATGTAAATATCACATAGTTGATGCATTTTAACTATATTAATATTATTGGCAGTGCTAGTTGTAGTAGTATTAGCTGTTGAGCATGTTTTTAAAAGCTATTTTTGCTATTTAAGACCTGCTCTTGATCACTTCAAGTCTAACATAGGATACTATACGTCTTGGAATCTTAGTATTTTAAAATCATAATTTTCTTGATTTGATAGCATATAAATCACTTTTTTATTACATTTTATAAAAAAGTATATGACCAATATTTTAATTGCATGAATCATACACAAATTATATGATAATTAATCACTAATAATTTTGCAAAGAGAGGGTTTGGGTTTTATTATATAATATTGTTGTTGCTATCTGTATATGAGGCAATTTAGCAATCATCTGGTGTGAAGATAGCTGTATTATGTATTGGTTCTACCTGTGTTCTCTTTCAGACAGAGAATTGCCAATTAGATGTATTTTCCATGTTTTTGAATATTATATTCTAAAATTCTGTCAAGCCTTCCATTTTTTCCTGTGGTCCTTGGAATTTTTACATAAGAAAATTGAAGTTCAGAGAAGTTGAGCTATGCTCACAACAGCTACACAACTAAATGTATGTTCTTGTGTGTGCTTATGTTCATATGATTAAAGTTGCCTGTCAAACACATTATTCAGAAAGATTGAGAGTACTTACTTATTTTATAGTGTTGGTATGTCATCTTTCTAATATTCATGAAGTGAAGATAATTAATTAAATTCCTTCTTCCGAATTCAAGTTGCATTCTTTGTATTATTCATTATAAAAAACTCATAAGAATAAAAAATTCACACATTAAAAAATATCTCATAACAAATGAATTTTCAAATTTAAACTACTTTATAGTATTTGTGAAATATTTTACCCATGGTTTGGTATAAAAAGAAAAGGATAAATGTAGTAAGTTAAAATAATCATTGAATAATAATCAAAGAACCATCTTCCATTATGTTTCAGCAGAGTGTTTTATACCATGAAACCAATTGGTTTAAATCAAAAACAAATTAATCATTATCTGTGAGCTTTCAAGTTTGGTAACAAGATTAAATTGAAAAAAAAAAAGTACTGTTTTCAAGAAAATACACTTCATCCTTTAATTATTTTCTAATTCAACTGCTCATTGCCTTTGGACTGAAGGTGCTCTGTTCCATGGCTTTCTAGTTCTTTGACATTTGTAAAGGCAGGCACCCACCCACTAGTCATTCAAGGAGATGGCCTCATTTGTTAGAGGATGGTACTTAATTAAATACATTTAAGACAAAACAGCCAGCTCTGAGGGGGAATCAACTGTTAGTAAGAAAAGAAGTAAAGAAAACTAGTCTTCACACAGGTAGAAGAAAGGAGTTATATGTATTGTGCTTTTGAAGAATGGATAAAATCTATTTGTAGTTAGGAGATAAATGCATTGAGTCATAAAATTGCTTAGATGGAGTTACAGGGTAACATGAATGGAGAAACTGAAATCTTAAAGTTATAGGAGTGAAAGTCATATCTTGAAGTGTCTGTATAAAATATAAGAATTAGCGGTAGAGATGGTGGAGAATACAGTTTGCAATTTGACATATATCAAGAAAAATAGAAATTAAATATTCACAGAAATCTGTATTAATGTTTTCTTTTGTAAACAGAGGTTATTTTAGTGACTTGCTAGTTACTCTGAAAGATTTGTGCAACTGAGTACAAGAACTTGCTTGACAATCTTTTTTTTTTTAAACTCAGTGAGTCATGTAAGCGACATGGGGCTAAAGTATATACTGTGAACCCAAGGTCAAGAGAAAAACTAAGCTAAGATTTCAACAAAATCTTACAGTCTTATTACCATATATGCCTTAAGAAACAAAATAAATATTTGAATGCACTAACAACTTCTCAAATGTTTTCTTCAAAGTTTATCTTTCCATTGTTTGTTCTGACATTTTCAACATCCAAAATGCTTTTATTTATTGAAATTATGCTTCATCTTAGCTCAGGATTTGTGATTTTTACTGTGTTCTCAGTTCATGAAGATTTTCATCTTTTACTTTTAAGGAATAAACGGAAAGTAGAATTTTAAACATTTTCACTGTCAGTTTAAAAATATGATAGGATAATTTTGTTTTTGAACATTATTTGAACACTAGGTCATTCTAATCTGCTCTTTTAGGTAAAGCATGACTGCAATTCATAAAGATGAAGATTGTGAATACTAGTTTAAACACATTGATTAATGAGGTAGTTATAGAGAAAATTTGTTTTCACATCATGGAGATAGGTATTAAAATTGACAACTAAAAAGCCTATTCAGGGAAGACTAATTTCAAGGTAGAGATTAAGTTATTATTTCAATCATGATGTTCCTGTTCTCAGCTCCATGCAATGGAGTGTTTCAGGACCTTATTTTTCATGGTTTTAATATGACATTTATGTAAAGAAGAAAATAAACAGAAGACCCAGTGAAGAATGGGGTTAAACAGATCTAAAGGAGTTAGACTCAGTCTTCACAGTGCTTCTGTTTTCTAAACTGGGCCTAGGAGCATAATAACAGGGAGCCGGGCCACAGAAAAGATGTGAGGGAGCTGACTCATTATAAGAAAACCTTTCAACCGAAAAGAGTAAATGTGATTACCACCATGAAATCTCACCGTTAAGACCAGAAATAAGTTGTTTCCATAAGAGTAGATGGAAAGTCTAATATAAATGTCAACTTCATTTGTGATGACATTGAATTTGCTATATCTTCTTTTGTGCAATCTAAAATGAAATTCCCAGGGAAATTATGATAAACTTTTAAATCATAATTTGAAAATGTGTAAGTTGTAAAGCAATCCTGTTTGTGTCCTCATCATTTATAAATTCAAGTAATAATCATGGTTCTCATAAGATTATTTAAAGTATTAGAAAAGATTATACATAAATAAGGCCCTACTCATTTCCTAACTTGCAGTAAGCATTTATCAATGTCAGCAATCATTATTACTCTACAGGAGGGTATTCCCATACTTATCTAATTATTAACAAGTAATCCACAAATGAACACCATATTTCCTCTAAAGAAAATCGATTTTTTTCCCATGATACTGGTGACAGAAAAATCTCCTGAATAGATGGAAGTTAATGTCTCCTATGGGATTGTAAAAGATTTAAATTGGTCTTCCTCTATATCATAAATCTCCATCATGATCACTTTATCTCGTAAGAAATTGTCAAACCACACATGATTGTATGACATCTATTTGTGCTGTTTCACCAAATTCAGTTTTTTTTTTGTTTCAATTAGTTATACATGGCAGTGGAATACATTTATGAACTATAATATATCATACATATAGGGATTTAATTTCTCATTTTTTTCTGAGTGTACATGTTGCAGAATCATATTGGTCATATGGTCACATATATACATACAGTAATAATATCTGTTTCATTCTACTGTCTTTCCTGTCCCCACATCCCCTCCCTTCCCCTCCCATCACTTGCCTCTACATAATCTAAGGTAATGCTATTTTTCCCTAGTGCCCCCTGCCTTCTTGTGAATTAGCATCCTCATATTAGAGAAAACTATTGGCCTTTAGTGTTTTTGGATTGGCTTATTTCACTTAGCATGATATTCTCCCAACTTCAACAATTTACTGGCAAATACCATAATTTTACTCTTCTTTAAAGCTCAGTAATATTCCATTGAGTATATATACCACATTTTCTTTATCCATTTATCTATTGATCCATAGATTAGCTATTGTGAATTGAGCTGCTATAAACATTGATGTGGCTGCATAGTGTGCTGATTTTAAGTCCTTTGGGTATAAACCAAGGAGTGGGTTAGCTGGGTCAAATAGTGGTTCCATTCCCAGTTCTCTGAGGAATCTCCATACTGTTTTCCATAGTGGTTGTACCAATTTGCAGTCCCAACAGCAGTGCTTGAGTGTACCTTTTTCACCACATCCTTGCCAACATTTATTGTTGCCTATATTTTTGATGATTTCCATTCTGACAGGAGTGAGATGAAATCTTAAGAGTATTTTTGGTTTTCATTTCTCTAACTGTAGAGATGTTGAACACTTTTTTATATATTTGTTGATCAATTGTATTTCTTCTTCTGTGAAGTGTCTGTTCGATTCCTTACTCCATATATTGACTGGGTTATTAGTTTTTTTTTTTTTTTTGGTGTTAAGTTTTTTTGAGTTCTTTATATATCCTACAGATTAACGCTTTATGGGAGGTGCATGTGGTAAAGATTTTCTTCCAATCTGTGGGTTCTCTTCTCTGTTATTATTTTCTTTGCTGAGAAGAAGCTTTTTAATTTGAATCCATCCCATTTATTGATACTTGACTTTACTTTTTGCTGTCTAAGAGTCTTATTAAGGAAGTCAGATCCTAGGCTGACATGGTGAAGATTTGGGCCTATTTTTTCTTCTATTAGGTGTAGGATCTCTGTTCTAAAAAAAATAAAATACCTGGAAATCAATTTAACAAAAGAGGTGAAAGACCTCTATAATGAAATCTAAAAAACACTAAAGAAAATAATTGAAGAAAATACAGAAGATGTAAAGATCTCCCATGCTCCTGGATAGTCAGAATTAATATTGTCAAAATGGTCATACTATCAAAAGTGTTATATAGATTTAATGCAATTCTTAATAAATTCCCAATAAGATTCTTCATAGAAATAGAAAAGGCAATCACGAAATTTATTTGGAATAAATAAGAGATCCAGAGTAGCTAAAGGAATTCTTAGCAAGAAAAGTGAAGCAGGAGGCATCACAATACCAGACCTTAAACTATACTACAGAGCTGTAGTAACAGAATGACATGGCATTGACACCAAAATAGACTTGTAGACCAATGGTACAAAATAGAGGACACAGAGACAAACCCACATAAATACAGTCGTCTCATACTAGACAAGGGTGCCAAAAATATTCACTGGAGAAAAGATAGCCTATTCAACAAATGGTGCTGGCAAAACTGTAAATCCATATGTAGCAAAATGAAATTAAACCTCTATCTCTCACCTTGCACAAAAATCAGCTCAAAGTGGATCAAAGACTTAGGCACTAGATCAAATCCAGTTTTGATTGTAAATATTTCTTATGGATAATAGTTTTCCTACTTTCAGTTGATATAAATTGAATTAAGTACATTTCCACCATTACTTTTCTCCTATCTGTAGTTTGCAGAATTGATTCTCACTAGAAGTAGCTACTCCCTTCTTTGTGAATCCAGCACCTATCTGTATCTGGTATTGTCCTTATTTTCTTCCAACTTTATCTTATATACTGTAGAAATTACTTTCAGTAAAGCAGCATTTGTTGACTAACTTGGCCACAGCATTGTCCACACAATATTTGAAGTAGAAGCAAAATTTGGGGATTACTGACTTGTTTAGTTATTTTCTGGTGATTTGGGAGATGCCTAAGCAATGTTCTCACATGTACAGATTTTTTTTAAATAAAATTTTAAAAACAAAATATTTTAGGCAAGATTTGATAAAATTCTTGCCATTCTAATCTTCCCTTTATCCAATTTTCTTCCTGGTAAGTGGTTCAGAAATGTCTCCAGACATATCTGGGATCCCAGTAACGGAAAGTTGGGATGAAGATGGGCACTGAGTTTAGATTAAGTGAAGTTTAGGTTTCTTCATACTGTGTGTGTGTGTGTGTGTGTGTGTGATTTTCATACACTTATGGCCTAAGATATTGCTAACTGTACCACTAAAGGAATTGTTTTCATCCTTTGGGTTCCCAGCCATGATTGCACATTCATTCCTTTCAGGGTAAGAAATTGAAATTGGTCCACACTTTCTTTTTTTTTTTTTTGGTTGAAATAAGTATTGAATGATGGAGCTTTCCACCCTGAGCTCCATTCCCAACACTTTGAATTATAGTCCTTCTACCTCAAACACCCGTGTCACTGAGATTACAAGTGAGCAACACTTCACCTGCCTGTGTCCCAAAGGTTTGAAGGTCAGAAATACATGAAGGGTGTCATTTTTTTTTTTTAAATTTCATCGCTTATGTATAAAGTACATTTGGCAGAAATACTCCATAGTTTTCAACTTTCTAAACTTTAACATGAGATCTGCAATGACACATTGTTTACTTGAAATCAGAAGAAAAAGTTTTTCTTATAAGAAATCATCCCATTCATTGTGCATACCATTGGTTAATAATTGGGCATCATGAACTACATTATTGTAAATTAATCTGCATTTATAAATGTTAACATTTATAAATGCTCTCTCTCAATTAGAAAATGTGTTGGGCATTTTTCATGTTCACAAATATTATTAAAAAATATATTAGACCAAACATATTTAAAAATTTAATGAATTACCTTCTTATTCTACTTGTAGAAATAAGAACTGAAATGTAAAATTGTGATGACATAATCAAAGAATGGACAAAATGAAGTGAAATTATTAACAGGAACATTTAAGGCCTTCAAATAATGAAAACTATATAATATTGAGGATTTTAGTAGTAGTAATAGAAATAAAAAACATGTTTAAATATTCAATGTGTTTTCTTTTATTGAAATAACTAAACATTTCTTTTCTTTAACTCACATGCTTGTTTGTAGTAAGAAAACTTAAAATCCACTTTTTTAGGTCTGTAATACATTATTATGATTATTATTTTACACTATAATGTAGTATATTAATTACACAATAATACATTAATATTAATATTTTATGACTATAATACATTATTATTATCTACAGTAACCATGTTGTATAAATGATCTCTTACTTACACTTATTTCTCCTAACTTAAAGTTTGTATCCTTTGTCCAGTATCTCCCCTATCCATGCCCCACCACCCTGTCCTCAGGCCCTGATATCTAATACATTTTTTGTTTCTCTGAGTTTAATTTTTTTAATATTCCATATATAAGTGAAATCATGTGACCTTTTTCTATTTATAGCTTATGGCTCATTACAAAGAACATAATATATTCTAATTCTGTCCATATTTTCACAAATGACAAAATTTCCTTTTTGAAGGCCAAAGTGTATTCCACATATCACATTTTCTTTATTCATTAATACTACTGGATTCTTAGGTTAATTCTACATATTAGCTATTTAGAATTATGTTGCAACTAACATGGGAGTGTAACTAGTGTGTCAGTATACCAATTTCATTGCGTGGGTCCAAAGGGGCTAGACGGGAACCTGGGTTCCCAGGTTTATTAGCTGGGGCATTTATGTAACCTGTAGTTAATGGCAGTTAGACTGACATTAAGGTCGGACTGGAGGCACAGTCCTACATGTGGTGATTTGGAATCTGGGACTGCAGAGGCTAACCTGGTGCCTGGGTAGACCTGAAGCTTGGGTCTTCTGGAGTCAGAATGGTTCTGGGGCTGTGTGGAACCTTGAGCACCTGCTGATGGAGTCTAGTCTGTTGGTACACCAGCCTGGAATCAAGGCTATGAGATCAGCTCAGTGTTGGCTGGACCAGGAGACTGAGCCTGTGGGAGTGGGCTGGAGATTGGGCCATGGGGGCTGGTCTCTTGCTATGTTCTACTACATGAGCCCAGTGTTGCAGTTCATGGCAGAATGGAGGCTCTTTTCACTTTCCTGCTACCATATTGGGAGACTTTCAGTGGTGTACTACCCAGGGCTGAGAGGGGAGACATGGGCAGTGTAAAAAGTCCTACCTTTTCATGTATCTTTACTTATTTCTGTGCTCCCTGAAACTGCCACCATCACTGACTTGACTCCCTTAGACCTTGTGAAGAGATATTAAGGCATGTTCAGTTGTTTAAATTGATGCTTCTCTTAAAGAGTGAGAACTGGAATGTCCTACTCCACCATCTTACTGATATCACCTCTGTAACCTTATGTTTTGTTTTGGGTACCAGGGGTTAAATTCAGGGGTACTTGACCACTGAACCACATCCCAAGCCCTATTTTGTATTTTGCTTAGAGACAGGGTCTCATGGAGCTGCTTAGCACCTTGCTTTGGCTGAGGCTGGCTTCGAACTTGCAATCCTCCTGCATTATGTTTTTTTAAAAAAAACTGTTTTGTTTGATGCAGCCAAATCAATATTTATAGCAGCACAATTCACAATAGCTAAATTGTGGAGCCAACCTAGATACTCCTCAGTAGATGAATGAATAAAGAAAAAAAAATATATATATATATACATATTTTCTATATACATATTTTATTTATTCATGCTTTAAACCAAATAGTTTTATTTCATTATTATTTTGCCCATTTTCTAAAATGTGTAATCCATAAGAATGGGTATTACTTTTCTTTTTCTTTTAATTGGGGATTTTATTTTATCTCTCTAAGGCTTTTCTTCCTTATTATAATTCTTATTGATTTTTTGTTTTTGTAGTCTGCTATGAATATCATCTAGAATGAAAGACTCTCAAAGTTTTAAAATGTGTTGAAAAGTATGTAGTCCAAACATTGCTTTAATAACTATATATCTATAGAATCTTTATGAAATAATTACTTTACATAAGTCTTTGGTACTATTTATTTATACATGACAGCAGAATCCATTTTGATACAATTACTCAAGCATGGAATATATCTTGTTCTAGTTAGTATTCCGTTTTTGGAGTTGTACATCATGGTGGGATTTTCTGTAATTTTGTATAGGTACATGGGAAAATTTTGTCAGATTTATTCCACTGTATTTTCTTTCTTATGTCCCTTCCCTTACTTCCATTCCCAATTGTGTAATTAACTGAACTTCTATTCTTCACCTCACTGCATCATCTTATTGTAGGTTAGTTTTGTATGAGAGAAACCATTTGGGTTTTGGCTTTTAGGAACTGGCTTACTTCACTTAGCATGGTAGTCTCCAAATCCATCCATTTACTGGCAAATGTCAAAAAATCATTCTTCTTATGGCTGAGTAACACTTCATTATGTACAGACCACATTTTTTTTTTTTTGGTACTGGGGATTGAACCCAGGGTGCTTAGCCACTGAGACACATACCCACCCCTTTTTAATATTTTATTTTGAGACAGGGTCTCACTAAGTTTCTGAGGCTGGCTTAGAAGGTGTGATCCTCCTTCCTCAGCCTCCAGAGCTTCTAGGATTACAGGGATGCAACACTGAGCCTGGCTATACCACATATTTTTTATCTGCCAGTATCAATTTCAATAGTATTATTTCTCTTTATATCTTGTTTTAATTTGAGTGCATTTATTAGAAAAATTTTCTACTTTTCAAATCTAAATATTCCATTGGAAATTTCTATCTCCTTATTTTTAACCACATTTCAAAATTCATATTAATCTTTTAGTCTCTTTTCCATGTTACAGCCTATGAGAGAATGGAGAATACTTATCATGTTACCTTTAGGTTTTTAATCCTTAGAGAAACTGGCAAAGAACTTCCACTCTTCCAAAGAAGAGATCATATATTTTATAATTTTGTGTTTTGGTTTGTTTGTTTGTTTGTTTTGCCAATAGGGATATACCCATTTTATAAATCCTCCTTGTAAAGCACAATACTCAGAGAAGAGTTTAACATTCTACTTGTTATTTCTTCAGAAAATAGTATCATGATACTATGAAATCATCTTAAAATAAGCACTTAAAATTATCTTTGAATATTTCCTGTAGTCATCCAAGTTCCCTTGTGAAGCTGTGTAGTTGATTAGAGGGCTCCTAGCAAAAGACTTTCCACATGTACCTGCTAACAATCATCTGTTATAGGCCCATCTGACAAAGGGCTAAGGTGTCCTATGTCAATACCTAAATTGGAGCTCAAGTTCCACTTCCAGTAATTTCCTATGACATGAATTCTGACAGTTGCATGCACAGTCTGCAGGCAGCAAGTTTTCAAGAGGAAGTTTCACTGTGCTCTGAACCCTTGATTGCTGTCATGAGTTAGACCCAGAGGTTGGTTTGCCAGTCTTAGAAAACAATAACCAAACCCAAATGCAGATGCCCAGTTGCATTTGAATTTCAAATGAACAAAAAATAAATTTTTTGATATTAGTAGGTGCAATAAAATATTGGGGACAGATATACTAGAAAGAATGTTGTTCCCTTGAAGTTTATATTTAGACAGTGGCTTCTAATTGGACAACCCAACCCTAGAAGAAATGATGCAGTTAACCTCTGAGTGGGGTTCTGATCCAAATAATGGGTGAGATATTAACTGTGTGTAGTTTTGATCCACTGCTATTAGAGATAAATTGTTGCACAGAAATAAAGAAATAATATATCATCCTTGTAAAAAGCCTATCTTCAAGCGAATCAAATTTATTTTTATCTTGAATTTGCTGTATGATATATTCTTCCAATTCTCTTGTATAAGGAAAAGTCCATTTTTATGTTTACCTAATATATAGTTAAAAATTGCTCAATAGTAAATAGTTGTCAGTTGGTCCTTACAACCTGTCGCTTGAGAACTGTGTGAGCTGGTAACAATGTTGCTGAGGTTCAGCCCTTTAAAACTGCATTCAGTTTTCTGTATGTCTACTGCAATTTTCTACCATTTTCCTGCACTAAATCAAAAAAGCCCTCATGTAAATATTCCTGCTGCCCAGTTATATTTTCATCTATTTTTTCTACCTGACTTATGATAAGTCTCAAGGGTGATTTACTTGACTTCTTAATAGATTGTGACCTGTGGATCACTGTTTCCTCCTTCAAAAACTCACAGGTACAAGCATCATACAAATCATGTCCAAATTTTGCATTTTTGTAATACTAAGGTCATTGATCTATAAAATGTAGGTTGATGATAACAAGGTTTTAATATCTCGGATATTGCCATGTTTCAATATCTCAGATATTTTCCACATTCCACAAATATCATTAATGGTGTTTTAGTAATATTATTTGAGGGTTTTTTTTCCCTCATCTAGGATCAAACTTCTTTTCTCCTAGAGACTGCCTAATGTAAGAGATGCTTGTTCAAAAGAAAACCTTTTATCATCTTTGGCTTCATGAATTTCCCAGAAATATGACAATATCTACCCAAATAAATTTAGGATTTACTTTTCTTTTTCCATTATATTTTAATTTTAGTGCTTTTCTTTTCAATCCTCAACATTTTTTTTCGAGTAAGAAAGAAAATCATATTCCAATTATTTCTCCATCAGGTACTTTCTGACAAAACATATTCTACCCTATTTTGAAGGGTTGAATGAACAGAGAATGGTTTCAACCATAAAGCCAACCATATTAAAATTATGATTCATGTTCTATAAATCATTCAATTCATGAGTCATTAACTTGCTAACTGAACTGCAACATGAAATATATTTTGCTGCAATAGAGTTAGAAAATTTTATTTAAACATTAATCAGAGGTTAAATGTAAAAGAAAGCTAATCACTGATAGTATTTGAAGAACATACCAAGAGATGTCAAAATGAACAAATTAGCACATATTTCTACCCATACATCTAGGAATAGTTGTGAGTTTCAACTATTGAGTACATAATGGATTCAAGAGCAAGTATTAAGATCCAATTTCCCAGTGCATAATCCAGAAACTTTTGTTCAGTTAACCTAAAAAGTATGACTTCCATATGAACATGTTTTAATTTAAAAAAAATAAAAATCTGTAAGATCAAATGCACCTGAACTTAAAATGACACTGTGAGGACAAATAACATGTCTTATATATCTTTTATTAATTTCATGACTTTTCATAAATCTAAAATCAAACATCAATTTTATGAGATGTTATAGTTTGGATATTTAGTGTCCCTTAAAAGCTCATGTGGGTGACAGTGCAAGAACATTCACAGGTGAAATGACTAGGTCGTGAGCATTGTACCTGATCAGTGGCTTAATCCACTGATTTGGATTAACTGGGTGCATACCTCCCCCATGCCCTTCTTCCATGATGTCCTGTCTCATCTTGGGCCCAGAGCAATGGACTCTGTCATTTATGGACTGTGACCTGTGAAGGTGAGTCAACTTAAACTTTTCCTCCTCTATGTTGTTATTGTCATGTCTTTTGGTCACAGCAACAAAAAATCTGACTAAATCATGAGGGATGAATGTCATTTTTCTTTCCTGAAATACTTAATTCCTTCCCCAAGTCTATTCATATATTTATGTGAATTATTCACCATTTATACTTGTTTTAATGTCTAGGTCAAATAATTTCAATAACTAGTTAGTTATCTGTGAGTTTGTTTCTATTTACTATGTTTAATTTTTTATATGAGTGTTCTAGATATCGTGCACAAAACATGAAAAATAAGAAGGTCACTTACATGCTTTGCATTACACATTTTCTACAGAAAGTGAGGCATTTCCATAGCTCAGCACTTTACCCAGCTTCCATCCATCTTCATAGAGATGGATGAATCCAAATGAAGTCCATTTGTTGACCTACATTCTTTAGTTGGCTACTTCTATATAATAAGTGCCCTGAAACTTACTGGCTTAAAACAATAAATAATTTTCTTCAATCTTATAGTCTTTGTCAATCGTCCAGGTGGAGATGGGATCTAGTGCTCTGAGTCATGTTACAAGTCTGAAGCTAGGTCAAGCCTCAATTAAGGAGAATGTACTCCTAACTATTTATATGCTTTTTGGACAAATTTGATTCTTTATTGATTGTTAGACTAAGGACTTAGTTCTCCATGAGTGTTGTCCACATTCATTCTTCAGTCCTTAGAAACACAGACCTCTACCTAAACCATCTTTCAACAGAGTATGGCTGCAGTATTCACCAGAGCAAGAAAGGAGGATGTCAGTAAATAAGAGAATGCTAACAAGATGGAAGTAAAAGTTGTTTTATTTTTCTTCTGTGGCACCAAGGATATAAATAGGGGTGCTGTACCACTCAGCCATACCTTAGGATCCTTTTTTAATTTTGAGACAGAGTCTAGGTTGCCAAAGCTGTCCTCAAAATTGTCCTCCTGACTTAGCATCCTGAGTCTCTGGGATTTTAAGCAGGTGCCACCATGAACAATTGGAAGCTAGTCTCTATAACCTAATCATGGAAGTGACATGTCATCATTGTGGAAAGTGATCAGTGTGACCTGCATTAGATGTTTCTGTCATAGTAAAGAATTTTGAATGTCAGTTTTGCCTGAATTTAAATTTTTGTCTAAATATGTACCACTACAGATGAAAATTAAGAGAAAGTTATGCCAATCAGATACCAATTGAACATTATAAAACTTCAAATATTAGGCAAGCACATTTCTAGCAGAAGATGAAGATGTTTTCTTCTCTCATATATTCATAAAGAAAACCCATTTAGTTCACTAGCTCATATTTTATGCTCCTCTTGATGAGTGAACAAAAGTCACTTCCCTTACTCACCCAGAAGAGCATAAAATATGAGCTACATCAAATAATCATAGATGTTCAAGAGGATAGAGATTCCAGTAATTTTTGATGGGCTTGGAAAAGTGGTCTCTTAAGTTCCTTGAATAGGTGAATCTAACCAATATGACAAGGATACCCATGAGTTAGACAGTATTTATTCTTAGAGCTGCTCTCTGACAAGCAAATTGTGGTAGAATCACACAGGTCCAAACATGTGGTGGTTGGCAAGTTCTTTGTCTTTTAGCCACAGGCCAGGGTTTGGGTAAGGCTTTGGTCCTGAGATGCAATTAAAATTCAATTCAGTTAAGTCCTGGGAACTGTGAGTATGGTAAAAGCACATATTTGGCATACAGAATATCTAGGTTTTAGCCTATTTGTCAAAAATAGCTCTCTAAGGATATTTGTACACTTTGTACTTCCGTTTTATTTTCTGAAAAGGGGCAACATTTGAGATGGGCAGAATGTTTTTAGGATACTATCAGACATATGGTAAACCCTTTTTGTTTAGTATGTTAATTCTGCTAAATATTAATAATAATTTGTAATACACATACTTACTTAATTATAACTTGTTGGTTTATATTGATTTCTATTGTCCTACTTCGAGCACTTCTTTCTGAATCTTACCTTAATTATTTATTAAATGATATTAATAACTTTTACCTTTCAAACCTGTGATATGAATTAGAAATTATTTTAAACATGTAGCTTGGCTTTTGGACTCAAGAAAATCATAATTTTTACTAAAATGAACTTCAAAGCAGAAGCTAAGAATGGACAATTTGGCAGATCTCCCTGGAAAGTAACAGGTGCTCATGTTTCTCAATGGTCCACACAGGTTACAAGTCTCAGGAAAAATTATGATTTCCCTTTAAACTACAACAAACTGAGGTTAGCAAGAGGATGAAATATTGGGATTGCTTTGATTCAGTCAATATTGGCATGGGGATTTTAGTTAGATGCTATCATTTCATCATTTTGAAAAATAACCCATGAAGCTGAGGTTGGCAAATATTTTATCCTCAAAAGATAACTGCTATTCTAAGATGCTCAATTTGTTGCTCTGCAAAGCATGAGAATGTAGATATCACTTATGAAGTTATTCTTAGAAAATTAGAGTACAGCTGAATTTATTTTAAACACAATCATGAAAGCTTTTTAGTATGTTTTTAACATGATAATATTATTACCAAAATAGAGCAAGGTCCATCAACCTTAGTGTGACAATATTACTATTTTAATAACACACTTTAGAGAAAGCATAAATTAGGCACATTATAAAAAAACATTGCATACAAAGGCCTTTATAGCTTCTGAATGTTGTTCAAATCCTTGCTGCATTGTTGAAGCTTGGTCTCATTGTCAAGGTTTGAGTACATTTGAGTACAGTATTGAGTTTCTACAATGTATGTCTTAGCCATTAATTCAGGGACTTAATTGAAAATGTTTTTTCAAGCTTACCATTTTTTTTCCACAACATACATTAAATGGCAAAATAGTTGAAGCTTTCTACACAAAGAGTAGAAAAAATAAAAACCAAGAGTTTACAGATTCCCTTATTGTATCAACCATGAGAGCTAACATGGTCAAAAGAAACAGAAAATTAGAAATTATATTACTTTCCTGGTTTGCTTTTTAAACCCTAAAATTATCTGCTAAATAATATTACTTTTTTTCCATTGATAAAAACCCTAAAATATTGGACTAGTAACCCTCTGTTTCTTTTTTATTATTTTTAATTTTTTTTTCATTGATTAAAAACAATGACAGCGGAATGCATTATAATTCTTATTACACATATATACCACAATTTTTCATATCTCTGTTTGTATATAAAGTATTTTGACACCCAATTCGTGTCTTCATACATCCACTTTGGATAATGTTTATCACATTCCACAACCCTCTGTTTCTTTCACACTTTAATAGATAAACAAAATGGAAAATTGGTTAGAATTAAGATACACCCTAGCCAAAATTTTTAAAATAATATATATTATCATTTACAAATTTTCAAATGAATAGATAAGTCAACTACATGCAATTAAAAATTTGTTGCTATTGGGTTAAAATAAAAGACCAGCATTAAGATTTAATTATTAATTGATATATTTCTTAACATAAAAAATGTTATTTATCACAAACCATATGACAAAGTCAACTTCAAAATTATGAAAAAAAAGAATTTCTAGAATGCAATATGTAGTATAAGAGATTGCAGTTGTTTTGTATTTGGAAACCATATAGTATAGATAGTGTGAGAATGAAGTACATAAAACCATATTTTCATATTTTCAAATCTGGTATTATAGCTATGTGATTTTGACCATAGATACATTCATTTGTATGTTAGACCAAATTCCATTCATGAGAGATTTTCAATGCACTTAAATGGAAACAGTGAAATAATGTGAACTTTAAAATTGACCATCAAGGACTGATGAGCTGGGGATATAGCTCAGTAGGTAGAATGCTTGCCTCACATGCACAAGTCCCTAAGTTGGACCATCTAAAACTAAGCATTTTTGTAAATGTTTATTTTTATCAGTCAATACAGAGTTTGAAACCAAGACAAATAATTAAAATGCATTATGATTTGTATCCCTTCTCATTTTCTCCACCTCCTTCCCTTTAAAATCCTTTAAGTCTCACTTAAAGTGTTGACCTCATTTTGAGGGACTGGCAGCCTGCAATCTTTGTTGTAGTTGGTTATTGACATGTCAGCTTACCTATATTAACAATATGGAGACTTCACACTGTAGTACCATGTATCCAGTTATGTTTGTCTTGATAAAAGACAATTGTCTTTCTTCAGTGATGACTAATTCAGGAACTTTTCAGAGCTGGCTATTTTGGAATACACAGGTGTCAAATGCTTATTTATTTATTTTTGTTTCATGGGACTCCTTTACTGCCTTCTGGGAATTCATCCAACATTCACACAGTGTTGGCAGCTCTTCCTGAAAATAGCCACACACAAATTCTAAACTTCCAAACTATTATCCAAACTTCAGTATATCAAATGTTGGTACCACAGTTTATTGAGCTGAATTCATGTTGCTCCCAATTCCCCTACATTTAGTAAATAATACTTTGAGATGAGATCAATATAACAGAGTACAAACCTTAATAATTATTTTGTCCAAATGGTATAATTATTCAAATATCTCTGTTCTTATTTTCCTTATACATTATATTTATTTTAGTATAGAAATCTGCAAAAATTGTAGTTTTATCAATTAGAATGATTAAAAAATTCTTACGTTGATACAACTAAATAATATCTTTTTCATTCATTTATTTACTCAACACATAATTATAACATTCTTTCCATCTGTCTGAGGTAAAATACAGAGTCTATGAGTCAATGAATTTTCAGTATAGTTTAAAGATATTTCACAGACACCAAAAATTAGAATTAAGCAAAAGTCCTTTGTTCAGGGATGCTGACCTAGATCATATTATGGTACATATAATTAATAAACAGATAAATTTGGTGGTATTAGTAATTCGTTAAAAATACTGTAGAAAGTGGGAAAACAGGATTGAACAATCATCAAGTGTGAAAGAATGAAGGTATATAACAAGCATGGCCCCTTTCCACAAATTATTTGTTTAATATTACCAAAAATAAGTTTACATTTAAAAAAAGATACAAAATGTAAAAAGGTATTCATGTAAAAAATTATTCTAAGGCTTTGAAATTTAGTTTACATTTAACTTGACCATAATAGGAATTCTGTAGGTTTTATGCAGTAATAGTAAAACAGTTTCTGGGTTAAACTGAACACAATGGTTAATGATGGATTAGAAATGTAGGATGAGGGAATGGTGATGAGATTAAAGGCTGGAGATCTATCAGCATAATCCAAGTTAGAAATGATGAGTGAGAGATTAACATAGTGCATCCACTTAACAGAAGAATATGACAGTATGTTGAAAAATTAGGTGTAAACTTGTTGCGTAACCCAGTTGCACTCTTACATATGTACTCAGGAGAAATGAATACCTTTGCCCACACAAAAGCTGTTATAAATGTGTATATTTAAGCATTAATATCCAAATTATGGAATTACCCAAATATTCATCAAAAAATGAGTGGACAATGGGATCACCATGGATTAGAATATTATCTTGTTGTCAAAAGAGAATGAAGTGCTTGTACATACTACAAATTACAAGAAACTTGGAAATATGCTAATTGAAAGAAACCTGTCACAAAACTCAACATATTGCATAATTCCACTAATACAGAAGTTCATAGTAAAGTATGTATAATGACAAATGAAAGTTATTTTTGCTTAGGACTGGAGAAGATGATATAATAGGTGAGTGATAGATAAAGGGTATATATATGGTGTTTATGAGGGAATAAATGTCCAAAATTTACTCTGGTGATTAATAGATCTATGGATATATTTAAAAACATCAAACCATGCACTATAAATAGATGACATTTATGTTATGTGAATTATATCTCAAACTTGATAATAAAAATAATAAAATCCTTAATAAAGACATAGAATTAAGGATACAGCATTAAGGATAAAGATGAGTGGGCTAAGAGAGCTAGCAAATGCAATTTAAAGGGCTTTATGATCAAGTGGATCATTTGAACAAAAGGAAGGGAAGAATAAGGGAAAAGACAAGGAAGATACTCTATGTATTTCCTAAGTAATGGAGCAACAGTGATTTCAATAATAGAAGAGTGTGTACAGGAATTCTGTGAATGTCTGGAGGTAATATGATAATAATTATGTAACTGTCATTTGAGTTTATGTTTTTTGATAAGTACGATGATCATCTGTAGGTTGTTTAATATACGTAATATATATGTAATCATATATATTTATATTATATAATCATATATATGTATATATATATATAATCTTAGGAGAGATCATCAAGGCAGTAGAATGAAATGTCACTATTGATGAGGTATGCAAGAAAACCAAAATGTCAATAGATAGACTTTCCCAGAAAGGGTATTTATGTAAAACAATAAAGAAAACAAAACTCTGGAGACTATCATGGTAGTTGGAGGAGTTTTGAAGACACTATTTGGAATTTAGTGGATGCATATTGCACAAGATTTTGAGTTAAATGGAAGAACAATAGATATCTTGTACTGTGGTTTCCAATAGGGCAGTCTGTTGCAGAGATCACTTGGTTCTCTGGAAATCATAAGAGAAACTCAGCATATAAAATAGATAAAAATAATAGCTACTCTGTTCTGGTACAGCATGTAAGCATGATTTTTTTCGCTATTTTTACCCACTTCAGAGTGAGAGTCACTGAGTTGCTCCTTGCAAATTCCTTCAACCTGAGATATCATTGGGTGAAAATACCAGCTTAACTGACATCTTTATTTTACTGAGTAGATAAATCATGCCTCAAAAGTTATCCATCACAGAAGCAGAGTTGTAGTGAACATTATACAATTATGTACACCTACATAATTGTGGGTGAAGGTGTGGGAAAGTAAGGGTCCCAAATTGAGGGAAAAAGTCAGCAACCAGTTTTCTTGAAGTGATGATATAGGTGAAAATGTCAGAACTTACAAAGAAATGTGGCAAACCAAGCTCATCTACTTTCCACAATGAGACCAGGAAGGAAGATTTGGAGAGAAGTCTGCAGAAGCTGCAGCTACTGCATCTGGTGGTGGACCCTGCAGTTAAAAAAAAAAAAAATGAGGATGTGCAATAATTCACTGGCATCTCTGTCCATGGATTTCATGGTTGATAATTAGTGCAACCACAGAAGTGTTCTGTTATTTAACTTCCACCTTCTATATCCCAAGAAAAAGTGTTGTGTTATTTCACTTCCACCTTCTATATCCCAAGAAAAATTCTCAGACAACATACATGAAGGAAAGTAATTTCTGGGAAATACAGCTCTAGGTTACTCAAGTTGACCCAAGTTGTTGGTAGACATGCTTCTTCTGAAGGTGTTAGGTAAAGATTCCAAGCCACTTCTAGATTCTGATAGCTACTTGGCTTGAAGCTGCAAAAGTCCAATTAACATGGTGTTTTCTCTTTGTGCAAATATGTTTTCTTATACTCCTTTTTTTGTAAGGACAGTAGTCACAATTTATTAGGGACTCATCCTACTCCAGTATAAGTTCTTCTTACAAACTTCCATCTATACCAGCCCCATTTTCCATTTGGTCATGTTGTGAGGCACTAAAAATGAAGTCTTCAATCTATAAATCTGAGAGAAAAATAATTCAATTCATAACTTCACATGTTGGGAGATACAAAATTATCGATCAACAGTAATTTAACAATGAAAATCATCTATGTGTGACTCCTGAGTAACTGGATATGGTATCTGGTCTCTATGGAGAATCTTAATGTTGGAAAATAATATAAATGTTTTAGTATATTTTTTCCATTAATTTTATAAGCCTTTTTCAAAAAATCAGTATACCTCCAAATGGATCAGTGAATTGAACCGTGGGGCAAATGAGTAGTTCCCCTCAAACATATGCAAGTACCATTTCAGAAAAAATTATTATTTGTACAGATGAACAATAATTCATAAACAAAATCTGTTATTTTGAAGAATCCAATTTAAATGTGCTTTTCATTTAAATATTTTATCTTCTTTCTATTTTCTTTTATATCTATCTATATATATATATAACTTCTGTAAAATGGGGATTATAATTATTTAATTTTCTTAGAGGAGAATCTCTCCAAACAAACAAATTTAAAAGTATAGTTCACTATTACCTGGAGCCATTAAATATATGTGCATTATAGCTATACTATTGAAGAACTTAAGATAAAAATAAGTTATTAGAGATTCACATAGAATCTATTTGAAAGGTAGAAAAAAATTCTTAATAGTAAAACAGACATAAGAAGATATTAGTTATCTTAAATACCATTTTTAAAAGAATGTGTAAGAAATTATGTATACTTTAATATCTGATTTGATGATTTTTCTACTTTGACTTTTGAGATAAAATATGGTTTCTAAATAAAGATTTCCTCATATCTTCTTAAATGATAAATATTTTATGTAATTACAATTCATTTAAAGTAATATTTGTGTGAGATTAGTACAGAAAGCAATGAAAAATTTTAAAAGACGAAAATCACTCCAGGTTGTGAACAGTATTCAGCCCTCACGTAGATCTTGTTGACAAATCCCTTTTGCAAAGTAAATTTGGCATTTTACTTGCACCGAGGACAGCATTTTGAATGTCTGTATGTATATAAATTTGGAAGGTACAAATTGACAAGATGCTTGATGACATGTCAAGAAATATTTGCAAATATTTCTGGTGTCAGCACAATTCAGATTCAAATAAGAACTTGTCTGGCGCAAACCATTTATATGTAAACTAGTAAATATGATGGAAGGACAGGAAAGAAATCAGATGAGCTTTGTCATCCAGAGCTGGATTTCAGAGTGCTAAGAAGTAAACACCCTGTACCAAAAGATCACTTGTCACAGAAAAAAATGAATGCAGAGTATCATGGCTCACTGTACAGGGCAAGGAGGTACGATGATCACATAATTAAACATTAAACACCATTTTTCAGAATATATTATCCCAGTTGTTCTCCTAATACCTTTGGAGTGAGTTTGCTGTGTGTGATCCAAGCACCATTCTGTATTTGAGAGTAACATTTGCTCCAATTTTATAATATTTATTCCAACTAGTCTTTAACACTGATAGCATTCCTCTTGCTTTCCTTCTTTATTTCTTAATGGGATAAATTAAAATAGGACTTAAACTTACGAAACAGATAACTTGAGGAAAGAAATATGTTCAGTTTTCCCATTAGAAATACATTGGATATTTCCACTCAAACATATGCAAGTAGTGTTTCAGAGAAATAGTTATTTGTACACATTTACACATATACAATCCTATAGTCAATGAAAGTACACTCTTTTGTTCATTCAAAAACGCTTTCCCTTATCAAGTTTTCCTCAAAGTTAATTTGTAATTTGTCTATTAATTATCCGTAATGTGTCAAAGTTATTGTTCTCTACTGTGAGCGTACAGTAAAAATCGTAAGTGGATTGAATGTGGGTCTAAGATTTTAAATTATAGAGGAAGAAAAGTGATATTTTTAAATATAAATAAATTTATAAAATGATTTCACATAGTAATAAATAAAAATAGAAAAATGAAAAAAAAAACATGATAGCAACCAAATAGCCCATGGAAAATCCGTTTCTGGAGGATGGATATTTACATAAGGGATGTAAGAGAGATATATGAAATAATAGCATAATGAAAAACAAGAGCTACTTAGATAGAAAGATCGAATCAGAGAGCTGATGTAGAAAATGTAACAAGTAAAATATCCTTAAATTGCAATTATCTAGGAAGGTTTAAAGAAGACCACTTTGGTTGGGAATGAGCAAATGGAACAGTAAAACAATGTATTTAAGAAGTAAACTGGGTGCGGTGGTCCATGCCTATAATCCCGGAGGCTCAGAAGGCTGAGACAGTAAGATCTTAAGTTCAAAGCCAGCCTCAGCAATTTATTTAGGCCCTGAGCAACGTAGTGAGACCCTTTTTGAAAAATGTACTGAAAAAAAGCAGTTGAGCTTTGTCACCCAGAGCTGGATTTCAAAGTGCGAAGCAGTAAACACCCTGTACGAAAACATCACTTGTCACAGAACAAATGGATGCAGAGTATCATGGCTCACTGTACATACAGGGCAGAGGAGGTATGATGATTATGTGAATAAACATTAATTCATTATTATGTAATTAAAAATTTATATTTTTTAATGAACAAAACAGTGTACTTTCATTGACTAAATGATTTGGGTATGTGTAAATGTGTATAAATAACTATTTCTCTGAAATACTACTTGCATATATTTGAGTGGAGTTACTCAGTGTATTCCTAATGGAAAAACCAAACACATTTCTTTCCTCAAGTTATCTATTTCATAAATTTAAGTCCTATCCTAATTTACCCATTAAGAAATAAAGAAAGCAAGCAAGAGGAATGCTATCAGTGTTAAAGACTAGTTGGAGTAAATATTATAAATTTAAGTATGTTACTCTTAAATTCAGAATGTTACTTGCATCACAAACAGTGGAAAAAAAAAAAACAAGAAAGAAAACTGGCTGGTGATGTTGCTCAGTGGTTAAGCACCCTTGGGTTCAATCCCTGGTATGAAAAAAAAAAAGTGTGTATAAACCATGACTAATGGTCTAATGTCTGGTTACCCCAAACTACACATGCACAATGCAAAGGCAAAGCATCCCAGGGAAGGATAAAAGAGATGAGCTGAAATTTGACTCTAGAAACAGATTGCAGTGTGAGTCCAACAACTTATGCCTGAAAATAAACAACAAACAGAAAATTTAAAACTACTTAGATGAATAAAACAGATTCTAGGGACTTGAGATGAATATATAAAATGTTTAGGATCAATGCAAAATTATTCAACAAATGAAGTACCAAAACAACACGACCCATTCTTAAGAGAAAATCAATATAGAGCAATCCTGATTTAGCCCAAATGGTGAGCTGAGTGGGAAAGAATATTAAACATCTATTATAATTACACCCAAATGAAAGGAAGGAAAATATGCTAATAATGAACAGACATACATGAAATCTCAGTAAAGAAATAAGATTTATTGGAAAGGGCAAAAGTAGCAATTTTAAAACTTAAAAATACAATAATTGAGATTTAATTTTTTTCTAAATCTAACAGAAAGAATTAATGTAATTATGTAATTAAACATCCATTTTTTGAATGAACAATTATATTTTTATAAATATAATTTAAAATTATATTTATAAAAATATAAAAATAAAAATATAATCTTGTCATATGTACCTGCGAATAGGTCAAAATGAACCCCATTACAATGTAAAACTATAATTCACTAATAAACACATTAAAAAAAACCCTGTACTTTGAGAGACAGAAAACAGAAGACAAATGAAGAAACTGAATAAAACTGTTAAAAAAATTTAGGACATTATCAAGAAATCCATAAAGTTTTATAATGAAAAACAGTGACTAATGGCTGAAAAATACTTATATGAGTATTCTCAAAATTCAACCAACTTTTTAAATATGTATAAATTTATGCATTTAAAAAAGTTAATCTTGAGCAGAATAAATAAGAAAAGAAACATATTTAAAAGACTCATGATGAAACTGCTGAATATTCAAGACAATAGAAAATCCTGAAACCAATGAAGATAAAAATGACAAATTACACAGGGGAAGTTTGAGGAAATATTATAAATGATTGCTGATTTCACAATACCAATTATGAACTTCAGAAGGTAGTAAGGTAATATGTTTAAAGTATTGAGAGAAAAATGCTAAACAGAAGAATCATATTATGTAATTCATATTTATAAAATAACTTATCAGAGTGGATTGTTTGAGGATAAGAGCATTAGTGGGAATACTGAGAGGTATCTCCTAGAAATATATAAAATCCTAGATTAATCTTGGCACCATACTTAATGCTGGTCTTCATGTCAGTGTCATCTTTGACCCTGAATTCTACAGTCCTCAAAATGCCCCTCTTTAACCAGTGCACGTGTTCCTGAGCAAATGGCATATGCCCCTTTGATAGTAGACTACAGGGATTATGATTTTGTATTCGTACTGAGATGCTATTTTATCTTCCCTTCATGTGTTCTTCTATATGTTCTTCATTCGTGTATTATGTGATTCTTCTAGACCCCAAACCTGTCTTTGCAAAATTAGGTAGAACAATATGTCTTCTTTTGGGGGTGACTCCAAGGAAGTTCCTTAATATCCGTCTTGATTTAATTTGATGTTAAGTGATTTTGATGTTTGTTGCTAATGACTATTCTTGTTGGCTCATAACATTTTTGTTTGTTTATTTGTTTTTGGTCCTTAGAGACATGTGTTTCATGAAATGTCTACATATTTTGAATAGCTCAGATTTCCTGGACTGCATTTATAAATAAGTTAATAGAAAAATAATATTCATCCAATAAACATGTATTTGGAACCAATTACATGTAAATATGAGTCAGGGTAGGTAAGGATACACTTCAATAACAAAATAACACAGAATAATGACTTAAAGAACAAAAATATGATTCTGAATAATGTTAGAATATTTCTTTATCATGCCCTCCCTCTGGAGTAATGCTAATACAATATCTACTATCTCAAAGATGGTAGTAATTCACCTAGACACTGAGTGGTTGCCACAGCAACTGAATAGTTATCCTGAAACAATTGCATGAATAGGTTCAGAGTAGTCTGACAGAGGATAAGAAATCATAGAGCTAAAGATGACTCAACCCATTTTCCCCAGTCAAAATCCCAGGCATGCAAAGGAAAAAAAGAAGAGCCTTAAAACCAACCTGAAGCCGAGCACAGAGATATGAAGAAGCCCACTGGAGATAGAAAACATCATTTAGGTAGTTACAACCCAAAATGCCAACTATGCAGTCATGAAATAAGTAAATTATTGCTTTAATATTAATTTTGGGACTATTCATTTCATACTGGTCAAAAACAGCTACAAAAGAATTAGCACATAAGGACACACTCTTTCAAGAGAGCTTTATCAAAGAACACTGAGGTCCTACTTGTAAAGGTATGGCTTAGCTCATTTGGGGCACAATATTTTCAGTCAGAGTATCTGTGCTTAAGATATTACACACATTCAGAGAGTTTCATGATAAAGCATAATGACATATGACACTTACCAGGATACATTAGGGGTACACAGAATATTCTAAATTTAATAAAAGGGTGGATTTTTTTAGAAACTTTCTTTATCCTTTCTTTAAGGTTAGTCTGCTAGAAGCAAATTCTCTTATTTTTGTTTCTTCATCTGAGAATGTCTTGATTCCTCCTGAATTCCTGAAGGTATATTTTTGTCCAATATAATATATGCAATAGATAGAACTTTTCTTTGAGCTCTAAAAACATTGTGCCTCTCCCTTCTGGACTTCATGGTTTCAGATTAGAAATCTGCTGTCATTCTAATTTTATGTCCCTATAGTTAAGATATTGTTTATCTTTGGCTGCTTCCAAAACTTTTTCCTTGGTCTCCAGTTTTTAAGAAGTTTAATTTGGGATGCCTTGAAATGGATTTTCTTGAGTCTATCCAATTTGTAATTAACTCAGACTCTTGAATCTGTGCATGCACAGCTGTCTAATTAGCCTTTTGACACCAAGAATAAGGGGAATGGAATGCTTACTGGATCCAGCTTGCAGTGTCTTCTTCAATACTGCAGCTTCTAGATAGGGCAGGTAAAGGTTCAGCTCATACAAGCACCTAGATGATATTATCTTGGGGGAAAGCAAACATTTCTAGCTTCCACCCGGTGGTGATAGATAGAGGAGCTGTATGCTAACTAAGTACTCCTACTACCCCTGATATACACACCTCACTAGAAGAAGAATTGGACTGCCACCTCAATATTCTAGGCAGTATGTAGAGGTTCTGATCCACATTTGGCCTGTTGATAATACCTGGCAGAGGAATTAGAACATGAGACCTGTGATCACAAAGTAGGAGAGAGAGTGGGTTGGATGGAAGATCTACTTCCCTCACAGCTTAATACAATTGCATGGGTAAAGATGCTTTTCACATTGAGGTTGGCATGGAGTACAGTAGGTATTTCCAGAAAATATCTGTGGTGGTTTTGCTTTTACATCACCTTTTTCCTGATATTTTAGTTACTAAGGGATCATGCTTTTTTAAAAGTTATTTTTATGTATTATTTTAGTGGTTCCCAATGTAGCGTAGGTTTCTACATTGTAAGGAAACTCAAGGAACTCACTGCTGTTTTATTCCTCAAGTAATAAAATCCTCAGATCACCTTCTATTTCTTACCTTTAAGAGTGTTCTTAAGCTTTTTTGTTGTATTATGTCCAAATTAAATTTTAGTGCATTGGGCTGGGGTGGTAGCTCAGTGGTAGAGCACTTGCCTATCATGTGCAAGGCACTGGTTTTGATTTTCAGCACCACATATAAATAATAAAATAAAGGTCTATTGACAACTAAAAAAACATTTAAAAAATTAAGTGTGGAGAACTTCTGCATCATGGTGGAATAAGGAGTTGAAAATCACTTTGTCTCTTGGTGATGGAAAGAAGCATGCCATGGAATAGTAGCACTCTCAGAAAATACTGTCTTTTGGTATAGATACATTTTCTAAGAATGTACTTTGTGGAAAGGAATTCTAAAAATGATGGAGGCCTACAAGGATTCAAAGTGCAGAATGCAGGAAATGATCAACGGTCAGGACAAGATCATAGCATATGGAGCATGAGCTCGTCAGTATTCTCTCTCTCTCGCTCGCTCTCTCTCTCTTTCCTTCAAAGGCTGTTTTTTTTGTAACACTAGCATTGAGGAACTACTAAAGATTTAAAGCTAGAAGCAGCTTTCCACAAATGATGCATTGGGAGATGATAGATAAATAGCTCAGCTTGCTCACCCAGGGACCAGATAACATGCTGCTAATTTCATACTATATTCAACGGTTTTAGGGAGAAATCTACAAAGTTACTGGACAACAGTTAGCTACACTAACAGCCTCTTAGAAAACACACCAGTTTCTTTATGCCTTTCCTCTAATATATTCTCATTTCCCTATCATTATTTATGTGAGCTCCCAAATAATGTAATCATGCTTCATGCTTTACCTCATGATAAAGGTCTACTTATAGAAGAACCTAGAGCAAAACAAATATACATATATCTAAATTTATTGGAATTAATGGAGTCTTCTAATAAAAGTCTTGATGATATTGTGATCTATAATTCCATATTTATTCCAGGAAAATAAGATACCATTGATGGTTTTTAGGCAAGAATATTTTCAATGACCTTATTTCTGGTTATCTCAATAGATGCAGAAAAAAAGTATTAAAGCTCAACACCCCTTTGTTGTAAAACTGCTAAACCAACTAGTGCAGAAGTCAACTTTGACCTAATAAAGTCATAGATAATTTTATAATTAACAGAACAATGGAAATTTTTCTTTCTAAGATAAGTAACAAGACAAGACAAGGTTGCCCATTCTCAGCATTTATCTGTCACAGAGTCCTGGAAATCTGACTCACAATAATTAGGCAGAAGAATTTTTAAATAAAACTTTAAAATCCACAGCTTCTAGAAAAAATATATGGTGAAAAATCTTGACATTGATTATTTATCAGATAAGATTAAACAACACAGACATCAAGCAAAAATAGACAAGTGGACTACACCAAATTTTAAAAATTTTGGACAGCAAAGAAAATAATCAGCAAAATGAAAAGTCAACCTGTAAATGGTAGAAAATATTTGCAAACCATATATGTGACAAGGGTTAGTATCCAAAATATGGAAAGAACCTCTAACACTCAACACCAAATAAGTAAAATAAAAAAAAAAAAATAGGAAGCTTAACTTGGACAGATAGTTCTCCAAAACAGATATAAAATGATCACCAAGTATATGAAAATGTGGTCAGTATACTCATCATCAGGGATCCACACCAAAACTGTTATGAAATATTACCTCACATCTGTTAGAATAGCTATTATTACAAAAAGCAAAGGTAACTATGTGGGTAATGATGTGGACAAATTGGAACATTTGTATTATTGTGGTGGGAATTCAAATGACACTATAGCTACACAAAGCAGTGTAAAGTCTCAAAAAATTGGGACTACTGAATGTCTAGAAACTGCAGTTGAATTCTAAAAGAATTGAAATCAACATTTCAAAAACCTATGTTTATTCAAGCATTTATAATTGCCAGTATATGAAGTTGACCCAGGTGGCCATCAACAATGAATGGATAAAAAATATAGGGCATATGTATGCAGTGGAGTACTACTCATGTTAAAAAGAGAAGGTAAATTTGGTATTGGAGACAATATGGATGAATCTGAAGAGCATTATACTAAGTCACATAAAACTGTATTGAAATGTTAAATTATCTATTATTCTGCTTAAATTGAAGTGGTAATAGTAGGCAAATGCATAGAAGCAGAGGATATATTACTGGCTGCCAGGAACTCGTGGTTAGAGGAAATAGAGAGTTACATAAAAAGAATAAATTCTGAGCCGGGCACAGTGGCGTATGCCTAGAATCCCAGCAGCTCAGGAGGCTGAGGCAGGAGGATTGTGAGTTCAAATCCAGATTCAGCAATGGTGAGGCACTAAGCAAATCAGTGAGACCCTGTCTCCAAATAAAAAAGGGCTGGGAATATGATATGGCTCAGTGGTCAAGTGCCCCTGAGTTCAATCCCTGGTACAAAAAAAAAAAAAAAAAAAAAAAGGAAAAGGAAAAGAAAAAGAATTCTGGACATACATTATAAAACATTTCACCTATAGTAAGCAGAATGATATTATCCACTTCCACTTATCTAGTTGTTAAAAGAGTAAATCTCCTGATGTGAGGATTCTTACCACAGAACAAACATATACACATGCAAAAGTAAAAACAAAATAAAAACAAGAACAAAATACAAAAGGAAATTTTCACTTGTGTAGTAAAACCATGGTTCACATGTCCAAATGCATCAAGCGGGTATGCATTTTATAAGCTCATTACTTTGCATATCAATCATACTTCAATGAAGCAGTTTTGTTTTAATATGGGGAGGGAAAGGAGAAAGACAAGGAAGAGGAGGGAAAAACTGAGGAAATATAAGAAAGAAAAGACAGAAGGAAAGAAAGAAGAAAAGATACAGGGAGGAAGGAAGTAATGGAGGAAAGGATGGGGAAGAATGTATCTGGGGGGTGTTGAACTAATCCACTCAAAAGATTTAAACAAGTAAAATTTAACTTGAATTAGGCAATAACTGTGAACTTACAAAGTCAGACCTGGTGGAGAAGCCAACAGAAATTTTGTGTCTTCTGTACAATGTCTATTGGATTAGAGACTTCATGTGTCATCTTTCTCGATTCCCAGCTTAATTTTGCATCTTAAAGAATTTTCTAACATATACCATAACTCCGGGATTTTAGGAAAATTCAATCTGCAAAAGTGTACATTGTGACATTTAAATACTAGAATTTCTATTTCCTCTCCTACTCCATACAAAAAAATAATAATATTGTCACATATGAAATATTAAAATTTAAATATTTATTTGTTTTTGAAACATTTTCTCATCCTTGTAGTATACAAAAATCCAGGGGCTCTAAAAGGACAGAGCTGGTTTAACTAATAATATTATCTTACATTCAGGCCATTTCTATTGCAAGACTTTTGTAACATTTATCTCATATGAAATTAGTTTGGCACATTTCTATATATTTCTACCCAGATTGAACATGAATAACTTAGAATGCTAACCTGCATATTAAAAGATGCATAGTTTTTCTTCATATATATCAACAATAAATATTTAAAGTAACTTAACATTTAAGTAATAGTCCCTGGTATAAAACCCACATTAATTTATAGTTATTGTTTGAACCAAATATAAATCTTTTATGGCTTAAGTTAGTCCCTGAATTTACTCTTCTACATATGATGACTATAAGGATGAGTTGAAGATAGACTTTTGTGCTTCAGGATCCTATGACAATTGGTACATTGATTCACCATCCTGAGCCTCAACTTCTTCTTCATCTTTAAAATGAGAACAATGAACTTTCCCATTCTGCCCTAGAGAAGTGTTTCAAAGAGTAAATGAGAGACTTTACATAAGAATATTTTCTAAAATACAAAGATTACCTATAAAACTCATTCTTGTTATTATCACTGTGAAAATTAGTATAATATGACTTTTCACCAGTAAGTATATTTGAGCTGTCCTTCTGACCTACTGTTTTCTTTGTAAGAGGCACCTTTGTAAGTGGAATAAAGTCTCTTTCATCCACATTCAATGGTCAACAAAAATCACATGACATATTCAAAGTCCAAGGCCAGAGAAATACACTTTCTGTGAAGTCATGTCAAAATGTCCAAGTATAATATGGCTACTAAAACCAATCCTGAAGCATGTTTAATCTGAGCTTATGAAAATAATTCACAAAAAAATACCTAAATAGACTGGAAAACCCATTCATACTTTCAAAAATCAAAGCATCTATTTCTTTTGCAATTGAATCTGAGTATGAAAGTATATACATAGTAGAAAGAGAGTGATTTCAGTGAATTATTACATATCAACTAATGTAAGGATCAATGCCAGGTCTTCAAAATAAACAAATTGCTCAATGTTTTAATTAAATAAAATTATCTCCAAGTATCTGACTCACTGTTTTCTATCTAATTTGTCCTAAAGTTGCCACAATGTTCCAAACCTCCCCAAATGATTTGTGAAACTATTAGTTTGGTGTCTGTAATATAAAAAAATCTAGAAAATGTAAATGTAGATTCATGAGCTATGATACCACAATATGAAACCCACTGAATCTACAAGTGTCAAATGAACCCATGTGTTTTCTTTTTGTTATTCTTCTTTATTGCTTTGGAAGCCAATAATCCTTATGGACAGTTTCAGACAAAACTGCATACTTCAGCACATGTGTAATTGTTGTCTCAGTGATAGGTGTTTTGACTCATAATGAATAACACTTTATGACAGACTCATCACTCAAGAAAACAAAGACAATTCCTCCTCTCTCCTTGCATTATTGAATTTATTGAAAGAATAGAGATCTTGCAATCAGTTTGTCATGGTTTCAAAGTTATCCTTTGAACTCTCTATGTCTTCCAGTAATTTTCAAGTTGCTTAAATTGCATTATTAGTATTTTTTAAAATGGGATGATACCAGCTGTGTCAGTGTGGTCTAATATGTCAATTTTTGGTATTGTCTGGGACATGTGGGGTAACTAAAGAATCACTGAATCAGGTCACATAGGTACTTCTGGATGCTAATGATGAACACTCATAAATTTTGTGATAGTAATGTAAGACATTCCATTTGTATAATTGAACTTGCTTATAAATATATAGTAATTAAACTTACCTAAGGAATTCATACAACAAGCAAATACTTATTTGTTAAGTTTTACTATATAAATTCTATGTCAAATATATATATTTTAAAAGATTATATATGTATTAAACAGGACAAATTTGATCATGACTTTCAGTTTTCTTAAAATGTATATGAAATATATATGAAACACATATATTTTTAAGTAAGAAAATTGAAAATCAGTGTTTAAGACATCTATCCTATTAAAATAGTGGCCCCTCTGAATGCACAAACATATTCATTTCCAAAAATTTCCAGAAGTTTCCAAAAAACAAAGCTTGAATTCATTGCACAAGAATAAAATGTTTTCCATTTTAAAAAGTTTAGAAATGAATCTACTTAAATGGAGTGACATATAGACACACCCTGGTGCAGCCTGCCATCATTCCACCAATTCTGTTTCACCATTTTGAGAATCATTAGCCTCATGTATCAATTGGTCCTGCAATAGTTGAATCTATACTTAATGTGCTCATATTTTTTCTTGCCATCATTCCCTAAACAAAGCATATAATCGTGAGTTACATATTATTTGCATGGAATTGTATATTATCAGTAACTAGAAATGATTTGAAGTGTACAGGAGGATATGCCTAAGTGATGCATAAATACTTTGTCATTGCATATAAGACACTACTTTGTCAAATACTTTGTCATTGCATATAAGAACACCTTCATGTGTTTGCATCTGTGAGGGCCTTTGAAATCAATCCATTATGGATACCTATACCTAGGCAAAATTCTCTGTATAGCACTATGATAGTGCTATACAGAGAACAAAGACATTTTAGAAATCACTGAGAGAATTCAGAATAGTTATTATTAATTAACTTCCTCTCCTTTACTTATGGTAAACACACTTGGAGTGATGTGAGTAAAACTCAGAAATATGTGATCAAAGACATTTACGATGAAAATGATGAACTCTTACTTAGAACATGTGTATAGTTTCAGCACAGCATGTTTCCCATAAATAAAATGTTTTCCATTTAAAAAAGTTTAGAAATGATGGTATCTTCAGTGCTCTGAATCTGGAAATGTGATTAGAGTCTGGAACCCTGGCATTTTCTTAGTGGCAGTGACTCCTTTTAAGTCCAGCGAAACCTCCGAAATTACTGATAATTTGGCAGAGTACATGAAACCACACCACTTTGGATAATGCAAAATCCTGCATGCAACTGTCTTTGTATATTTGTGTTCCTTCAATATATTTTTATTTTTATATGTTATCAAGAGTTTGGTTTAACCACATGTCTAACAGAATGTTATAAACATTAATAGTCTCAGCAAACAGCAAGGAGAAACTTCATGCAATGTAGTAATTTTTGTGTTTTTCATGGAAATGCTTCAATTGGCACAGGATAGTGAATGCGTACCCTCTGAGATCAAGTGCCATAACTTGAAGCAAATCATATAGAAGAAACGTTGTTTAAAGTCCCTTTCTTCGTATTAAAAATTCACGTATTTTTTTTACATTCTGCTCCATAGTATGTCTTTGCTTATTTTAGTACAAAAGTAATGTGTTTTCCTCAAATCTTTAAACAAAATGGATGCTGCAAGATTTATAACACTTTCAGACAGTTTGGTATGGCAGTTATGATAACGAATGAGACTGCTTATTTTAAACATCATTGCTATTAAGTATCGGCTATGTAGCTTTGGGCAATTGATTTACCTCTCTGAGTTGATTTCTCATCTTTAAAAGAGAGATTATTAAAAATAGATAACTGTTATGAAAAAAGTATAAATAATGTCTAGTTTTTCAAGGTTCTATTATATATGTATTATGTATCATTATAGTATGCTGACTTTAATTCCTTTAGATAAATTCCTAGGTGTGGTAATAGCTGGGTCATATGGGGGTTCCATCCTTAGTCTTTTGAATAATCTCCATATAGATTTCCATAGTGATTGCACTAATTTACATTCCCCAAAAAAGTATATGAGATCTGTTTTCCAAACATCCTCACCAGCATTTACTATTTGTATACTTGATGATTGCCAGTCTAAATACAGTTAGATAAAATCTCAGTGCAATTTTAAATTCCACTTTCCTGATTACTAAAGATATTGAACATGTTTTCCCTATATTAGTTGGCAATTAGTATATGTTCTTTAGAGAAACGTCTATTTAGTTCATTTACCCTGGTATTTATTGTATTATTTGTTTTGTAAGTTGAGTGTTTGAGTTCTTTGTTAGTCTGGATATTAACCCTCTGTCAGAAGAGTAGCTGGCAAAGAAACGTTCCCATTTGCTAAGTTTTCATCACACTCTTGTTTCCTTTGCTGTGTAGAAGCTTTTCTATTTGAAACTATCCTATTTATTAATCATTGCTTTTATATCCTAAGATATAGGAGTCTTATTAAGGAAGTTTACGCCTGCACTATATGTTAGAGTGTTGATCCTGTAAGTTCTTCCAGCAGTTGCGGTTTCTGACTGACTCTTAGGTCTTTGATACACTGTGAGTTCATCTTTGTGTAGGATGAAAGATATGGATCTAGTTTCATTCTTTCATAAATGGATGCCCAGTTTTCCCAGAAGTATTTGTGCCTGTCTTCTTTCTCATGTAGGTATTTTTGTATTTTTTTTAAGGAGTACAAAATTCACAATAGTCAAGTTATAGAACCAGCCTAGGTATCTATCTATCTATCTGTCTCTCTATATATTTATTTATTTATAACACACACACACACATACACACACAGAGTTCAACTCAGCCATAAAAAGGAACAAAATTATGTCTTTTGTAGGAATATGGATGCAACTGTAGAATATGATATTAAGTGAAATAAGCCAAACTCAAAGTCAAAATTTGTGGGCTTTTTTTCCTTATATATGGAAGCTAAAGAGAAAAAGATAATAGAGACCTCAAGAACAAAGGAAACCAGTAAGTAGAAGAAGGAATCCATGGGAGGTAGGAGGAGAGAGAGAAAGGGGAGAAAATGAGGAATGGATTTGAACAAATTTTGTTATGTGCAGATATGACTATATAATAATTAATCCCTTATTATATGTGATCAAAATGCAACAATAATTTAAATAATACTAAGGGGAAAAAGTTCTGTGTGCCAAAATTAGAGATAATAAGAATACTGATCATGATGATGTACAATAGAACTTACTGCAAGAGAGTTAGCAAAGAAGAAAAAGATGGTTCTACCAAGAGACCAAAAATTCACCTCCTTGTTCATATTAAAAGAAACAAAACAACACATCACTAGTTATGTTTTGATGTGAGGGCCTAAGTGATAACACTAAAACCTAACAAAATGGAGACGATCAAGTGTACTATCAAATGCAAACCTGGTCGTAGGGAGCATCCCTGATGCAGGGGTAATGGAAGATAAGAGAGCCCCAGAAGACTTTGTTTCCCTGGATACAAAATACTTAGCTCACTGAGAATCCACAGTATCAGAGACCTGAGACTGTGTGAGGATTATACTTGGAGTTTTAATAGTAGCTTTGCTTGAGATAATGAATTCATACTACCTACCCCCGAAATTCCCAGGGCAAAACCTATGGCAACATGGAACCATCTTGAGAAAGAAACCACAGTAAGAATTCATGTTTCCCAAGGAGATGAATGGCTCCACATCTCCATCCCTGTGGTCCCAGAAATATTTCACCACACTTGAAAACAAGGATTATAGCCTCATAAATCCCTCAGCACAACCAGAACTTTGGCACCTTAGCCAAGCTGTGCACTGAACTACAGCCACCTAGTGATTGAGCATGGCAGGGGGATTTGGTTGCTTACCCCAGGACCTGAGAAGCCAGGGTGTCTTTCTTTTTTTTTTAAATTATGGCCCACCTTCCCATGCTGTGTTCCTTCCTCTGCCACCGGTAGCATCACCTGGCACTACTGGGACCCTTGCACTTTTACTGGGGCAACAAGTAAGCACTCCCATGACCCTAACCTTAGCTCTATTGCCAGGTGTGAGCAAGGCAATATGGCACTTCCAGAGGAACACAGTAGCTCTTTAGCAATATACCACCACCAAAAAAGAAAAAAGAAAAAGAAAGAAAAAGAAAAGAACACTGAAAAAAATGCCTGATGAATAATTCAGGATAATAACAATAAAAAACTCAAGAAAATATGAGAACATAGACAGTTCAGCAAAACTAGGAAATCAATTCATGATATGAATTAAAATTCAGCAAAGAGATGGAGATCTGAAAATGAATAAAGCATAAATCTTGAAAATGAAGAATGCAATAAGTCACATAAAAATATAACTGATCATCTCAACAATAGGCTAGATCAAATAAAAGAAAGAATATCTGAACTTGAACACTGGTGTTATGAAATATTCCTGTCAGACACAAAATAACAATAAATAAGAATGAAGACAGCCTCCTAGACATTTGATAAAGTATTGAAAGACAAATATTTGAATTTTTACAATCTTATAATACAGAAAAAGAGGAAAGGCATAGAAAACTTTTTCAATAATATACTAGGAGAAAACTTCCCTTCTCGTGTGAAATGGACATTCAGTGACAGTAAGCCTATAGTACCACAAATAGAAATTACCAGAAATTACCTCAATACAGCCTATTATAATCAAATGTTCCAAAGTACTAAACAGCATACACAAAATTTTCACTCTAGCTTTAGTCATATGTATATCTGATTCCATCTGAATATAGGGATTTAATGATGATGCTCTCTTTAGTGATCACTATCTTAGAAAATAAACATAAAAATTGTGAATCTTTTAGATGACCAACCTCTCTTTTCGTAATCTGCCTTCCTTCTTTTGATACTTACACTGAAGTATCTGAAAAATAAAAGGACGTTTTAACCTCATGAAATTTGAGAAACAGTTTTCAAAAATCCAATTTTTTTTTTCTTCTGGACAGGATGTGTTGAGTTTAGGTACGTGGTAATATAAACAATAGCTTACATAGATTTTATGGTGCTTTGAAAGTGACATGTGACACTTGGCTTCGCTAACTGCTTGGGCCTATGCAGACACCATCATTCATAAATCCAGATGAAGCAAGCATGTAGAATGCTCTAACTGATGCTGTATTTTATTTTTCAGAGCACCAAATTCTTTATATATATATAAATGAAACACCCAGGCAATTAAAATTCAGTTCAGAAAACAGTATTCTCATATTGTCAGAACTGTGGAATATCACCCCACCCTTGATATTCACCTTTCTCAATGAAAATTTCTTCTCCATGCCTACAAAGTTAATGGCAAACTCTAAATCCCCCTAATTTCTTTATTGATAAATGTTGATATTCACATTTTAATCTCAAAGCTTTTGTAAATGGACTTATATAACATATAATTTTTACCCATTTTTCATAGGCTATAATTATTTTATTTATTTTGCTAAGTACTATTCTCCATCTTTTAAGATACCGAATGTAATCATCCTAATGCTGATGGACACTGAAGTTATTCCTAGCTTATGGTTCATATGGACAATGTTGTCCTAAGAATTCCTGTTTTCTATCCATTGTTTAGGTACAAAGATTTATTTTTCTAAATTGGATCAATTTACCCCTCCATCTAGATTCTTTTGTGATTTATTAGCTTATTTTTCATCATTGACCCTACTACACATTGTCTTTAATTTATATCTTGAAAATAAGTGTTGAAACGTTATAGGATTTAAACTCTTCTTTCTTTTGGTGATCATACTTCAGTTCTCCCTGAACCCATAAACATGCAGTTAGCCCACAATGTATGCAGCCTCTGTATTCACAGATTCAACTAACTGCAGATTGAAAATGTGAAGAAAAAATACATTTGTACTTAACATGTGCAGACATGTTTCTTGTTATTTTGTAAATAATACAATATAACAAACTTTTATGCTACATTTACTGTATATGAAGTGTTGAATTATCTATAAATGATTTAAATCATTTAGAAAGATGTGTACACAAATGAGTCATTCTTTCACGTAAGGGCTTTGAAGATCCACAGATTTTGGTATTTGCAGGCATCTTGAAACCAATTTTCTGTGCATACAGAGACAGGATTGTACAATTTTACTGAAATAACAGCAAACAAGCATGTATGCTATTCTCTTTTTTTTCCTTAAATATTACATGGAGGATAGGTTTCCACTGAGGGTCACAAAGGCTTGCCTATTCACATCTATAGCTATGCTTTTCTAATAACTGTACTTTTCATTATTGGCTTGAAGCACTCAAGATATCTAGGGTGTCTATAGGATGCTTATTCCAGATTAAAAGTTATAAGTATATAAAATAAAAATATGCAAAGACATTTCATGCAGACAGTCATTATAAAGAAGCTGGAATAGCTGTACTAAGATCAAAAAAGAAAATTTAATATAAATATTACTACAGATAATGGGATGTTTTATAATAATAAAAGGTTGAATACAATAGAAATGTACAACAATTATAAGTACTTATGCAATATAGCTAAAATTCATAAGATAAAGACTGATACAAATTTTAAAATTACAAAATTTAATAATCATAGTCAAGATATTCCCCCTTTCTGTCAGCAATGAATAGTAAAAATAGCCATAAAATTATCAGGAAAATAGAATAATTACAAAATTCATAAAACAACTGAAGCTAACATATACCTCTGGAATACTATAATCAATTATAACATGCCATACATATATCTCAGGTACATAAGAAATATTCTTTAAAATAGACCAATAGTAGGCCATAAATCAAGCCTCAGTACTTGTAAAATGAAAGAAACCATATAAGACATATTATCCAACTTAATAGAAAGGATTCAGAAGTTGTGTTAGCTTTCTGTTACTGTGACAAAATACCTGAGAAAATCAACTGAAAGTGGGAATGATTTATTTGAACTGACAGTTTCAGAGGAATCAGTCAATAATCGCTTAGCTCCAGGGACCTGTGGGGAGGCAGAACTTCCATGGCAGGGAAGCCATGGTGAAGCAAAACTCCTCAGTCCATAGTGGCCAGGAATTAGTGAGAGAGAGAGGGTGGGGGGTAGGGAGAGGGAGACAGGGAACACAAAATAAAATAAACTCTTCATATCATGTCCTCATGACCTACATTGCTCACTTAGCCCCACCTCCCAAACACTCCACCACTTCACAATAGCACCACTAGCACAAAACCAAGCCTTCAACGTATAAACTATATTGGGGTGAGGGGGGAGCATTCCAGTTGCAAACTACAAGAGAAGTCAATAAAATAAATGTTTTGAGAAATTAATAAGGTTGAACAATGATTTCCTAAACAACAAATATGCCATAATAATCATAAGATAACTAAAATATACAGAGATGAATGGAAAATAGAGGCAAAACTTATGAGATAATTTGTAGCTTATGGTCTTCTTTATTTGTTTTTTAAATTTATCATTATTATTTTTTAATTTTACTTCTTCTTTTTAGATATTCTTGCCAGTAGAGTATGTTGACATATCTAATTAGATTCCTGTGATTGTACATGATGTGGAGATTCATTGTGATGTATTCACATTTGTACCTAGGAAAGTTGTGTCAGATCCATTATACTGTCTTTTTTATTCTCATTCCCCTTCCCTTCCCTTCATTTTCCTTTATTGAATCCAATGAACTTCTATTCTTTCACTCTCTCCCTTTTGTTATCAGTTAGAAACCACATGACTTTTGGCTTTTTTGGTATTGGTTCATTTCATCTAGCATAATGGTCTTCAGACAAATCCATAGTAAAAGTTATAAAGTGATTCTTCTATTACGGCCAAGTAATATTCAGCTCTGTTTATATACCACATTTTCTTTATTAATTTATCTGTTGAAGGGCACCTAAATTTGTTCCATAACTTAGCTGTTGTGAATTATGCTGCTATGAACGTTGATGCAGCTGTGTCACTGTAGTTTACTGATTTTAAGTCCTTTGGCCATATACTGAGGAGTAGGATTACTGGATCAAATGGTTATTACATTCCAGATTTTCTGAGGAATCTCCAATCACTGCTTTCTACAGTGGTTGTACCAATTTGCAGTCCCACCACCAATGACTGCACCCTTTTCTCCACATCCTCTCCAGTATTTATTGTTACTTGTATTCTTATTTATTTATTTATTTATTTATTTATTTATTTATTTATTGCCACTTGGACTGGAATGAGATAAAATCTCAATGTAGTTTGTATTGTTTTGTTTTGTCTTTGGGGTACCAGGGATTGAATTCAGGGGCACTTGCCCACTGAACAACATCCCCAGCCCTATTTTGTATTTTAGTTAGAGACAGGGTCTCATTGAGTTGCTTAGCACCTCACTTTTGTTGAGGCTGCCTTTGAACTTGCAATTCTCCTGCCTCAGCCTCCTGAGATGCCAGGATTATAGGCATGTCCTCCTGCATGCCTATAATTAGCATTTTAATTAGCATTTCTCTGATTGCTAGAGATGTTGAACTTTTATTTTCATATATTTGTCGACCATTTGTATTTCTTCTGTGAAATGCCCATTCAGTTCCTTTGCCCATTTATTGATTGGGTTATTTGGGTTTTCTTTGTTTTTTTGGGGGGTGTAAGTTTTTTTAGTTCTTTCTATATCTTGGAGATTAATGCTCTATCTGAGGTGCAGGTGCAAAGATTTTTTTTTCTCATTCTCTAGGCTGTCTCTTCAAATTCTTGATTATTTCAATTGCTGTGAAGCAACTTTTCAGTTTGATATCATCCCACTTATTGATTCTTAATTTTATTTCTTGGGCAACAAGAGTAGGTTAAGTCTCAAGAAACCATGTTCTTGTCTCATTCATAAGGAACTCCTCATTCTGCAATGATATTGCAACAATTCAAACACATCTTCAAGGCTTCAATGCCAATTTAAGTTCAGTTGCCATTTCCACCACTCTGCAGTCACTCCTTCACTAAAGGCTTCAACCCCTCAAGTCATTTATGAGAGCTGCAATCAACTTCCTCCAAATTCCTCCTGATGTAGATATGTGGACCTCTTCTCATGAATCACGAATGATCTCAAAGAGATCTAAGTGGTGAATCCTATCCAGAAGGTTTTCAACTTTATCTGCACAGACCAATCAAATGAATCACTAATAATGTCAACTACAGCTTTATAAAGCATATTTCTTAAAAAAAAAGACTGAAAGTGAAAAATATTCCTTGTTGCATGAACCAAAGAACAAATATGTTGTCAGGAATGAAAATGACATTAATCTCATTGTATATCTCCTTCAGAACTAATGGATACCCTAAAACATTATCAATGAACAGTAGCATTTGGAAAGAAATCTTTTTTTCTCTAAGCAGTAGTTCTTAATAGTGCACTTTAACTATACAGTACATAATGTAATAAACAGATGGACTGTCATGCACACTTTGTTGGTTCATTTATGGAGCACAGGCAAGAGTAAACAGTATAATTCTTAAGGGTTCAAAGATTTCAGAATGATAAATAAGCATAGAATTCAAAGTAAATTTACCAGTTGCCTTAGCCCACAAGTAGAGAGGTAGCCTGTTTGAGGCTTTGAAGTCAGGCATTGACTTCTTGTCTCTATCTGTAAAAGTTCTAGAAGGCATCTTCTTCCAGTATGAACCTGTTCTACCTCCACTGAAAATCTTCTGTTTTCCAAAATCATCAATTATCAACCTGTAGCTTCTATATCAGCACTTGCTGTTTCATCTTCCACTTATACAATGTGGAGACTTTTCTACCTTAAACTTCTGGTGGCTTGTAAATTTTCTTCTACAACTTCCTCATCTTGCTCAGCATTCTTGGAATTGAAGAAAGAAAACACCTTAGTCTGGATTAGGTAAAGTTTAATGTTCCAACCAGACCACTAAAACTGTCTCCACATTAGAAATGACTATTTCACTCTGTGTGCTTTTCTGTGGTACGAGGAATGAACTCAGGGCCACTCAAACACTGAGCAACATACCCAGCCCTGTTTTATTTAGAGACAGGGTCTCACTGAGTTGCTTAGCACTTCTCTTTTACTGAGGCTGGGTTTGAACTAGCAATCCTCTTGCCTCAGTCTCCTAAACTGATGGAATCACAGGAGTAAGACACTGCGCCCAGGTGTGTTTTAATTTTTAATTTCCTGCAAGAACTTTGTCTTGGTGTTTACAACTTGGTGAGTAGTTTCCTGGAAGATGCTTTATTTTAGCCTATTTTGATATATGACAAAACTTCCTCATTGAGTTCAATCATTTCTAGCATTTGATTTAAATCGGAAAATGTTCGAACCTTTCATTTAAAAACTTGGAGACCATTATAAGTTATTAATTAGCCTACTTTAAATATTATTGTGTCTTGGATAATAGGGAAGAGAGGACAGATGAGAGCAAGGGAAAAGGAGCAGTCAGAACAGACATTTATCAATTAATGGCATTATCTTATACAAACACAGTTCTTGAAGCTCCTATACAATTATAATAGTAGCATCAAGATCACTAGTTGCAAATCACTATGAATATAATATAAATGAAAAATTTTAAAATACTGTGAGAATTAGCAACATTAGTTAGAGACATGTGGTGAGCACATGCTGTTAGTAAAATAGTGCCAATAGTTATGCCCAATTCAGGGTTGCCACAAACCTTACATTTGCAAAATAATGCAACATCTGTGAAGTTCAATAAAATATCCATGACTGTACTTAATATTAGAAGAAATGATGTTAATAATGATGATGGAAATGTTTAAGTGATTTGGGGACTTAATTTTCTGTCTAATGGAATGATGAACAATAAATAACTCAACTGTCAAGAGGTAGATCAAACCACAGAAGCATGAGGTTGGTTCTATCTCAATATAATGGGGATGTGACTTAGTTGGAAAATAAAGAGTTCTATGGGCTCTTAAAAGCAATAGGATATAGATAAGTCAGTTAAAAATTAAAGAAAGAAATTTACTTACATGAAATAAAAACAAAGTCCTTTGCATTCTATAGAAATCAATGAATGGATATTATCCATGGGACAAAACCAATGAGTTTGAATAGATATCGGCATCTCAGAAAGACAATTGATTCCTAAAAGACCAAAGTAGAGTGAAATATAAAAACTATGGAGAAAAAAAGTGGGAATCAGGATTGAGAGAAAAAGCACAAGTTAAAAACTGAGGGAAGGTAGACAATCAGTGGGAACTATAGCTTTTATTTTTGCAATGCATAATATTTATCAAATACTTTGAGGAAAAAGTCAAGCATCAAATGCCATTAAAGATACCTCAGTCTGAATTTAGTTGAGGACCTCTTCCAAAAATCCCAGAAGTCTGGGGAAGTGGAAATGCTATTGATCTTAAATGAAGAAGGAATTCTCCCCCGAATGCCAAATTTTGAGAGAATACTCCTAGGAATTCTCAGTTAAAGTTCTTATCTGGATATAAGAATTACGAGACCTATGTTATTTCAACTTCCTACTATAAGCCCACACTTGTCCTGCTTTCAAATATTCCCAGATGGCAAAGAGACAATATATCACCCGTCAATAATCCACAGAACTAAGCATCTGGGAAAAACCCTTGTGAAAAGATACTGACAAGAAGTTACACCAAAAAGTACATTTGTTTCTTCAGGAATTCGATTTAGCTTGTTGTTCTTGGAATGTGTGCTACTGGGGATTGAGCCCAGGGCCTTCCACATGCTAAGCAATTTGTCATTTGGTAGCATCCCCCAACCCCTGATTTAGCTTTCTTTTACAAACTGCAGCATATGATTATGCTGTCCTTTAAACCATACTAATAAAAAGACACTCGCCTTTGTGCATGTTATAAAGTTCAGAAGAAAATATTAACATTCTCTTCTGGAGACAGAAATAATGAAGGAAATTGAGAAGAATCTCCTAGGAGAGTGTGGTCATCACTTTGTTATCTTTATTAGGGTCTTTTTACATAATCTTAATTAAATATTTAGTTTCTGGTCTCATTATCAATTCCCATGTGGTATTCAAAAAGATTTTTTGAAACTGATCCAAGTCACTACCAGTTGCAGCTTATTCAGTTTTAAGAAACTTCAAACTAAATTGCTCACACATTATATAGAATTTACTCAGTAGGAAATGCATATAATTAAATGGGCAGTTAAAGAATTTCATTGACAAACATTTATTCTTTCCTCAATTATTTAGAAAAATAAAAAGGAAAACACCAATCTGAATCAATTATTTTGGAGCTTACTTAGCTTTAAAGATATTTACTTTATTTTTCATCATGATAAACCAAAAAATAGTCTATTACTTGCAAGAACAGCATTAGTATTGGTAGCTATATAATATTTACAGAGTACTGGATGCTAGGAAAAGCTCCTAGAAGGTTCATATATTTATGAACTTAATACAAACATGGAGAAAAATGTAATGAAAAAAAAAACAACACAAATATTTTCCTTTCATTACATATGCTCAACACAAATAGTACCTGTTTTCTACTCTAAACCTATTCCTCAACCCCATACACCTTTTGTTAACCATCCTAAGGTATTTTCTACTTAAATCACTTTCCCATTATAATATAATTCCTTGTTTTAGTCAGTTTTGTCCCTGCTGAGACTAAATGACCTAACCAACACAACTGTACAGGAGAAAGTGTCTATTTGAGGGGTCATGGTTTGAGAGGTCAAAACCCATAGATAGTTGGCTCCATTCCTCAGGGCTCCAAGTGAGACAGGAACAACTTGGCGGAAGAATGTGGCAGAGGGAGCAGAGAGAGAGACTACACTCTCCAGATATAAAATATATTCCCCCAATTAGCCACTGCCTCCAGCCACACCCCACTTACCTCCAGTCACCACCCAGTTAATCCCATCAGGGATTCCCTGATTAGGTTAGGACTCTCACAACCAAATCATTTCTCCTCTGAACTGTCTTGTATTGTCTCACACATGAGCTTTTAGGGGACACTTCATATCCAAATCATAACATTCCTCTATCTTGGCTGAAGTTACACGAATCTTTAAAATAAAGCTCAAGTGGACACTTGTCAACGTGTTCTTATATACCCTATCCTCTTGGTTTCTACAAAGTTAAAAATAAACTTTAAACTATGTTTAGCTTTCATCCTTTTTTGGGAGAAGAATACTAGGGATTGAACTCAGGGGCTCTCAACCACTGAGCCACATACCCCCAGTCCTATTTGCATTTTTTTTAATTTACAGACAGGGTCTGACAGAGTTACTTAGTACCTCACTTTTGCTGAGGCAAGCTTGGAACTGTGAGCCTCAGGCCTCAGCCTCCTGAGCACTGGGATTACAGGAGTGTGCCACTGCACCTGGCTCCCATCTTATTTTTATGTCTATGATATGATATCTCCACATATTAGATACTGTCTCTGACTTACTTAGAATGATGTTTTGACTTGCCGTGTAGAACTAGGCAATATCAAATGTGTATGGTTCATGGTGAATGACAATCAGGGAACAACTTCATGTTGAAGTGAGGATAATTCACACCTTTGAAAGTTGAATCATTTATGATACTTTTAGGCACTGTTCCCCTTAATATTTTTTATATGCAAAGTGGCTGCCCTGTTACATCAGTACATGTCCTTTTTAAATACATATTATTAATCATTTCTTTTTTCTGTAGGCAACATTGTTTTTGTTGTTGTTGTTGTTGTTTCAACTGTATATAACATTTAGTATTGAAAATGTAGGAGCAAATCATGGAATAACTAGACAGGGCCAGAAAGCAAGGAAATCCATTTTGGTGTGGTATCATATGTAGGTGCATGGGTCAAAATCTATGTTAAACAGGCATTCAAAAAATATCAAAGTTATTTAGCTTGAGCTGTAATTCTTTCTGTAACTTCCATTTGGGTTCACTCCCACCTTCTAATCCCCCTACCTCCTCTCTGCTACAAAAAGAATGGGTTGGAGTGTTCACACAGGTAAGCCTTTGGTTTTATGTATCTGAAATGGGTCTTAATGGTGTGCATTATTATTTCTATGGCTAACCTCCTAAAGGGGCTCTATTTTTGAATAAGACCTTAATTTGAGACCATTGCCTGACCATAATCTATTCTTTTTCAGTACCTTTGTCATAGGTACTTGCCCAAAATAATTTTTATCACATGAAACTAATGGGCTTCCTGGAATAAAGAGAGTCCAAGTAATGCTGATCTATGTCAAGTGATTCAAACCCCACATATTCATTACCATCACCACCATAACTATCACCATTTGAACAATTACCATATAGTAAGAATTCCATATGATTTGTCAAATCCACACAAATTTTCATACCAAGTACATGTAGGTAATTTCTTTATTTAATCTGAATTTTGAAATTGCGAAAAAGATTGGATCAGTTACTGTATTAGCCTACTTGATATAGCAATGGCACATATTATCTATTACTTTTACTATCCAAAATGATGGAGCCTGCTGAGTCACAGGGAATTGCTAGAGGAATTTAAGTGTGTGTGTGTAATATATATATATATATATATACCTATGTCCATCAAAATTGAATAATTCTAGAAGTTAAAAAATTAAGTTTGGATATTTTTACATATCTTTAATCCATGACTAATAAGATGTATAGTGGAGAATGCTAATTAGCAAATCTAAAACAAATTTCCTTATATGAATAAAAAGATTGACCCTATATATCCTAATATATTATTAGAATCAATGGTATCCACCTATTTATACTGTATTGAATAAATATGTTGGAGACATTTGATAAATATTCATTTTTCTCTAGAAATTTCCGCCTTCATATCCAGCCTCTTATTCATTTTATACAAAAAACTAAAGCAAACATGATTTCCTGATGAATAATGCAACAAGAAAATGAAGAAAACAAGAACCAGGAGTGTAGATGACATTTTATGTTCCTTATCTTTAGTAATTATGCAGTTGTAACCTTGATCTCATTTTTTTCCTCAAAATCTTGGCCTAATGATGATATTCAATTCATATATGAATTGTTAAATTTTTCTAGAAGCTAGAAGTTCTTTACGGGTTTCCATGTGTGAGGGATGCTGCCTCACACATTCTATCAAAACTGCTGTCCTACAGCCAGTGACTTCCATGTTGAAAATTTAATGGACCCATCAACTAGAAGTATGCTTGATCTTTCTGCCATCCATGCAGATTCATCTGATTCTTATCATATTAAACATTATAGATAAATGAAAATATTTGTTAAACATCAATGTGACCCATTCATTATATTTGATAATTTATATATTAGTTACCATAGAACTAGAGGAAGTAATGTTTAAATTTAAGGAACAATAATATACAGATAAAAGAAAAAGTGGAATTATTTTCTGGTCAAGAAGATTCATTTAAGTGGAACATAAAGAGTACATAGTTTCATATAACTTCCAAATATCTGGTATTAGTAACTGGATAGGTTGGAGCTATCTATTTTAATATTTTAATATGCATGTTGCAGATATATTGATGTTACCTGAAAATATAATGCAATTTTAGACATGCTGAATTTGAGATATCTCACCAAATAAGTACTCCCTAAATTTGAGAGCCCTTGGTTTTATTTAGCACCAGAAGCTTAGGGAGAAATTAATCTACTGAGTAGAGTAATCACAGCATAAGTGTAGTGGAATCTGATACTTAATAAAGAACACAAGATGAAAGTGAAAATGAATGGTCAGAGAAGTAAATGTAAATCAAGAAGAGGTTGTGCTACCACAGACACCAATGAACCGCATTGTGTTAATTTTGAAGTACTAACTAACTACTCCCTGGGTGGCAGAAAAATCAAGCATCCTTCTAGTTGATGGATCCATTAGATTTTTCAAAATGGAAGTCACTGGCTGTAGGACAGCTGGTTTAATAGAGTTTGTGAGGCAGCATCCCTACTGAAATAGATTTAACCATGTGAATGTTTTACAAAAGAGACACAGACTGCTTGGATTATCCCAATGTAACTTCACTTTGAATGTGGGTGAAGTTTTATTGCTACTGCATCCACATAAAAACCAAAGTCAGATGGCTTGAGAATATCTTAAAATTAATAAGTACTGAACTATAAGCAGTCATCTGGATTAATATTTAAAGATATGCTTACAATAGAAAAATAGATAGCCAGAGGTGAAGTATCCATTAACTTTCTACAGGGATAAATAAAAAATAAGTTCATTTTTTTTAAATCTAAGATTGTCTCAAAATGTTCAGTGCAAAATCTAGAGAACAAGCATTCAAGAAGCAAAAATTGATCATAATAGGTTGTATGATGCATTTTACACAGTAAAACCATTTTATCAATACGCTCAGAAAAGCATAAGTTTTAGAAAAGTGAAGGGAGAAAAGAAACTGAGATAAGTATTTATAGGCAGAAATTAATGGGGATTAAAACAAGATAAAATATTTAAAATATTTTAAAAATATCAAGCAAATGAATTGTTAATATTGATATAATAATAGAGACATATAGAACATGACTTCATTAAGAATGTTTACACACAAATGGAGGACTAAATTTTAACATCTATTTTTTAAGGCACTGATAAAGTTAGAAAAGAGATACTACAGAGGATGGGGTCTATGGAAGGCAGAAAATATACATTCCACATGTATATCACTGAAAACACCAACATAAATATTCATGGAAATAAAAACCAACAATTAAAGGGAAATTTGAAGAAATCTTCGTCAATGTAATTAAAGTCTGATTCTGGTGATTTAAGAGGCCCCTCTATGTAATGCCAAGATATTAAAAGGCTTAATCTCTAACCTATAAATTGCTCTTTGCTAAATTATGCTTTTATAACAATTTCAAGGGCTCACGATTCTATAACACGCATTCCCCTCCTCAGGCCCTATGTTGCTGTTAGCATATGTGTTACACCTGTATAATTTCTCTGGGTTGCAGGGTGGGTTCATATTAATGCCCTGAGTCTTCTCCTTTCAGGATACTGTTTAACACAGATGATTTGGTGGTAATGTGCACAAAAATATGGAAGCAAGAAGTTGAACCAAATTTCTTAATAACACTAAATGGTTTGCCTCAGCTGTTTCATACATCATTTCCCATCACATTTCACTCATGAAACATAATCATATGGCCACATTTTCAATATCAGTTGGTCATAGGATCATGCCACCTCAGGGTCACGAAAAAAAAGCAAAATATACATGAGTAATAATACAGAATACCATGTTAAATATAACTTGGTAATTCTGAACTTTCAAAGTGTAGAAATATGCACACATATATATGCATACACACATAAATATAATATATAGGAAGAAAGTACAGAGAAAGAAATATGTTGAATGTATACAAAATAAAATCAATTTACCTATATGAATGAATACCTCGCTGTCTTCTGATTTTTTTCCCACATAATGTAATGTGATCAAAAGGAAATAAAGCCACATATACAGAGTTCTTATAAAATAATATTTCTAAATTAATCTATCTCTTGTTCAATAGAAGAAATAATCTTAGATGTGAAACAGCTCAGGTAAATCCCTCCTTCAATAATCTTCATGAAAAGAAAATGTTCAAAGACACAGCACATTAAGAGAAAATCAGAATAACTCTGTTAATCTGTCATAAAGCAATTATTATTAAGTTTTGAAAAAAAAGGAATGATGCAAAATTTAATTTAGCCAAGTCATATGTGTACTTACAAAACAGGATGTCAGTGAAAAAATACTAACAAAGTATATTACATTATATAAGTAATTTTATGAAAGTAATCTGGCTGCAAATATCATGTTAAGAAAATCAAAACCACTATGAAAGTGGAGAGTACTTAAAGGGAGTAATCTCATGCTAAGTTTTTCACATTAAACTGAACATAGAAAAAAGAGTAGTGATATTCAAGAAATAGGAGTTTATGCATACGTGTAAATCTCAACTTTTGACCCAGATAATAATAATATCATTTTATAATTAGCAAAATGTTCAATTAAGATGTCACTCTAAAAATCGAGATTGTTATTACACACTCATATGAATTATTTAAGTCAATAATTGACAAGTATTGAGTGGATCTCTTGGACCTGACATTGAAGGCAATGGTGAGGATGTGAAAATATCCATAACACTTTACTATTCTAGGTTGAATTTGTAGATTTGTAAGAGCCTACTTCCTGATAGAAACACAGGTAACAGAAAGTGCAAAAATATTGAAAACAAAATCAAGTTTAAAAATACCAAATGAGCAAAAGAAGTGACCAAAAAATCAAGATTAGGTGCTAAAATATTGACAGTTTTTTTTTTTTGGTTATGGACCTTCATAGAGATTTTAAATTGTGTTTAGCTGTGCATCTCTCATTGACTTTATTCATTAAGATTGTTTTAATAGACATCTATGACCATTACAAACATAAAGTAAATGTGTGTGTATGTAAATATGTAAAATTATAAAGCCCACTGAATAGCAACCAGGATCAAGGTTAAGTTAAAAAAAATCTAGTCTTTACTTTTATTCATTAATATCTAGCATTGGCTAGAAACTAGGCAAATTTGGATGTACTAATGGAAAATATTCTCCTCTAAAAATACTAGATTCCATTGTAACTCCATCATTGTATTAAGCAATATGCAAAGTATTTATCATATACAGAAAGCAATATACATCTTACTCGGAGGAATGTAGTTTCTCCATTTAAAAAATAATTGTAAGATATATACTTTACAATACTAATCCTTCAGGAGAGGTGACTTCCTAAGTCACTAGAAGTATTAACCGAGGAATAAATGGAACAGTTCATCTTCTAGCAGGGTAGATTTAAAACTTGTAGTGGCTCAGAGATGTGTTTCCTTAGTCAGTGTTTCTTCACTCTAGTTTATTAATCTTCTGTTTCTGTTCCTTTTCCTTTTATTTAATATAAATAATCACCAATATTGACACAAAATCAACATAACAATTTCATTAATGTAAAGTCTACTTAACTCCTGAAGTCACAATTCTTTCCTCTGCCTGTGCAGAATGAATTTCTCATGGCTTATTTGACACACACAAAAAATTTACATTCTGTAATTAATCCATAAGAGATGTTCTGATTAGCTCTCCAAATGAAGGGCACAAATTTTGAGTAAAATTAGATAATGAAGGCCATGGAATTGAACTTTTGCTTAAGAGGAAACAAAAGAAGATATTGTTTATATATAAAAAAAGAAGTAATTAGCAATTAATAAGGGGCTACACAGAAAATCTCTTGGAATTTTTCCACTGTTGTTATTTTTTCTTTGTGATTAATATGCTCATTTTTTTCCCTGCGTCCTCTCAGTCATATATAACAAAATATGGTTCCCACAATAACTCACAGTTCTAAAGGTGGTAAAGTTCAAGTTCAAGACTCCAGCTGATCCAAGTGACTGGTGTGGGCCCACTTTCTCATACAGAGACACCTCTGGCTATGTCCTCACATGGAGAAGTGGGCGAACAAACTTCCTTGGACCTATTTTATAAGGACACGAATACCTAATTGCTTTTCAAGGCCCTCACTCCTGATAGGAGGATTTGGTATTACTCCCCACATACAACTTTTGGAGGAGACCCAGAGTTTTAGACTATGGAACATTTTGTGTTTCTAAATATATAGATTTGTTTTTCTTTCTCATCTTTCCCATACAGAATTTTATCATCAATTATCTTTATATTTTCAGTAAGAGTAAATTGAAGCCTTCTATTTTACCATCCAAAACCACTGTAAACATTTTTATTCTCTCCTCACATTCCACATGCCATTTTTAGAGAAACCCTACAAGTTCTACCTTCAAAATACATCTGTAGTCTGGTCTTTTTTTTTATTATTCTTTTGTAAAAACAACTTTATTCAATACTTTATTAAAAAAATAAATATATATTTTTAATTTGTTATAATTAGTTTTATGTGACAGTAGAATGCATTTTGATACATTGTACACAAATGGGGTACAACTTATCCTTCCTCTGGGTGCATATGGTGCTAAGAAGTCACACCAGACTGAGTCCCCTACACTTCTTCCAAGTTATCTTTATCTGTCATGTGGAGAAAGAGTCTATTGACCAGGAGATATGAACACTCAGCTTGACTACATTTTCATCTTCTTTCTTCCTTATAGAAGTTTGCTGACCTCCCTTTTCCTAGATCACTCACCCTTAGACAACTTTCCATAGTGAATACCTCCTGAGCCTCTACGAAAAGCAAATCTTCTATCTCCTTCTTTCTCGTTCTACATATCAGGAATGTCTTCCTGCAGAGCCTGTTAGCCACAGGCCTTCCTCTTGGAAATTGATCATCTAGAAACACAAAGCCCCTATCTCCAAGTGCTGAAAAGGTAGGAGCTTAACTTCCATGGGCTGGGAGCCTGTTTGTAAACATGTAAGGAAGGACCACATTGACCAACTGCCCTCTGGTTCTCTTCTACCCACTCACCCTAGAGCTGAGTCTTTCTCCTCCCTTTTGGTTCAGTGAAGCAGAGTTTAACTTGTCTCCAGGATTGCTGTAGTCTACCATAAAGTATCCCTTGCCAGTTTGAACCATTCAGGGCAACTATTCATTAACACTCCTTATAAAGTAGCCTTACCCCACTCACCGGCACTTGCTTTCCTTTTCACCCTGCTTTATGATTTCTTTTTGGCAGCACTTACCACCATCTGACATACATACCTATGTCTTTAATTTCATGTCTACTGCCTAAAACTGTGTATAATAGCTTTTATATTTTTGTGTACTGATTTCACTGTTGCTGGAAGAGTGCCTAAAACACAATGATCAAGTAATAACTAAAAAAGTAGATAAAAGTGTCTTTAGATAGCCTATTTTATTCCAACTTACTCTGAAATTCAAGGAAGGAACTTTTGGTCTTGTTGCTATATAAGAGTTTCTACAGAAAGGATATTTTATGTTTCATACTGTTTCCCTTTATTACTGCTCAGAACTAATGCAATTTATAGGGAGAGCTAACAAAAAGAATGATTCTTTTGTTGAGGCTGTCAGAATAATACATAAAACACTCTTGTGAACCTGTAGAAAGACTAAATATCTGGTTTTTTTTAAGAACCTAAATTGTACAGTGTAGAAAAAAAACCCAACTTTTTTTAATCATAAAATCCATCTGTATTTTATATTACCTGCTCTTAGCAAACCTAGATATAAAAAAGTATGAAGAAGTCAAACATTTTAGCTCAATTTGTTTGTTTTAATTTTATGGATAGGATGATTGCAACATTTGGTTTTGCACTTTAATTTGGCTGTTAGAAAAAAAATGAAGTGAACAATCAGCCTGTTTCTAGCAATGACAAAGGAGATATATTTTTCTGAGGTAATTTTCCTTTTTAAAAAAAAAAATCTAACTTCTCATAAAAAATCAATCAGGTAATCATTAAATACATATGAAATAAAACACTTAACTTTTTTTTCTAATTTTGAAAGCTATTGTAATTTTTATAAGTAATTTTGCTTTCAAAATTACTAAGCAATACATTTCACCAGTTGTTGTTAGGTAATATAAACCAGTTTTATTCTAATGAGCAAAAAATTTCTTATCTGTTTTGCTGTGAGACTTTTCAAACTAAGACATGCAGCACCATGTTTGTGGAACATCAAACCAAAGAGGAAAAAAATCATCTGGAAGAATAAGAAATTTAATATAATATTATTTGGTAAAGAAAACTAATTTGGCTGGATAGTTGGTTAAAAATATGTTTTACAATAGAGTTCAGAAATGACAAAAGTCTACACATAGTAAAATAAAATTTTGGTCTCTTAATTAGATATGTTTATATTTTCTCCTTGATGTAATGTGTCTGATAGAATTGTTTTATCTCTTTGTTAGATGGTATTATTGGGGATATTCTAAAAACTCATGTCATCCAGTCCTTGAACCTAATCAGAAAAATAGAGATTATCTATTCCCTGGACTAGGATGAATTTCAGGATTTGTGGTTAAGGATGGAGAGGAATTTAACATAATTTTTATGCTGTATAAAAGCTTAATATGAATATATTAGGTTTCTAATAAGTGAAGAATCTGAGCAAACATAGGTTTGATATTCCCAAGAGAAGTATAAGTTTTATTCCAGTTTATCTTTGAGATCTATTAATATTCCATAATTTGATGTGATATTTCCTTCCACTTAACATTTAAAAATGTAAATAACCATGAATATGGCAGCTGTCACTTTCTAAGGAAAACTCTTATGGAAACCAAGGAAATTCCCTTGTAAAGGGTAATTCAAGTTCATCTGAGCTTATGAAGTTGAAAATTATTTGTAGAATATAAAGGGTCAGTAGCTCAAGTCCAACATCTGGTCAAGGTTAATGTTTCAAAGGCTTTGGGGAATCACTTTGATGTTTTTGCAAATATTACAGATTGTGTGTGTGTGTGTGTGTGTGTGTATTTTAATTACATACTCTCCATCCATACTTGATTACTAAGGCAGACATTCCTGATCTTATTCTCTTTCAAGGCATTTATTAGTGTATAATAATATTTGATATTTACAAATGTTACTAATCATATTTTTATATTACATTTGTGACAAAGCATTTAAGATAGTGATCTTGTAATTAGTTGTGTTTTACCAAGGTCATTTTATTTTTAGGTTCATTATATTCTGTTCTATCTTATGAATTAAAATGAATGTATTATACATATGGCAAAATTTTCCCCTCAAAAAAGTTGCAATGAGCTAGATAATCTGCTGTAAAAAAATAAACTGCAAGGAATTTTTTAAAACTTTTTAGTTTATTAGAACTTCTATACAGTATTTGATAGTATTTGAATGTTAGCATTGAACATGAAAGGTTGCTATAAATTATACAACTTTTGTAAGGCTCTTTTGTTTGCATCTGTGGTGTCTCATCATACTGTGCTATGAAAACAGAGTTGACCTTGTGAATTACTTCTGTTTAATGCCATGCTAGGTGATGACTGCATTATGTATCATCAAAGTATTAAATATTTCTGTTTAAGAAATGTTTCTTAAAGTTGCCAATGAAATTGAGATGTTAAGTGAAAGTCACAAATATATTTGTTATCAAGTCTAATATTCTCGGGTCATATTAAAATGCTAAAACATTGGAAAAGACAAAGAGAATTACGAAGGAAAAATGGAGTGTTGTTTATCTGTGGTTTCTGGAACATTAGAATGTGTTATTTCTTATCATACTTATTGTCATGTGCATAATATGTTGAAAATGTGTGAAAGAATATTTCAGTCTTTTACAGCTACTTGATTTCTGTTCCATATAGACTACCACATATTTAAACAGAAAAATGAAATCGTTCTGAATTTTAGAGAAGGAAAGAGATGGTTTATTAATTAGTGAAAAACAAACAAAAATCCCCAAGAATGAAGTACTGCAGCTCTGTACAAATTTCCCAGGTACCTGTACTTGCTCTGTGCTATACCTCATGTAGAATACTCAGGAGTCTTTCAGTTGTCTCCTTTTTGTAATCTTGGTTTTTATAGCCTTTGTGCGAAATCTTCAGTGGATCTTGGCTCAATATTCCAGCCCCTACTATATATCTCCCAAGACTAAGATTTAACCTCTTTTTGTCATTCAATTCTGTTGTGGAATGATTCAGTGTGGATAATGAGTTAACGTTTTTAAATGCGTTAAGAATTTGAAGTACACAGAACATCAGGGATCAGTGATTGTCACTCTAGCTTTCTAGGAGCAAACCTTATTTCACATTCTCCATACCTCCCCTTCAGTTCTCTTCTGAACACTCCAATCTACAGTTCCATTTAATTGTCATGGGAAGATACATTTTATCTTTTCATTCATAAGAGCAAAGCTCTCAAGATGCCATAATACAAAAGAAAACTCTCATCACTTGTTAAAATTCCAGATATATAGAATACAATCTCTGCTTCTAAATTTAATTTACACTGATGTCTTTCTTGGACTCGATAGTCCCCTGCCATCCGTCAAAAAAAAAAAAAAGCAGAAAAGGGGATCTTTACAAATCTTTAGATGCTACCCAAACAGTTAAAAGTTAGCACTTTCATTTTCTGTGTTCCCCTCTATCCAGCACATACACTGGATTATCCATCTCCTAATCTACCTTCTAAGAGGGAAGAGTAGAAGTATTTTGTTTTACTGTTACTTTTAATATTGGTATCTCCAATACTTAGTTCAAGATGTGTAATTAAATAGTCATTTAATAACTCTTTTCTAAATAAGTTTTTAAAAAACAATGAATAACACTTGAGTAAAGTAAAAACATCCTATACAAACCATAAAATTGAGCATATTTTCAAAAGTAATTTGAAGGAATAATCTCCCCATTATTCCATCCTCCCTTTCATTAATTCAAGATTCAATTAATATACTTTTTAATAATGACATTTCCTATTTAAAAGTGGAGCATTTTTATTTTTTCCAAAAATTGATGTTCGCTGTATATGAAGAAAGTACTCTCTAAGCGCTCTGACAGAAGATAATGAGCTTAACCTCCAATAAGCTATATAGAAAAAAAGCATAAGTGAACCAGTTCATGATGACAGATAGAATCTGTGCTTGTAGACTCATAAAATGAATTAAAAACATAGAAGAAGACATAGAAGGGTGGAAGAAGAGAAGAAAGAAGAAACAAAGAAAGAGAGTTGGAGGGAGAGAAGGGATAAGGGAGGAAAAAATAAAAGATCTGAACATGGGAAAGAAAAATTACACTAATTCAGAAAAGTACTTAAAAAATGAAAATGAGGAGCAGGTGCACCATGCTCATCTTAGATGAGGCTTTCAGGGATAAAGTTTTTCTCCCACTTCTTCATTTTATCATCACTGTCATGCCCATAACAATAAAAAGCTGGACAAATTGACAAATTTATCATTTTGACATGCAATTTTCTAGATCCCTTTTGCAAAGCCATGCTTAAGTTGTGAAGTTATTTCAGTATGAGAATAAAGTGATTATGCGGCTTTATAGATATTTATGTTGGATTAGATATTTCCTGCTTTTAAAACTGGGTCAGTGGTCCTGAATTTTCCATATGACTTGGGTACACTTTATATGATTGAAATTATAATGACTAAAATAATTATAGATCATAGAAGATTGTGTCCTTAGAATACTAAAGCAGGAAATCACTCTACATCTTTGTGAGTATGCTGCATATTTAATGTATTTTTGGTTATTACATCACTTCACTATTTGCTATGTAGCAAACCATCTTAAAACTGAATGACTTAAATCAAAGTCTTTTAAACTTATAATTCTACAGATTAGCAATTGGGAATGGTATCAGCTGGGTAGTTGTTCTGATCCTAACAGGACTAGCTAATCTTCGTTGAGCTTGTTGTACATCTACTGTAGTTGGTTTGGTTTGAGGATTTTTATGTCCTTGACAGGATTTATGGGAGAGCATGACCACATGGCCTTTCAACCTCTAGCATGCTGGCTGGACTTCTTCTCCTGGTTGTTGCAGAATTTATCAGCAAATGAGTAATTTATAATGTTTATCCACTAATCAACCTTCTTCTTGCTTCATGTTTGATGATGTTCAAGTGTCTGCTGACATTCACCAGGAAATTTTCAGACTGCAGAAGTAAAATATATATATATATATATATATTTTAATTAGAGTATATATACTCTAATTCTATGGAGAGAAAAAAACAATTGTAGATGCTTTTAAAATTTACTCAAATACTCTACAGTGTTCATAGAAAGGCATAGGGCACCGCTAAAGACCCTGTTTCATTCAAGAATATTGAGGATCATTCATCATTTAACCATTTTTGTTTTTAAAGAGAGAGAAGAGAGAGAGAATTTTCCAATATTTATCCTTCAGTTTTTGGTGGACACAACATCTCTATTTTATTTTATGTGGTGCTGAGGATCAAACCCAGCACCCCACGCATGCCAGGCGAGCATGTCACCACTTGAGCCACATCCCCAGCCCCAGCATTTAACCTTATATGTATTATATGGGATGGGCTTAAGTTTTGGGGACCTGACTTTGTCTCCTTTGCCTTCTCCTTTTCCTTTCTACTTTATATCTACTTTCGTTAAATAATAAAATTAATTTAAAAAATGATGCTCAAGCTTCTCAAAAATTTGCAAGTTTTCATTAACCTTTATGCTATTATATTTACATATTTTTTCTACCCTATCAGTTAAAGTTTCCTTCAGTTATTGATTTATAATATTTACTTTTTTTAAGTCTTAAAGGAAATCCTTATTCATTCACATACCCGTTTTCCTGTATAGATTATTCATCTATTCCTCCAAGTCCCTGCAAAAGAACTTTTTTTCTGTGTGTGCGCGCACACACACACACACAAACCTACACACACCCGATTCCCTATGTAGATAGTTTCTCAGGGGACAGAAAGGAGGATATTCAGTATGATTACCAGTGGGTCTTAGGATGTGGGAAGGGTCAGTGGCAGTGAGAGGGAGAAATCAGATATGCTTTCTGATTATTGTTATTTGCCTTTTATCTTCATATCATTTCAAAACTACAGAAAGGTTAGAAATCACTCCTTTTCACCCTTTATGGGGGTTGAAAAGGAATCACTGTGCCCATTATCAATAACTGTTTATCCCATTTCTCTAAAATTTATAGACTGAAGTAGCATCAATTTTATATTTGCCCAATTCCCAGGCCAACAGTTTTGGTAGTGCTTGCTAAGACAGCATTTGTGATGCTGTTGGGCCATAGTTCTTGGGATTCCTGAGATGCCTCATTTACATGTCTGGTGGCTGCTGCTGGCTTTGGCTGAGCCATGTGTGTCATCAGTGAACCAGGACTTTGTCACACAGCAGGCGTGCCTACTGAAAGTAGAAATTTGAAGCTGCAAATCTCTTTATTCTATTAGGAACAAAAACCACCTGTTTTCCTAATTTTTTCTCATTGTATCTGTTTTCCTGGTATATCTTTGCCCATATACTTATTTATACGTTTCCTAATCATTTTGTTTCATTTTTTTAATCTTTTTTTATGACATAGACTATACCTTTTTGACTTAGAATATTCAAAATTGTAACATTTAATTTCAGTTTATGTATATTATTGATTTCACTAACAAAACAATTCTGTCTCAACCATATGATGTTTAATTTTATGTGTATTGTGTATATTATACAATAATTGCTGTTTTCGTATATTTGTACTAGTGATGACCTTCATGCTTCTTCGCTCTTTAATATCTTCCTCCCTTGCTTTCTTATTAGCATTTCATTACCTGTTGGGAGTTATGAATATGATTAAAACTGACAGGGCTTCCAATTTCCTTGTGCTTTTTTTCTCCCATTTATGGATTTACATTATTTTTATTTTGTCAAAACACATCATCTCTCTATAAATGCTCCACCTGTACCTCCATCTTTGTTACAGTCATATACATGGATCTGTAGGTATGCATGTTTATGCTTCTGTGTATGTCAGTGCATGTGTGTACAAATGTGTAGATTATATATTCTGTGCATATGTGCATATACATGTGTTTATGAATATATAAATACATATATTTTTTTCATAAACTCTCAATAGATACACTTTTTCTGAATTATGCTCACTTATGTCTCATTTGCAAAGACTAATTCCTAACAAATTCATTAATTAAATCCAACTGGAAGGTGTTATGTTTTGAATCTGGAATGTCCCTGGAAGGTTTATGTGTTGAAGGCTTGATTCACAGCTGGGGCTTTTAGGAAGTGATGGTAGCCTGATGTCAGTAGCTTACTCCACTGAAGGACTGATATTATTGGGAGGATTTAGAAACTGTGGGGATAAGGGCCTACTTAGAAGAAACAGATCATTGGGTGCATGCTCTGCAAGGTTCTATCCTGTCCCCAGTCTCTTCCTTTCTCTCTTTCTGCTTCACAGCTACCATGAGGTGAGGGTGAGCAGCTTTCATCTGCTGTCCCCTTCTGTCAGATGTTTCTGCTTTGGAGCTGGTCAAACATGGACAAAAGTCTCTGAAACCATGAGCCTAAATAAATCTTTCCTTCTAAATTTGTTTTCCTAGTACTTTATTCCAAAAACAAAAAGTTGACTAAGAGAAGAACTTATGCTCACTGCATTCCTCAGCTTTTATACATGTACACATGTTTATCTATATTCTGAGTGTGTGAAAGAGAGATCAGCTGTAGTATAATTATAGATTCACACTGGTTTAGGTGTTTTTTAAATCAAATTACCTCCATTATATACTTGGCATTATGACTAAAAGATCCAACGTTATTGATAAGTATATTGTTATAATATGGACTGTGCAACAATTATTCTATAATGCACATAATATTTGGAATGAAGGTTCCTGCATGGAATTTTTCAGTAATTGACAGGTATGTCACATTGCAAATGCCTGTGAATACAAGTTAATATCCTCATATTAAATGTACACAGTACAGAATAGAAAGAAAAATAAATAAATTTACTATGCTAGGATTATTGCATTTTAATATATTTTCTTTAATGTCCTTTCATTTTATGAGTTTCCCCCCCCCCAGACTTTCAGAGAGTATTGGCTTTATTCTTTCCTCAGAACAAACACAAATGTACTCTTTAACAGTTATAAGTTTGGCTATATATTGAGGAAGTAAGAGATGAAGAATCAAAATGTTTGAAAGTCAAAACTCATATTATAAATATGCCTATGAGACAAAATCTACAGGGTAGCTGGGTATAACAACAGCAAGAAAAAGCAGCTTCTGAGAAGAAAACTCACTCTCTCAATTTGTATGGTATATCTTTTTTGTAATATATCATATACATATAAAATTGGTGTTTATTATCAATTTTAATATTTTAAAGGAGGACAGCTTTCCATCTGAGTTTATACTTTAGTCTCACACCATTCAACACACACACACACACATGCACACACAAACAGAATTACACTTAAATCTGTTAAAGGTTTAAACAGGAAGGTGAAAAGCCCAGCCAAGCTATGACTAGAGGACAAAGCTCACCATTGGAACACTGGAAGTCACCAAGTACTTGGGAGATTATGAAATTAAAAATAATATTGAGATACATAAGTTTTACTCTGATTTTAAAGATCAAATCATGTGAACTAATGACCAACATGGTAGCAGAATAGAATTTTCAAGCCATTGTCCTTTCATATGCACATCAATGTGAACAACCTTCCACACATATAAGCACTTTCACAAGAGCTAAGAAATCTAAATAAGGTATTGCAAATCTAGGTTTACCACAGAAAATACCCCTTGAAGGAGCAAGGACAGTTTTACATTATCTACTTCAGCCTTCTCTCAGCCTGCACACTGCAATGCAGAGGAAGACAATCTTGGTGTAAGGAGAGCAAAGTGAACACTCAGCTTTTCCATGCCTTGTAACCATAGACCCATCCCGTGGCTTCTAAGGACTCAGGCTCCAGTCCAAGCTCTGTCCAAAGTCAGCACCTATAGGCACAGGTGTCAGACCTCTTCCGTTAGCACACTGGCTGTTGGGGCCAGGAACCAGCCATGACCCCAAATTCCCAGTGTGGTCTTTGTAGATTCAGGTTCAAGGCCTAAAACAATGTAAGGTTTGTCCCTGTGCATCTTTATTAGTATGTTTGTTATTGCTATGGCCAAAATACCTGACAAGAACAACTTAGAAGGGGAAAAGTTTATTTTAGGTTCAAAATTTCAGAGGTTCAGTCCATGGTTGTGTGTGATTTTGCTTTGGGCCCAAGGTGAGGCAGTACATCACGGTGGAAGGTCATGGCCTAGGAAAAGTGCTCCGTTTGTGGCAATAAATAGAGACAAAGAAAGAAGAAGGGGTCAGCGATAGATATCTTCCATGACCACACCCGCAGTGAGCAACCACTTCCAACCATGCCTCACCTTCCCCCAGTGAAAACCCATTGGTCTCTTTGGATTATTAATCTATCAAATACATTAATCATCTGAGAAGGTTATGGCTTTCTGTGATACCACCAGCTGGCTTACTCAGAACATCTGTACAAGTAGAATAAGGAAGAAGTTTCCCGTCTAAGTTCGTCCTATAAAGATTAGAAGAGGATCCTTCTTTTTAAAGTACACAGACAACAATGCAAAGCCACAAGGATGACCAATTATAAAAGGAAGATGACATAATCAAAGAAGCAAAGTCTAGTAACTGACTCTAATTTAATGCAGATATACAAAATGGTTCAACCCAAACTGTAAGTAATCATCCTAAAGATGCTCAGTAAGCTATGAGAGAATGTGAATAGCAATTAAGTGAAATGAGGAAAATAGATCATGGTCAAAATTAGAATTCAACAAATTCAAGCTATGAAAGACACACAAACCAATTCTGAAAGTAAAGAACACTAAATAAAATAAAAAAGTATAGAGAGCTTGACCAAGTAGAAGAATCAGTGAACTCAAAGAAGGTCATTTGAAATTATCTATTCTGAAGAACAAAGTGGAAAAAATAATGTAAACAACTGAAGATAAACTGTTGAAATGATGTGGCAACATCAAGCAAATAAAATACACATTATCAAAGTTCCCAAACAGAGAAAGACAAAGGAGAACAAAATATATTAAGGAAATGACAAAATTTTTCAAATCTGGAAAGGAAAATGGATGTCCAGATTCATGAAGCAAAGGTACCCCAGGTAGATTAAAGGTAAAGAGAGCTTCACTGAGACCCATTACATCCAATAATTACTTTAAATATAAATGGGTTGAATAGATACAAACAAGAAAAACAATAGGAAGAATCCAAGTCTATGCTGCTTACAAACATTCTCTTTATCCCTAAGGACACACAGAATCGGAACTGAATAGATGGGAAAAGGTATTTCACACAAAGAGTAACCAAAAAAGAGCAAAAGTGGCTATTGAACCAGTCATCTGAAATAGCATTATTTATATTATTACATTATTGTTTATACGATTAACATTATATATAAATATATATTATATAAGACATAATATTGTGTATTCATTTTTATATATAACTTTAAACCAAAACATAGTGAACAGTGGAAAATAATGAACAGCCCATAAATAATCCACCTATAGACTTCAACTGATATTTAAGAATATTGTCAAAAACACATAATGAGCAGAGTCTCTACAACATTGGTGTTGAGACACTAAATATCCATAGAGTAAGAGATTTACAGAGGCCCAGGAAGTTGAGGCAAGAGGATTGGGACTTCAAAGCTAGTCTCTGTAAATTAGTGAGGCTCCAAACAATTTAACAAGACCCTGTCTCATAATTAGAAAAAAAATTAAAAAGATGGGGGTGGGGGGTGCTGGAGATGTGACTAAGTGGTAAAGCATCCCTGGGTTCAACTCTCAGTTCCAAAAAAGCAAAAACAAAAAAAAGCAAACCTGCAATTGGCAATTGTAAAACTACTAGACAAAAAGATATGGAAAATCCCATTGACATTGTTCAGGGCAATGGTATTTTTTTTCTTTTTTACACATAACAATAAAAGCATATATAGACATATGAGATTGCTTCTAAATAAAAACTTTCTGCCAAGTAAAGGAAATAATGGACAGATCTAGGAAATAACCTCTCCATTGGAGAAAATATTTACACATCATATATTTTATGAAATGTTAATATTCACATTATATAAAGAACTTACACAACTGAATAGCAAGAAAACAAATAATCCAATTCAAAATAAATCTTTTCAAACCTCTGTGAAGCCCCAAATCACCAAAAATGAGAATTTCATTCAGCTTGAGTCAGACTGATATGCCTAAATTAGTCAAAAGTGTTGAAAACCCAGAGGCATTGACAATAGTGTGTAGAGCGGATTCAAGGACCCAATCTTGATGCTTGACATTGTTTATAGGAATAAGAGAATAGTGCACATGTTGCCTGGTAGCTTTCAGAATTTCTTTATCTCTAATGTTTAGGAGCTGAAAATGCTGCTAGCATGCAACAATCTTTTTTTTTTTTTTTTTTTTTTTTTGCTGGTTTATCAGTTTTGATTTTGTTTTATGGTTTTGTTGTTGTTGTTGTTGTTGTTGTTGTTGTTTTTAACCAGGGATTGAACCCAGCATCGCTTAACCACTGACTCCATATCCCCAGTGCCCCCCCTTTTTAAAAATTTTTCTTTTTAAATTTGAGATAAGTTCTCATTAATTTGCTTAAACCCTCACTAAATTGCTGAGACTGGATTTGAACTCTTTATCCCCCTGCCTCACCTCCTGAGCTACTGGGATTACAGGCATGGGCCACTTGTCACCAGCCAATGTGCAAGAATCTTACTGTGCTAAATTTGTTCACAAAGTTTCTCCAGAAACTTCAAGACATCACTTAGTCTTCTGAGTCCAAATCCCATCTTCTGGGTCCAAATTCCAAATCCAAACTTCACAATAAAGGAACTCGATATTCATGTGCACATTTTATGTGTATTAAATAAAATGATAAACTTTGCCCTTTGAAATGGGCAAAGTACCTGAAAAGAAATTTTTCTAAAGAAACAACGGCCAAGAAATATATAGAAAATGCTCAACAAGGGGCTGAAATTGTGGCTTAGTGGTATAGCACTCGCCTCGCATGTGTGAGACCCTGGGTTCAATGTTCAGCACCACATAAAAATAAATAAACAAAATAAATATATTGTGTTCATGTATAACTAAAAAATATTTAAAAGAGAAAGAAAATGCTCAACAAACTAAGCATTGGAGAAATGCAAATCAAAACCACAATGAGATATTACTGTTGGTGACGATGAAGAGAAATTTCAACTCTTGGATAAGTGAGAATATAAATTGGTGCAGCCATGAATGGGTAAAGAAAATATGAGGAATATGCATGTACACGCACACACACACACACACACACACATTTATCACACAATGAAATATTATTAGGCCTCAGGAAAGGATTTCTATAATCTGTGATATAATAATAATTTAATTTAATTTGTAAATATGGAAGACATGAAGAGAAATAACTCAAATATAGAAAGACAAATATTGCACTGATTCAAACACACATAGACTCTAAAAATGTTGAATTCAAAAGCAAACTGTAGAAAGGTGAATTCCAGGGGCAGAGGGTTGAGAGAAATGGGGAATTGTTTCAGTTAGAGAAAGTTTCAGTTAGAGAAGATGAATATTTTCTGAATATCAAATGAATAGCATGATTAATATAGTTAACAATATTATATGCTTCAAATTTGGCAATAAAAAATGTAATTAATATTTCACCACACACACAAACATACATAAAGTGGCAACTATGTAAGCTTATGGATGGGTTAATTAGCTTCACTGACACATCCATTTCACAATGTATGCTTATTTCAGAACAGTATATTGCACACCTTAAATATATATTCAAATAGACATATATGTGCACAAATTTATATATATATATATATATATATATATATATATACACACACACACATAATGTATATACAGTATACTGATTATATATACAATATATGCAAACACTATATGTTCTATATATACGTATATATACAATGTTTATTTGTTAATTTTACTTTACTAAAGCTGAGAAAAAATAAAGATACAAACATGCACCGAAATGTTCTGGTCCCATACAAGTGTAAAATGTCCCCAGATTATTCTTGCTGGAAGGTTTGATAAAAAATATGTTCATGTTAATGGCTCAAAATTCAAATACAGGAATAAGATATAATAAAATTTTTAAAAATCTCATTATTGTTACTGTTCTTAGAAGCTGAAAGTTTTCATTTTTAATTCTAGGAATATTTTTCCCAGTAGCATAATAGTGCCATGGAGACCTACACAAATATGTGTATCCACTGCTATTGTTATTGGCTCAAATTCCTATCCATTCTGCAGTGGTTTATCATGTAGATCCCCAAAGCCACAGTTCCTTAAGCTCCCAGTTTATCTGTTTTTCAGTTGTGGTCACACAACCAATTGGCCAAGCAAATTACACTGCTCCCAAGAGATGCTGGCTGGAACAAGGTAACTTATATGCTCTCTCATAGAAAGTCTTATAGACTTTTGCTGAAATTAGAATGCTGAAAAAAGCAGATTGTTTTCAACAATCAAGAGCAATTTGTCCCTTTACTTTTGTTTTTCATGCCCAAATAGCACCCTTTGATCAGTGATAGATTCCACCAAAATGATGAATAAAAGTTCAGTGCATTACTTTAATAAAGAATATAATGTATTTACAAGCATTTTACACTTCCATGCAAACATTCTTTCAGTCTATTTTTTAATAAGTAACTACACTCTCTCGGACATTTTATGGGGTCATGGTGGTACATCATGTAGTTAAGATCAAATAGATGCAGAAAATAAAGACAAGATTGCTTCATTAAAGGTGTGCCAGGATCCAAACAAACACTAAAGTCGCAATGTGGGAATGTGTGTTCAACTCTTTAAGGAGGGAAAGTGTTCAAAAAGCCCCTTTCAGGAAAGAGAATGCTTAAGGGGAGGATTGACGGGGAAGTGGAAGCAAGCAAAGAGAAGGGAGAGAAAGAATAAGCATGCTTAAAGAGTATATGCACAAGAGCACTGAGAGTATAGACCAGTTCTGCTCCCCTAACAATGTAAGAGAAAGTCTGTGAGCTGGACTGCAGGGTGGGACCATGTGAGCACTTGTGATAAAGTGGGAGGAAGGGCAGGGCCAGGTGCTGCAGGTGAAATCCTCCATCTGTAGACAGGCACTCACTGTCATTAAACATGGTCAGTTTTGCCTTTTAATCAGAAAATCTTGCCTTCTATATAGAAGAGGGTTTAGAGAAGGTAATATTTAAAAAGAGGCTGTAGCTCAGTGGTAAAGCACTTGTCTAACATGTTTGAGGCACTGTGTTCAATCCTCAGCACCACATAAAAATAAATGAATAAAATAAAGGTCCATCTACAACTAAAAAAATCTTTAAAAAACAAAACATCAAATTCTTAAAAAAAAGTTGATTATATTATGTCTTTGAAATTTGTTTAAGAAGGTCATCAAAATACAATTATTCTGGATGATAAAATAAGGACATAAAATTAACTTAAAAAATGAAAGTGAACTTCTGTGCACAACATTCTGACCATAAAGTAGTTTGAAGAAATAAGGTATAGGGATCTAAGCCATGTTTCCTCCTCTCTACTTTTATTTTTTTCTCTATCATGCTCCACTTACTATGTTTATTTCTGAATCCAAAATGTCTTCTCCATCTCTCACTACATTGTCCTACCTGAGTGAGACAAAAGAAAAGAGAACGGAGGATGGTGGTGGCACATTCCATTATGAAATGTGAGAAGAACAGAACCTTCCTTAATCTACATATGGGAGCAGAGCTTCCTATGAAAGCACTAAAAATAGCTCATGTGCCCCACAATTTTTGGAAATCACTTCTTTAATTTTATTCTTTGTGAGATTTTTCTCCTCAAAATTCTCTTTTCGTAACATTCATATTCCAGCAACTCTAAAATCCAGAAGGTTTTTTTTTTTTTTAATACTATGCCCAAATGCTTGTTCAATTCCACAGATATTTAGTGAGCATCTGTTTGGCAAAGGTTCCATATTCAGTTATATTTATTAAATCATAAAGAAGAAACATTAAAAAATACCTCTAGATCTCTACTAGTGTAATATAGAACAGAAGTGCAAAAATGGGCTTTTTCTTACACAAATAGAGTGAACAAAATAGTGGAAATTGCACCTTATGCACCTTCAGTATGTTGTCATTTGTCGTTTGAATTAGGCCTTGGGGTCATTCTACATAGCACTCTAGGGAGACACTGAAAATCGGTGTGTTATACACAGGTCCATCAGGTTTCACTAGTACAGAGGAAGAAAGTCATCATATAACATGCTGAGGTCTACACTCCAGAAAAGAAATAGCTAGAAAGGACCCAACAAAATGTCTTTGATGCTTCTAATGCTCAGGATGAAAGAAAAAAAAAATGTCATGGCACAACCCATATTTTGAGGCTAATTTAAACCTGAATCAAGTCCAGGGTCCTCAGACCCAATAAAGCAAACATTGCCACAGAGAAGGTGCCTAATCATGACACTAACTTGGGTCTCTTTAAGGAAGAGACTTTTAAGTAGAAACAAGAGAACAAGGAGCCACGCCTGCAGTATATTCTGTAACCGCAAAAGGCGGGGGGGAGGGGGAAATGATAAATTAATTTATAAAAACCTTAATAGAGTGAGAGGGAAATACCTCTATTAAAAAAGTAAGTAATGTGATTCAATTGGAAATTTTAAATGTGCTACAATCATTTGTACAACAGAAAGATAAAAGAACACTGCTTTGTATCTCAAAATACAGGTTCCATATTTAACAGCTCCTTAAATACATGAGATGTTAAACCTTCATTTTCTTAATCAACACTGGGTCTTAAAATCACAGTTATACCTCTGTCTCTACATTGAAAGAAGCTATCACCTATGGTCTTCAAGAAGTTGTCAAACATGAAATGAGAATAAACAGGAATGTCTCACATTAACCATCAGAATTATTGATTTGCCTAAATTCTGCATATTCATGGAACCCATTACCCTGAGAGCAAATATGGGCTTTATGATATGATAAACAGCATATTAAAGTTAAATGGAGTGCTTGGCATTTAAAATCATCTCCATAAAGTGTGATTCCATGAGCTTCCTTCATTAGAATACTTTATATGGCCTATGGTAGGTGGAAAAATGGTCCCCTAAATATGTCCACATCTTAACCCTAGAAATTCTGAGTATATTATGTTGCAAATATAGGAGAACTAAAGCAATAGAAATTTGCTAATCAGCTGACATTAGGAGAGTCATGTTATTCTGGATTGTCTATGTATATCAACATATTCACAATGATTCATAAATGTGAAGGTGGGTGTAGAAGAAGTCAGGTCAATGTGAAGTGACAAAACTTGACTCAGAATTGCTGGTTTTAAGACTCACAAAAAGAACCATGTGCAAAGGAAGATATTCTGCCGACTGTGGGAAAAGCAAAGAAAATTATTCTTTTCTAGAATCTCCAGAAGGGGCTATATTCCTCTAAACACCTTGATGTTAGCCTAGTGCGTCTGACTTTGGAATTGTGAATTGCAAAACTATAATGTGACAGAAGCATATTGTTTTAAGTCACTAAGTTATGGTCATGTTACATTAGCTATAGAATATGCACATATAGAAAAAATTGAAACAGGACCTTCAAGAATGCAAACAAGACAAAAAAAGGCATTATTATCCCCACTGTTTTTTTGTCCTGTTGTTTTACCTGGAAAGAAGTAATGGAAACTCATAGTGGATTATTGCAGCTTTCACACCATGATACCACCATTATGTTTCTAAAGTCTACTATTATTTAAATTAGTGAGTCAATTTGGGCTGGGGTTGTGGCTCAGAGGTAGAGCGCTCGCCTACCATGCGTAAGGCACTGGGTTTGATCCTCAGCACCACATAAAAATAAAATAAATATCTTTTGTCCACCTATATTTAAAAAAAAATTAGTGAGTCAATTTAATCATCAACTGATATTTATTTTGCTATTAGAGATTTGGCTAATATGTTTCATTTTGGTGCCTTTCTCAGTGTCTTTCAGTTGTCATTTGCATTGTTATAGCCATAACGTATCACAATATCTTTATTATCAAAACTCAATTTTACAGGCGAGATCCTAACCTAACCTAAAATTCTGCAGAAAAACGGATATGGTGTCCCTTTCATGTCATTGTTTTGCCCAAGGAGATTCATTTGATGTGCTTATTGCAGAGACATTAACACAATTGATCTCACAAAAAGGGGTGATATATAGTTTTGTCCAATATTTAAGACCTCATGACCTTGAATAAACTCCTGGGCATCATTAGATCAGGCACAGGCTATTCTAGCTTCTAAAATGTCAAGAGATAATTATTGTTCCTCTTAGAATCTATGACATTTTAATTTTACTTATAAACCTAATATCTGTTTGGATGATGGATTCTGGAAATATTATATTCCTCATTTATAAATTTTAATTAACTCCATTTATTTCATTACAACTAAGTCTAGTTCAAATAGCCTTCAAAAATAAAAAGGTTCTAGAATATGTCCAAATTGCAATATAGTAGGCACTCCATTGGAATACAATGGATTATTTCCTTTAGCAATCTTCCAAAAATCCTTCACTACTAAATTTTAGCAAACTCTGTTCATGTTTATTGGAATTTCTGGATGACCTATGGTGGTTCTACATTCTCCATTGTTCTAATGCGATATTGTTACACCCTTCACATATTGTGCTAGAGATGCACATTTTCATTGTATCTGAGCTCATGACCCTCTAAGTTCAGCTATTATTTATGTTTTGTGGCAGGGAAGCAGCACTCCCCAGGCTTGGCATAACCAGCAAAGTTTCTTATTAAAATGAATCTACAATCTACAATATAGAGACAAACCTGGGCATGCTGGCATATCCCACGTATATGAAGCAGTAACCTACCTGTGCTCAGTCCCTTGCTAAATTCACCATGACTGACTGTTCATACACTTTACTGATGACAGTGTCATCATCAAACATGATGAAACTCATTCAAAGACTACTGATTTTTATCCCTTAACTAGGATGTCTATGAAAATGGAAGGGCTGAGTTAGCATAATTCACACTTACTGAAACCATCCTTAGCATCAGATACTCTGCCCTTTGCTGACTCTTGGGTCACTGAATATATTTTGGTTTTAAGTCTGTACAATGGCAACAATTCCTTACCCAGGTGGAGAAAAATTAATAATTTATTGACTCACAGATACATCAAATATAAATTAGTGTTACAAATCTTTCTGTACATATTAAAAACAAAAGACAGGACAGTTTTTACACTTTTTTGAGCTGTTATGGTATTGCTAGACTTCATGGATGATAAACGCAAGGGATATTTGAAAAAAGTAATTCATCTAAATTTATTCATTGTTCCCCATCACCCTCACTAACTTGGCAAGTTCCAAGAATTGGCCATTTTCAAGGAAATTCAAGGCATGATTGCAATTAGCCAAGTTTTCTAGTAGCTATAATTTTAATGAAAAGCAAACAATCAAGTTTGAGTAATGGTGTGGACTTTCACCTCCCAGATACTGGGCATTAACCATTCAGCAAACATTTTACCAGCAAAAATAGTCACTCTAATTTCCTGCTTTCATTTAGGAAATCATACTTCATGGGATAATACTCTTATTTTGTGATTGAACATGATAAAATAGCCCAGTGTTAATAGGTCCAGTGACAAAAAATCTTTCTACTGTAAAAGAATTTTTGGCTAATCTGCTCTCTTAAACATTATTATCATTATGGGATTGACTGTTTCCTGTATAACCATTAAATGCAATTTAGATGAACAAAGCAGTTTACAATCCATGTTGTTTATCAATTTAATTTTATCATGTATATATATGTCTATGTAGAAAAGAGAAAAATTACCACTGCTGTGTGTATGTAATAATGATAAAGATGTTAAAAAGAATGATGGTATATTGTGGGGACCACATTAAATTTTAACAAAAGTAAATTGGCAGGTAAAACCACCCTTAATATCTGTAGCCTAATTTAAATTACCTTTCTTTAAGAATGCCATATGTTTGTAATCAAAATGTATATTCTATGTATTAGGCTACTATTTCTTTAAATTTAGTATTATTATCCTATAAAATATTTCTCATTAGTCTTCATAATTGTCATATAAAGGGCCATGTAATATATTATTTCTAGAGCTGGTTACCAACATTTTTCTATAACAACATGGCTCATAGAAATGACAGCTGTGACATACTACCAATATCTTATGGGTTCATTACAACTGCAATTTTTCAGGGTAGGAGATGAGATATAGAGATAAAAGATAGTCTAGAGCTAGGAGAAAATAGCCTCACAGTTTATTCTGATGCACAATTTCATAATGGGGAAAATTTTTCAAATGGCTCTCCTGCCAATGAGGGTGAGTATGTACTATGCAAATGATGCAATATACTTGTGGATATTGGCCTTCATGATTTTATGATTTTAAAGTTTTACATTCAAATAAACAGACAAAACATGCCTATATTATTATTGCATTTTTAATTTTAGGTTTAATTTTTAGAGTAAATATCCAAATATATTAATATATCATGTCAAAAATAGAAGGTATTGTATCTATTTTTCTCTTGGTATTTTTGAGCTAGTTGTTATCTATACATTGTACTAATTTCAACTGCTTTCTCTAGTTTAGTACATAAATCAACGTCAGGAAGCTTTCTGTAAGAAGAGATATTAACATTTGTTTTATGAAGTTAGTAGGTAAAATTGGCACCCTGAGAGAGTTTAGATTTCTTTGATCAGTGTTATTTAAGGAGCAGAACACGAGGCTTAGGCCCAAGCCAAACAAGCACACTGTGACCCCTTGGTTCAGTGATTGGTTAAGAGGTAGGCATAAATTAGATCTTTTACTGTGTATTACCATTTCCATTCTCCTGGAATGCTAGGATAAAAATACAAAGGTTTTTTTTTTTTTTTTTTTTTTTTTTTTGTGTGTGTGTGTGTGTGTGAGTAACTCTAGCCCACTGGAGCTGGCATCTGTCATATGGAGGCTAAAAGATCCTTCCTGAAAAATAAGTCAGCACAAAGCTGGAAGTGTTAAAAAAAATCCGATGAAATATATTCTATGTGGATCAAACCAAAAATATCACATTGTGTGAAAATAATTTGTTTAAGTCACCTTGAATTGGGTTCTATCACTTTCAAGTAAAAAACTTTTAGCAGTAGCTGTATATGAAGAATATTGCCAAGTGTCAGAACTGAAAGTCCAATAGCCTTCCTTGAAAGAGTCTGATGGACAGGAAACAATCCCATTAGTATGATTCATTGGAAGCACAGTGAGGATGACCCAACTCTTACACCTGGGAAAAGTGAGAAAGGAGGAGTGACAGAGCTCCACATGGGTGCATCATTCTGGACAAGTTTTGTATTTACAGATCTTTCATCCTTTTCAAGTAAAGATTTTTCTCAGTGTTCAACGAAAACAAAATATAGTGCATATGCTACAATATCAACATGATTGTTATGTTTTTAAAATATAATAAACATTAGACTACAGTAATTTTTTTTGTTTTGTTACTTAATATTTGAATACCATTGCATTCCAGAATCAGTAAGATACACCTTTAAATCAAATAAGACAGTGATTTGGTATTGCACAAATAGCAGAATTTTTTAATAAGGTATTGTCCCACAGATCCACATTAAAATGAGTTCTTCAGAAAAAAAATAAGGATGCTTAATTTTTAGAGTGTCCATTATGATATCTATTTATCTATCTATCTATCCATCCATCCATTTATCTATTTATTTATGTCAGTTTTCAAGCTTTTAGAAATGAAGATTAGATTTTTAAAAAATCATGCTTTCCTCTCATTTTGCTGAGGTTTTTGATATGATGTCTAATGATGCAATTCTAAGTTAAATCCCCAAAAAATTCCTTTTCTCTACAATAATTCCTGTCTTTCATTGTCACTTTAAATGTAGCATCATTTTAGTTAGCTGCTCTTATGTTCCAGGAATTCTGCTAAAAGATAATTATTACTTTTTTATCTTTGCTTAAAATTCCCCTCAAGACAGAAAATTAAGCTCTGGGTTTTGGCAGCACTTTTTTTCTCTATTATTGTATGTATTTTCTGTTTACTTAAACCTGCAAAAGGTATGAGATAAAATCCTTGCTCATTATTGCTTTGAAGTGTTGTTTAATCTTTCACAGTTTTTAGCATTTTAAACCTTATGTTTTGGTAGAACTAAGTGAAATTTAAAAATCAGAGTTGAACTTTTTTGTGTGTTGATTTTCAAAGAGAATTTAATTGAGTTGCATTGGCTAAATACTTCCCTTAGGGTTGCAATTTCATATTATCTGATATACCAACTTCCCTATAAAAAAAGTCAAATGTGAAGCACTTGCTGATAAATTTTCCCATCCATGCATAGACTAACATATATACCTTACCTTAGTAGTCGACTTTTCTTAAGTATGATTTACTTATGTTGGTACTGAAGTACATGAAACAGTCAAAACTCTCTTCTTTCTTTATGCTTATTGTGACTCTGTTGATAATTACACAGATTATAACATAAAATATTCAAAAGAAATTTTGAAGGTGATTCTTAAAACTGTCTCTGCCCTCACCCTGTCTATACTTTGGTTTAGTCTTTAGTGTTATTATCAGGAGGCAAGTGGAGGTTTGGAGATCAGAAAAGATACTCAGATGAAGAATGTTCCAAGCTTAGTAAACTTGATATAAATTTTATTCTCTGATATTGTTTGTCAAGGTATTGCCAAAATTTTCTAAGTTTCCATGGTCCAGACTGGTTTCTAATTCTGAAAATTAGCTCCAGAATTCTGGGAAATGTTGTTAATCAGATATGAGTGTGTCATCAAGTGGGTTTAATGCTTGAGGGGATTTTAAGGAAAGGTAAGAATGACTCCTGGTTGTAAAATCAGGAATGCAACAGCATCCACAACTTTAGATGAATCTTCTTTGAGAGAGCAGAATTTAAGAGCATTAGCTTTTTGAAGGTAGCCATTATTTCTGTTTACATTTATATCCCATATATCCAGTACATGCTGTCATGTTGTAACTGATTGATAGGTAATAACTAGAATAGACTACAAGTTATTGGCCTTCCTAAGTCTTAATTCTCCATCAATAAACCAAGATCTTGAGATTGAAATAGCTTGGGGTTTGTAAGAGATGATTCTACCATTTTAATCTCTGATTTCCTGTGTGTCATTTGTTCCACTTTGCATGAAATGTCCAAAGTGATTCATTAATAACTGCAGATATCTCTTTTTATTTGAATTAAGTACCAAATTTTATATTTTTTTTCTCTCAAGGGCTTTAGAATATCTCTAGACTAATGGGTTTTAACTGTTCTCTCCTTAGTAATCACTTTAAACAGTTATCCAAAGTAAAGGCTTTAGTCAACAAACACATACTATCCTCACTGTTCTAAGCCCACCTCAGTTGAATATTCAGTCTATTTCAGTACATTTCACCTGTAATTATTCAATAGCTGCTATTGAATGTAAGTGCAGAAACTTTCTTTTGAAAATACATATTCTCTATGAATTTTCAATGAATTGCAGAGGATTTACCAAAATGTCTGCCATCCTCCTATGCTTCTTAAGATAAAGAAAATCAGACATTTACATGAACAAAGAAAAACAAGACTAGATATATGAAGTGACATGAATAAAATCTAGTGGCAAATCTAGAATTGCTCCTCTATCCCCTAAGAATTATTCCACTTTTTTTTCACAGTCTTGAATATAATTTAAAGTCCAGAAGAGATTATTGATAACCTAGGTATAATTTAACCTCTAAATCCAACTCACATACTAGAAAATTTGTGTGATCTATTATTATAAATTATGAAAATGATAATCCAAATAATAATTATTCAAGTAATTAAGCTCAATTATAATAAGGAAATATCTGAAGTAAGAAAGAATTTGAAATTCACTCTACTACTGGTAAAAAGAACTTAAGGAGAAATAGGACAGCATATTTTATTCTCACACAGATGGATGATAAGAGACTGTTTGGGGAAGAAAGTTGATCTCATTAGAAAAATTAAGCTTCAAATTGATAGATTTTTCTGACCCAAAACTGCCTTAGTAGAATTCACTATGTATATCAGAAAGTGTTTTGTTTGTTTGTTTGTTTGTTTACCACTACCATCTCAGTGGTAAAGGAAGATTTGTAAACAATTAAAGTAATTGTAGCTTACCCTCTCTTTAAAAATCTTGTAGCTTACCCTCACTTTAAAAATGGAAGGAAGTTAGGAGTTAAGAGGAAGAAATTATATTTATTCCTGATATATATGTAGATAATTATTAAGTGTTTTCTATAGTCCAGAATTCTCCCAGAAATACAAACACATACGTTTATTTGATTTCTTAATACTACAGCTAATATTCACATCCAATTCATTGTCAAAATCAAACTTTCACTTTTCTTGTAAGTATAATTTATACACAATAAACAATTTTAATTGGTATTTTTTTAAGGATACAGTGGATGAGTTTTGACACATACATTTTACCCATGTAACTAATTCACTGGCCAAGATCTAGAATACTTTCATCTCATGACATGCTATTGTGTTAGATGCATAATGCAGATGCTACTCTACATCTTTATCAGCATGTGGAATTTGTTGTCTATACTATTCAGTAAAATATCTATTATCATGTATAACTAGTTAGAACAAATAAAATAAATAAAGCTAAAAATAAATAAAAGCAATCATTATGAGAATAAAAAAAAAAAAACTCTTCATATCTTTTGTCCATTTCCCTCCCACTCAGACTATTTTTTATTGTTTAGTTTTTGAGAATTCTTCAGATGTTCTAGATACAAGTCCTTAAGTCTTATTTTATTTGAAAATATTTTCTTAATCTATGACTTTACTTTTGATACCTTTTTAACAGGGTCATTTTCATAACAAATATGTTTTCTAACAATAATTTATAGATTAAACTTCGTGTTTTTGTTTTCATTTTAAGAACCTCGATCAAGTCTGGAGTTTTTTTGTTTTTTTGTTTTTTTTTTTGACTCTTCTAAAAGTTTTATGGTTTTTATATTCCACCTTTATTTTTTGTATGTGATTTTTATTTTTATATTATTTTCTTTGTTGACTTTTGTATATTGACCTTATAATTAGTGACTTTTCTAAATTTTCTCACTAGTTAAGGTAGATTTTTGTATCTTTCTAAGGATTTCCTATACATTGAAGGATTTCTAAAAATGTGTACTGTTTTTTTCCTTAAAATTGGTACCATTGATTTTTGACTTATTTCTATTTCAGTTGGAGAACATATTCTGTGTGAATTCAATTATACAGCATTTTTAAGACTTTTCCCATAACATACTATATTATTGATCTAGGTAAATGTCTTATGTCCTCCTGACGATTTTAAAAAATGTATTCTATTGCTGTAGCTGAGAGTGATTTATACATGTCAATTAGGGCAAGCTGATTGATAATTTGATCTAATATTTATTATTCTACTTGGTTTTAATCAGCTTTATTTAAAAATAATTTATATATAAAATGTATGTAAATTTTAAGTATACAATTTGGTTATTTTAACACATACATTGAGTCATGCAATTACTTCCAGAGTCAAGTTATAGAGAATATCCATGACTTCACAATCTTTTCTTGCTTCTCTCTTCAGTGAATTCACTACCACTAGAAAAGCACTGAGCAGCTTTTTGTCTCTATAGTTTGTTTTTCTAAAAATTTGAATAACTGTTTGAATTTTCCTCTACAATTCTTATTTTTTAGATAAATTTAAGAGGTATTTTTGAATGAAGTAGTTCATTTCTTTTCATGGTTGAATATTCTATTATATGCAGAGCATGATGTATTTACCTATTGATAGAGATTTGAATTGTTTCTATTGTTTCTAATGTGCTCTCTCTTGTAAAAAAAAAAAAGTGCCAGAAAAAAATGTGAATTAGTTTTCTCATGAAAGAAAAGATCAGAGCTTTCATGTTCTTTTTGAAATATCTTGAAGTGCAATTGATAGTTTCCTGTAATGAGTATTTTTGAATTTGAAAGTCTTAACTTTCATATTGCTTTTAAATTTCTGTAAGATGATTATGGTCAGAAGAAAATTCCATTTGTATGCTGTTCAAATAAGTAACTGCTAGGTATCTGTGGCTATTTTTTAATTTTTAACTTATTAAAGTTAAACACACTTTAAATTGAGTTTCTTAATCAAATTAGTGACATTTTCATATTCAATAGCCACCTGTGTCTCCTGGTAGCTATATGGACAGTAGAGATTGTGGATGACAAACATTGGATAGTGATGTTTACATAACTAGTACTTAATGAGTCATTTAGATCGGAAAAAATACTCGTAGGCAGTTTTTCTTTTTTCCATTTGAGCTTAACATCTGAGAAATATTAACCAAAACACTTTTTAATAATAAGCATTCAAATTATTTCAATCACTAAAACAGCAAGTGTTGTTATTGAAGCTATCAGCACTATACCAGATGAGGTGTGGAAGTCACGTTTAACCAATATGGTGAATTTAACATCAGTTTTCAAAGGTAGTTTCCAATACACTGAGATTAACCCATCATATATTATACTTATTATGCCCAGCCAGTTACATCTTCCATACAATCACCTAAAGCATTTATAAAAGGGAGAAAGTAAATCATGTCATCTCCCCACACTTTATTGCACTCTTAGGAATCATCTTCAAGGTTGTTTTTCAGTCTTGAACAGATCCCAGGTGACAAAAAGGATATGATAGGAAAAAAACTCAGTCTCTTTGAAATATTCTTCATGTTTACAAGTGATCTGATAAATTCATCTACTAATCATTCTAAGTGTATGACATATCATTTGCAATTTTGATTCTTATTTCATATTTATTTTCCATGGGCTATGGATTTAGCTAATAGGATTAAAGTCTGGGATATTTCTCAGCTATAAGATCTAGAAAGCATAAAAGAAACTCTCCTTGGTTTCCTCATGTAAAATAGATATGAAAATACTACCCATTCCAAAGTTATGTAGATTAAGATTTTCACCCACATTAGGCACTTAGAAATTCCTCTCTCCTACACTGATACTTCAATAAACACTCAATATACATGCCCGTTTTTAATGTTTTTATTACTTAGATGTTTAATGATAAAGATATGAATAATATGAAGGTTTAACATTGTATGGTACATAAAATGATATGTTTCCTATATTATAAAATTTAAAGGAAAGAATGAGAGGAAGGAAATTCATGTTCATTTATTGTAAGATATGTAACTATTATCTGCTAGGTAAAATGCACCAGGAATTCTCTTAATGTCTAAAAATGGTTAAGCGTAACTTAAAAATCATCTGAATATTTGCATCAGAAGATAATGAATTTTGAGAGCCGCCCCCTCCCCCTGCGCCGGCAAGGTAGACGGAACTGTGACAACCCACAGAGCAGGCCCAGCGGCCTGCTGAGGGCCAGAGCCGCCCCCCACCACCCGCGCCTGCCAGGTAGGCGGAACTGTGACCACCAACAGAAAAGGCCCAGTGGCCCGCGGAGGGACAGAGCTTCCAATCACTCCTGCAAGGTAGGCGGGCCTGCGACCCACCAGCAGAAGAGGAGCAGCGGCCTGCTGAGAGGCAGAGCCACCCCCTCCCCCTGCGCCTGCAAGGTAGACGGAACTGTGACCACCAACAGAACAGGCCAGACCTGCAACCGACAGACAGAACAGGCCCAGTGGCCTGAGGAAGGGTAGAGGCGCCCCCCCGCGCCTGCAAGGTAGGCAGACCTGCGACCCACTGGCAGAACAGCCCCAGAGGCCTGCAGAGGGGCAGTGCCGCTGCCTGCGCCTGCAAAGTAGGCAGAACTGCGACCACCGACAGAACAACCCTAGCGGCGCGCAGAGGGACAGAGCCGCCGCCCGCGCCTGCAAGGTAGGCGGACCTGCTACCGACCGGCAGAGCAGGCCCAGCGGCCTGCCAGCGTGGTAGGCACATTGCCCCAATTGGAGGAGGGGCAGAGCCGCCGCCCGCGCCTGCGAGGGAGACTTTGCAACTATACAAGACCAATATAAATATATAGGGGGAAAATTCAATAGCACAACAGTTTCACCAAGTAGAAAGGAACGCAAACAGTATGAAGAGACAAGGAAAGAAAGGACCACAAGCAATGCAGGTCAACTCAATGTTAGAAGAGGTAATATCTGCAGCAGATGGAATGTCAGATAAAGAATTCAGGATATACATGCTTCATCTGGAGTCTCAAGGAAGACATCAGACAGCAAAATCAGACAATGAAAGATCACTTCAACAGTGAATTACATAAACAAATCCAAGAAGCAAAAGATCAACTATACAGGGAGATAGAGGTTATATAAAACAAACAAACAGAAATCCTAGAAATGCAGGAAGCAATAAACCAACTTAAAAACTCAATTGAGAATACTACCAGGAGAGTAGAACACTTAGAAGATAGAACATCAGACAATGAAGATAAAGTATTTCAACTTGAAAAGAACATAGACAGCTCAGCAAGACTGTTAAGAAACCATGAGCAGAACATCCAAGAAATATGGGATAACATCAAGAGACCAAATTTAAGAGTCATTGGGATACAGGAAGGGACAGAGTTTCAAACCAAAGGAATGAGCAATCTATTCAATGAAATAATACGAGAAAACTTCC
>NW_026000174.1:48299148-48332655 GCF_001458135.2 Marmota marmota marmota | reverse complement strand
GAGGGGAGGGGAGGGGGAGGGGGATAGTAGAGGATAGGAAAGGCAGCAGAACACGACAGTCACTAGTATGGCAATATGTAAATCAATGGATGTGTAACTGATGTGATTCTGCAATCTGTATATGGGGTAAAAATGGGAGCTCATAACCCACTTGAATCAAAGTGTGAAATATGATATATTAAGAACTATGTAATGTTTTGAACAGCCAACAATAAAAAATTTAAAAAAAAAGAAGATAATGAATTTAGTAATTTAGAGATAAAAAATCTCCACTGTTTATTAAGAAGACCATTATCTCTGCTTTGTAAATCTTGTTAAGATTGGAAGAGAGCATCAGAAAACTTATGTCAGTATCCATGCCTCACATTATACCTTTCAAGCTATTTCAAAGTGGATTTTTCTCAACTAAAATGAAGTTCATTTGCATATGCATCCATTTTCCCAGCCTTCAGCTTCACACAAAGATTGTCCCCACACAGGGAAAATTTATCTTTACTCTAAATCCTAGCAGCTATGTGATCAGAACCAAAGGTATCACTGAAGAAGGCTTATCAAAGTAGGATAAAAACCACCCTGCACATTACCAAATTAACATTCATGAATACATTAGCATTTACAGTGGCTCTATTATTTTTCCACTAACAAAGTATCCTGATCACATGTGTTCCTTTAATGATGTCTTTAATCTACATAATAATTATTTGCTTCCCTAATTTTCCTTTCATCAAGTGAACATCTAACTTTGGAAATGGGGTTTTTTCTCAAGAGAGAAGAACTAATAATGGGGCTGAATCATTAACAGAAAGGAATAAGAAGATCATTTATAAATTAGTCAGGTCCTAGAAGGGAGGCTATGTTCATGAAGGTATTTAATTGATTTGGTTAATGATATTGATATACTTTGGGAGTTTGAGCACCAATTAGGGAGAAAACCAATTTGCCATGGTTTCATAATCAGAAATGTTCAAGACAGCAAAGCATTCTGGAAATGAAACCTGAATAGTACGATCCACCCACTTTATTGTACAAGAGAGATGTGAATTGGCTTTTCCATCTTATTGACTTGTAACTTGTCTTGAAAACCTCAGGAAATGTGTACCAGAATGTAATTTTAAGAGTACAAATCTCTAAAATTGTCAAATAGTCAATCCTGCCAGTTCTGACCATGATGAGGAAACCACTTAAGAAAAAGTGGATGCCCAACTTTTAGAACAAGGCACACAGATTAATACTCTTGAAATTTTTATATCCTTTGTATTGAAATTTCTAGGAATATAGAAATATCCTTGTTTACTTATTAAAGCTGAGGTATCTCTCTTTCTTTAAGGTGGAGCAAAGGCTAATCTCTCCTTAGATCACAAATTTCAGTCAGAATCTATCTGTGCTGCCTCTCTCATCCAACAGACTCATAACTTGGGTCAAGTTCAGTTGTAACCCAGTGGAGGACATATTGAGGCAGTCAGGAAAAGAATGACCTTACATAGCAGAGCACTACTGACAAGACCATACACTATCACATTAATCCTCTGCAGCAATAATCTTGTGTTAATCAGATTTGTGAAAAAGTGGTAAAAACTTATATCCCAGGCCCAAATAACATGTTATACTCTGAAGGTGTAGGAAAATCAAGCAGAATTTGAGAACCCTCCACAACAGTGAAATTTCTAGATTTCAGTGATCACAAGCAAGCTGAAACAGTCCATACAAAGTTTAAGACAACTTATTTGCATTTTTCAACTCTCACCACTAAGAAGGAAGCACCATGCTTGGTAGGTCTCCATGGGTTTTAAAGTAATATATCAAAAAAAAAAAAAAGGTAATATTGCTTTCTCATTTAACATGTTACAGGCAAATCAACTAGCTTTGTTTGGGACCAGATAAGTAAAGTTCTCTCTAGAAGATTTGGGCTGTTGTTCAATCAATCTTATAGATTTAGGTACTTTTGGTGGGCGGGATTTGGGGATTAAATTTAGGGGCACGTGACCACTGAGCCATATCCCCAGCCCTATTTTGTATTTTATTTAGAGACAGGATCTCACTGAGTGGCTTAGTGCCTTGCTTTTGCTGAGGCTGGCTTTGAACTTGCAATCCTCCTGCCTCAGCCTCCTGAGCCACTGAATTACAGGCATGCACCACTGTGCCCAGCAGATATTTAAGTACTTAACAAAATCAAATCCTGGCATCATCATCCAAGCTTTGATGTGTTATTGTATTCTTGTCACACATGAGGAAATTGAGCTTTAGCAATGATGAGTAATTGGTCTATGATCCGGTAATATAGATTAGAATCATGATGTAAAACTGTGGCCTTTCTAATGAGAAATACAAGTGTCAAGCATACTGTGTACTGAGGAAATGTGAAGGGTGATCCAAACCATTCCTGGACAAAAAGAATTTCAGTTGCAACTTGAATATGGTAACCATTGAACATGATATCATTTTATGTACCAGACCAAAGATCAAAACATTTTGGCTTTTGGGTCAAATCTAGTTCGCTGCCTATTTTTTTCCCCAAATAAAATCTTATTGGAACACACGTGCCGTGCACCCACTCATTTTAGTTGTTTATGACTGCTTTGTGCTACAATAACAGAGTTCCTGGTTGTGATCAATATTGAATACTCACAAAGGATAAAGCATTTACTATCTATCTTTCTACAAGGAAAAGTTTGCTGACCTCTGTTCTAGACAGTTATGGGATAATGAGTACAGATTAAAGGTTGATTAGATGCTAGTGATAAAATTGGATATATATATACACACACACATACAGTGAGATAAAATTCTGAAGATTCTTAGCTCTGTTTTTTTTCACAGCTATTTTCACACACCTAGCACAATGCTTAGCACTTGGTAAGCATTAAAAATACTTGTTGAAACAACTATTAAAATAATGGAGTTTTGCATTGTATTTTGAATTTTGTAGTAGTATAATAAGATCATTATTTAATGATATTTTTATATATTCTTTTACAAATTGGAGGGCTGTGAGTTTCCAGATACTAAATGTTTGGAAAATCTCAAAAGAGAGTTTAGATAAGCAGTAATTAATGCGTTTTGTACCAGAAAAAATAAAAGAGGAGAAATGATGAAAAGAGCGTTTGAGAGGGAAAAAAAAAGTTACTTTTGGTTGATTAGATGCAGATGACATATTCATATACTTTTACCTCTAAAGATTTATTTTAGAAATAGTGTTTTTTTAAGTGATATGACTCTGAAAACATTTTATAGAAACTTGCTGATGGTGAAAATTCATATTATCTCATCTACTGAGTGTTGCATTATAATTCCATGCAGTTTGCAACCAGTATTAGCGTCAATGCAAATTTTTCTTTCTTTGGTGACATATAAATTGAATCTGTTCCTAGCTGGTTTGGTTGGAGACCTCATAGATTCACCTGTCTTTTTATTTAGGCCTCTCCAAACACTTTTCTTCTTTCTATATTTTTTTTCTCAAAATTCAACTTCTATTATTTTTGTAAGGTGATCCCCCTGAACCTAGACTTGATTGAATTCCTCTGTGTTTGAAACCAGATTTGCTGAGGATACATTCACAGTTCATCCTGTTTGAAGGGAAAGTAAAAATAACAGTAAAATTACTGACAAAAATTCTAGTATTGAATGTGTGACTTGCTGTCTATCATTTTTACTGAATTATCACTCTTCAGGTAAGATAGCAAAACTAAGCAAAATGATTAAAAAAAAAAGACTCCAATTCTTGGGAGGTTTAAGTAGACTTCATTATTTTTTTTTTCTAATATGTGATTTTCTTCAAATGGATAGCACATAGATATCCACCATAGAAATAGTTTTTGTGATTATCTGAATGCTATTTTCTCTGGGAAAAACACTGGGCCTTATATTTCACCTTATTGATACGATATTGAATATTCAAGCTCTTTACACCATCTCAACGACCTTATTCAAACCTCATCAATTCATTGCACACCAAATATTTATTACTCTAGGAACATGTGATCTCATTTTTAAGATTTAGGTGTAAGAAGAAATGGTAAGGAATAAATGAACAACTTTGACATTTGCTAGGTATATGTAGTCTCCACAAGCAAGAACCTTGAATTGTGAAGTATCATTAGAAAAGAAAAACAATTATCATAGAAGTTCTAGGTGATCATATATATATATATATATATATATATATATACACACACACACACACACACATATATATATATATATATATATATATATGTATATGTAGTTTTACCTTAAGAATTTGGACACAAGAACTAGAATGATAGGGATGTCATGTTTGAAAATAAAAATTTTAATGGATCCATCAGAAGGGTCCAATAATAACTAAATGAGTTTGTGGTGCTCTTTGAGATAGAAACCCATGGACATAGCAGCGGTATTTATAAAGCCTGAAAAGTGGAAGGAACCCAAGTGTCTATGCTTAGATGAATGGATAAACAGGATATGCTATAGATGCACAATGGATTCTGTTCAGGCTTTTTTTTAAAAAAAAAAAAAGAAAGAAAATTCTAACACATGCCATAACATGAATGAATCTTGAGAACATTATGCTAAGTGAAACAACACAGTCTTGGAAGGATTAACACTGTGCAACTCCATTTAGGTGAGGTAATTTAATGTACTTGAAAGCATACATAGAAAAATACTGTGATGGTTGCTAAAGACTTTGGAGAGGAGTATCAGGGGAAATAGGAGTTTTTAATTTAAAAATTTAAATTAGCAGATAGAAGGTAAGGTTTTATCACAGTGTAATGTCTTGAAGTACATGCAGGAGTATGTGCACATTTCAAAACAGTTAAAACTAGCTAATTAGCAAATGCATCGCCTTACATAGTAAAAATTTTTTTCTGAAGGCAATTCCTAACATCCATCCCATTTTGCATTTTTTCAAAAATAGGCTATATCATCATTATCTGTGATAACCATGCTGTACAACAGATTTCTTGGATTTATTCCTCCTATCTAACTGGAATTATGCTTTGAGTGATATATTCCAAACTGTACTACACCCCCACCCCACCCCATCTACCCTAGTCCCTGGTAGCCTCCATTCTCCTCTCTGGTTGTAGGAGCTCAACTTTATGGAAACAACATATGAGTGTGTCCATGCATTGTTTATCTTCCTGTGTCTAATGTATTTCACTTACCATAATGTCCTCCAGGCTCACTCGCACTGTCATTTCATTTTTATATGCACCACATTTTCTTTATTCATTCATCCATTGATAGACACTTAAGTTGTTTCTATATCTTGGTTTTTACTAATAGTGCTTTAATGAACAAGGGAGTGAAGACATCTATTGTCATACTGATTTCATTTCCTGTTGATATGGGATTTAATGTTTAATGAAGATATATTTTTACTTTGGTAATAGAAAAAAAACTCTGTAAAGTGATGTGCTCATAGCTGAACAACAATTTGAACATAATTAATGACACTGGTCTGTGACTTATAATGGTTAGGATGGTATATATCACCATTCTATATATATTTCCACTTAAACAAGTTTTACAGAAATACAGTCAATAGAAATAAGCACATATGTAACGTAGAGGTCAGAGTCAGTGTTTCATTTGTAGATATGGACATCACTAGGAAAGATGATGGGCAGGAACAAAGAATAATGTAAGTAGGACGAATGGTCTTGAATGAAAAAGTCACACTAATCAGGAAACTAGTTATGTCACCAAAACAAAACAACAACAACAACAACAAAAAAAAAAACAGAAGATCTACTTTATATTTTTTACTTGTTTTAATTAGTTATACATGACAGTAGAAAGTATTTATGCACTTTGATATATCATACATAGATGGGATATAATTTCTCATTTTTCTGAGTGTACATGTTGCAGAATCATATTGGTCAGGTAGTCACATATATACATACAGTAATAATGTCTGTTTCATTCTACTAACTTTTCTATCCCTACATCCTCTCCCCTCCCTCTCATCACTTTCCTCTACCTAATCTAAGGTAACGTCATTCTTCCCTAGTGCCCCCCGCCTTATTGTGAATTAGCATTCATATATTAGAGAAAACAGTTGGCCTTTGGTTTTTTGGAATTGGATTATTTTTCTTAGCTGGATATTCTCCAATTCCAACCACTTACTGGCAAATGCCATAATTTTACTCTTCTTTAAAGCTGAGTGATATTCCATTGAGTGTATATACCACATTTTATTTATCCACTCATCTATTGAGGGTCACCTAGGTTGGTTCCATAGTATAGCCATTGTGAATTGAGCTGTTGTAAGCATTGATGTGGCTGTATCACTATAGTATGCTGATTTTACGTCCTTTGTTGATCAACCAAGGAGTGGGATAGCTGGATCAAATGGTGGTTCATTCCCAATTTTCTGAGGAATCTCCATACTGCTTTCCATAGTGGTTGCACCAATTTGCAGTCCCACCAACAATGTACGAGCTTACCTTTTTCACTCAATCCTTGCCAACATTATTGTTGCCTGTATTCTTGATGATTGCCATTCTGACAGGAGAGAGATAAAATCCTAGAGTAGCTTTGATTTGCTTTTCTTTAATTGCTAGAGAGGTTGAACACTTTTTCATATATCTGTTGATCAATTGTATTTCTTCTTTTGTGAAGTATCTGTTCAGTTCCTTAGCCCTTTTGTTGATTGGGTTATTTGGGGTTTTTTTGGTAATTTTTTTTGAGTTCTTTATATATCCTAGAGATTAATGATTGATATATACTATCTTTCAGTATCATTCTCAAGTGAGCAGCATGAAAGAATAGTAAAATTCTGAAATTGGTAATGTGATTGGAAGAATATATTTGTAATGGTTTCTTGACTTAAGATATTGACAAGCCAAAGCAAAAGAAAAATACCTCAGGGATACTATAGTGTATATCAGTTAGAATCTGTGTTAATCAAAAAATGATGAAATTCTAATTTATAGTGTATAAAATGTCTGATTTTTCTTTCACCACACATGGTAAACAGTAGGAATTTGAGTATTGAATCAAACCCAGTATTTTCCTCTTCTGCCATTACTAGACCTGTTTTTTCCTCTAGAGTAAATAGAGATTAATATAAAGTCACTGGGCAAAGAACTATGCAATTATATTCCTAGCAGGATGAAGAAGAAAAAGAAAAACAAAAATATGCTTCCCAGACAAATCTTTCCTTCAAGAATACATTAGAAGTGTCCATCACTTTTACTTTGCTTTCATTGGGAATATCTGTATGAGTGGTTGGAAACAGGGTTTTTAGTTGAGTGTGTTGTCAGAACATATAATAATTTGGTTTCTATTAGCACAGATTAGGAAGACAATGCACATTGGGTAAACTACAAGAATTTCATTCCCATGTAGAAAATTGGTACTTGGGAAAGAAATTGATTTCAGTAGTGAGAAGAAAAAATGAGAATGAAAATTCCCAATATAGAGAACCAGTATTAGTTCACATTTGGCAAAATTCATTAAAATGTGTGACAGGCTAGCAATGATAAATAATCACACCATCCATGCAGTCATATCTATCATTTTGTAACTGATTATAAAATAAAAAATTGTTTGACCTTATTGAATAAATAATAGCATGCTTATCATGGACTGTAATGGACATGCTATATGTACATCACTTAAAATATGGGTGTGGTCAAGTTCCTTATGGAAGTAATGTTTGAGTGGTGGCAAATACATTAAACAAGCCTATGTACAAATATTTAATTGAAAGCAGTAAAAAATGCTGTGCACATTAAGTTCATGTTAATTTAAGATGAGGATTAACATTTATTCTTTTTCTGGAAAGGATCTAAATAAGATACAAAAAAGGGCTGGGGATCTGGCTCAGTAATTTAACCCCTGGGTTAAATTCCTGGTACCAAAATAAATAAAAATTCCTGTTACCAAAATAAAAGCCCCTGGGTTAAATTCCTGGTACCAAAATAAATGGGGGTGGGGGCTGGGGCAGTAGCTCAGTGGCAGAGTGCTTGCCTAGCATGCATGAGGCACTGGGTACAATCCTCAGCACCACATACAAATAAACAAAATAAAGGCATTCTGTCCATCTACAACTACATTTTTTTAAAAAAAGTACAATTAATGTACAACTAATGTGTGGCTATAATGCTCATTGTCAAATCACTCTTCTCTATGATTTTGTTAAAAACTTAACCTTCAGTATATGGTCAATTTTTCTGTCTATTTTGATTCCATATTTTTCTCTATCTTGGATACTTTTGAAATTGTTGCTTTTAATGATTGACAATGTAGAAAATAAATGACACCCAACCTTAGTTTTGTCTGGAAGTGAATGTCTGTCTGACCACACACACCCTTTCCATCTACTCAAAAATTTTCATTTCATCTTTAGTTATTCCCTTTTAGTTGTTAAAATTCCCCAACGGACTCTGGGTATGGTGGTGCACACTTGTAATTGCTGCAGTTTGGGAAGCTGAGGCATGTTTTGTACATAGCTAACTTTAGGTTTTATTTTTTGTTTGTTTGTTTATTTATTTATCCTGCCAAAAATCATCACTGAGAAATAGTGAAGGTAGTAAGAATGTTGCAATCCTGGCCACAAGGGTTAAATTAATTTCTGTTACTCATGGAACGCTACACTGTTTTTTTTTTCTTGGTTTTTTTTTATTGGTTGTTCAAAACATTACAAAGCTCTTGATATATCATATTTCATACATTAGATTCAAATTGGTTATGAACTCCCAATTTTACCCCAAATACAGATTGCAGAATCACATCGGTTACACATCCACATTTTTACATAATGCCCTATTAGTAACTGTTGTATTCTGCTACCTTTCCTATCCCCTCCCCTCCCCTCCCATCTTCTCTCTCTACCCCATCAACTGTAATTCATTTCTCTCCTTGTTTATTTTCCCATTCCCCTCACAACCTCTTATATGTAATTTTGTATAACAATGAGGGTCTCCCTCCATTACCATGCAATTTCCCTTTTCTCTCCCTTTCCCTCCCACCTCATGTCTCTGTTTAATGTTAATCTTTTCTTCCTGCTCTTCCTCATGTCTCCGCAAATAGTGATAATTTAAGTTCTTCTTTTCCTATTTTTATGCCTTTAAATTCTTTCGTCTGTCTAATTGCTCTGGCCAGTGTTTCGAGAACTATATTGAATAGAAGTGGTGATAGAGGGCATCCCTGTCTTGTTCCAGATTTTAGAGGGAATGCCTTCAATTTTTCTTCATTCAGAATGATGTTAGCCTGAGGCTTAGCATAGATAGCTTTTACAATGTTGAGGTAAGTTCCTGTTATCCCTAGTTTTTCTAATGTTTTGAACATAAAGGGATGCTGTACTTTGTCGAATGTTTTTTCTGCGTCTATTGAGATGATCATATGGTTCTTATTTTTAAGTCTATTGATGTGGTGAATAACATTTATTGATTTCCGTATATTGAACCATCCTTGCATCCCAGGGATGAATCCTACTTGATCATGGTGCACAATTTTTTTGATGTGCCTTTGTATCCGATTCGCCAGAATTTTATTGAGGATTTTTGCATCTAGGTTCATCAGAGATATTGGTCTGTAGTTTTCTTTCTTTGAGGTGTCTTTGTCTGGTTTCGGAATCAGGGTGATGTTGGCCTCATAGAATGAATTTGGCAGAGCTCCTTCTTTTTCTATTTCCTGAAATAACTTGAAAAGTATTGGTATTAATTCTTCCTTAAAGGTTTTGTAAAACTCCGCTGTATACCCATCCGGTCCTGGGCTTTTCTTGGTTGGAAGTCTTTTGATTGCTTCTTCTATTTCATCTATTGTTATTGGTCTGTTTAAGTTGTGAGTATCCTCCTGACTCAGTCTGGGCAAATCATATGACTTAAGGAATTTATCGATGTCTTCACTATCTTCTATTTTATTGGAATATAGGTTTTCAAAATAATTTCTAATTGTCTTCTGTATTTCTGTAGTGTCTGTTGTGATATTGCCTTTTTCATCCCGTATGTTAGTGATTTGAGTTCTCTCTCTTCTTCTCTTCGTTAGCATGGCTAAGGGTCTGTCGATCTTATTTATTTTTTCAAAGAACCAACTTTTAGTTTTGTTAATTTTTTCAATAGTTTCTTTTGTTTCAATTTCGTTGATTTCCGCTCTGATTTTAATTATTTCTTGCCTTCTGCTACATTTGCTGTTGTTTTGCTCTTCCTTTTCTAGGGCTTTGAGATGAAGTGTGAGCTCATTTATTTGTTGGTTTTTCCTTTTTTTGAGGAATGACCTCCAAGCGATGAATTTCCCTCTTAAAACTGCTTTCATTGTGTCCCATAGATTCCGATATGTTGTGTCTGTATTTTCATTTATCTCTAAGAATTTTTTGATTTCTTCCTTTATGTCTTCTGTAACCCATTGATCATTCAGTAACATATTGTTCATTTTCCATGTGATGTAGGATTTTTCCTTCCTTCTTTTATCATTGATTTCCAGTTTCATTCCATTATGATCAGATAAAATGCATGGTATTATCTCCACCCCTGTATATTTACTGAGGGTTGCCCTATGGCATAATATATGGTCTATTTTTGAGGAGGATCCATGTGCTGCTGAGAAAAAAGTATATCCACTTGATGATGGTTGATATATTCTATATATGTCAGTTAAGTCTAGGTTGTTGATTGTGATATTGAGTTCTATAGTTTCTTTATTCAGCTTTTGTTTGGAGGATCTGTCCAATTGTGAGAGAGGTGTGTTGAAGTCACCCATAATTATTGTGTTGTGGTCTATTTGATTCTTGAACTTGAGGAGAATTTGTTTTATGAACGTCGCAGCACCATTATTTGGTGCATAAATATTGATAATTGTTATGTCTTGTTGGTGAATGGTTCCTTTTAACAGTATATAATGTCCTTCCTTATCCCTTTTGATTAATTTAGTCTTGAAGTCAATTTTATTCGATATGAGGATGGCCACCCCTGCTTGCTTACGAGGACCGTGTGCATGGTATATTTTTTCCCAACCTTTCACCTTCAGCCTGTGTATGTCTTTTCCAATCAGATGTGTCTCCTGGAGGCAGCATATTGTTGGATTTGTTTTTTTAATCCATGTTACCAGCCTATGTCGCTTTATTGGAGAGTTTAAGCCATTAACGTTTAGAGTTACTATTGATATATGGTTTGTACTTCCAGCCATGTTTGATTATTTATCTTCTTCTTTTTTTTTTTTTTTTAATTTAGTTTGTTTCTCCATGGTTAGCTTTCCCCCCGCCCTCTGTCTTTATAGAGGCACTTCCCACTGATGGTTTTGGTTATTGTTTTTCATTTCTTCCTCGTGTAGTGTTTTGCTCAAGATGCTTTGCAATGCTGGTTTTCTGGCTGCAAATTCTTTTAGCTTTTGTTTATCATGAAAGATTTTTATTTCGTTATCGTACCTGAAGCTTAATTTTGCTGGATACAGAATTCTTGGTTGGCATCCATTGTCTTTCAGTGTTTGAAATACGTTGTTCCAGGATCTTCTCGCTTTCAGCGTCTGTGATGAAAAATCCGTTGTTAACCTTATTGGTTTACCCCTGAATGTAATCTGCCTCCTTTCTCTTGTAGCTTTTAGTATTTTCTCTTTGTTCTGTATATTGGATATCTTCATAACAATGTGTCTTGGCGTTGGTCTACTGTGATTTTGTGTGCTCGGTGTCCTGTATGCATCTACAATTTGTATATCCGTTTCCTTTTTTATTTCTGGAAAGTTTTCTGTAATTATTTCTTTCAGCAGGTTACTCATTCCCTTGGTTTGAATCTCTGTACCTTCTTCTATCCCGATGACTCGTAGGTTTGGTTTCTTTATGTTATCCCATATCTCTTGGATGTTTTTCTCGTGGTTTTTAACCAGCCTTTCTGAGTTGGCTAGGCTCTTTTCAAGATGATATATTTTGTCTTCATTATCTGACGTTCTGGCTTCTACTTGCTCCACTCTGTTAGTGATACTCTCAATTGAGTTTTTAATTTGGTTTATCGTTTCCTTCATTTCTAGAATTATTGTTTGATTTTTTTTATAATCTCTATATCCTGATAAAGATGCTTAACTTCTTCTTTTATCTGTTTATGTAATTCATTTTCAATGTGTTCTTTCACTGTTTGGATTTGCTGTCTTGTATCCTCTTTAAGGTTCCATTCCATCTGTCTAAGTTATTCCTTGAGTTCTTTATATGACCATTTTTCTGATGACTCTAGGTCCTCCTGAATATTTAGGCTGTTCTTCATTGTTTGTACTCCTTTTCTTCCTTGCTTTTTTATGCTGCTCATGTTACTTCTTGTTCTGTTTGACTGCTGAGTTACTGTTTACTCTTATAAATTTATTTGATCCTTGGGGGGAAAGATATTAGAAGGGAAGGGAAGAAATCACTGAAGAGAACAAGAGTAGGCGGGTAGAATTCAAGGAAAGGGGAATAAGAAAATTGAAAAGAAATGAAAAGACAAAAGAAAAAAAAATAGAAAATAAATAAAGAAAGAAAAAAATAAAAAAAATAATAATGATAATAAAAAAAGAAAATTAAAATTTAAAAAAATAATAATAATAAAATAAAAAAATTTTAAAAAATTAAAAACATTAAAAAAGTTAAAGAACAACAACAAAAAAAATGAAAATGAAAGAAAAAGAAAAAAAAAGAAAAAAAATAATAATAAATGCAGTCAGAGTTAGATTAACTTCTCTTCCAGTAGGTGGAGCTGTGCCCACTGGGCCAAGCTTCTCCTCTCAATAGGTGGGAACCAATCACTGTGCAGAAGCTCTTCCTCCCAGACTGGGCGGGTCTCCAATCCTGAGTGCCTAGGTCCTTCTCTTGTGTTTCCTCAAGCCAGGCCCCGCTCACATGTGACGCTCACCACAATATTGGCTACACGCCAGATCTGCTGCTCCTGGGAGCCCTGTTTTCATGAACGCCTGGGCACACTCTCCCTGTTTGCCTCCCTCAGACCATAAGTTTGTAGAGCTTGGGGCTGAGAACCCCCAGCAAATTTGCTTGCCCTCAGGTAGCCACGCCCCCGGTAGCTGGTGCAAGAGACCTCAGTTGTCAGCACTGGTGGGAGTGGTAGCCGGGAGTTCTGCGCCACGAGTCCCGCTCCACTCCTGATTCCCTTGGTCTGGCTATCACGCTCAAGGGAGAGCTGGGAGGGGCCCTTAAGGTTTCCCCACTGTGTGGAGAGAGATGGTTAGGGGATTACACACCTGTCCGCTGGTTTCAATGAAGTTATCTCCTCCGCCCGTGATGTCAGTTCTCTGCCATGGTGGTATCCCATGGAAATGGTGACCGTTCGTTCCCTTTGCCAGGTGACCAATGCAACGGGTGGGTCCTGACTGTCTCTCCCAAGCCCTGTTTCAATCCTGTGGCCACTGCCTATGAAGGCTCGGTTGGCTTTTACCTCTGTAAGTTCAGAAGGGCTGACCAGTTATTTCAGCGGAATCATTAGTGCTGAGTCACGAGAAGCAGGCGAACCAGAGCTTGAATGCAGCCGATCCAGGCTCTTTGTGTGTTCTGAGGGGCCCAGACTGTTCGCCCCAGATCCACGTCAGCTCAGCATTGCCTAGTGATCCTGAGCAAACAGCATTTAGACAGTTTACGACTCCCTATGCCCGCTCAGCTGAAGAGGTCAGAGACTTGATCTCTCCGCGCCCATCGCCATGTTGGATCCCCGCTACACTGTTTTTGAAAGTGCATATAAATTCTTATTTGCTTTTGTTTAAAAATGTGTATTTCAATATAACACATTTACTTAAAAATAATTTTAGCATTGTATCTTATTAAAATTCACATTCTTAAATAACTGCAAATAAGCATTTATATGCATTTTCTCCATTCTTACCTTTCTATTAGAAAGTACTCAATGTCACTTTGAGTATGATAAGGTGACCCATAGCAAATAAAATGTTACCATAATATGCATGGTTATTTTACATGTAATATATAATACAACATATAGATTTATAAATATCTATAAATATCTGTGTCTATATATTTGTCCTGAGAATTAAACCCATGGACATTTTACCACTGAGCTACATTCAGAGCCTTTCTTATTTTTTTAAAAATTTGAGGCAGGGTCTTGCTAAGCTTGCCGCAGTCAGGCTGCAGCAAAATAACCGGGCGGTGACGAACAACTTGTGTACATTGATACAGCAGGAGTGGGAGCCGTTTATTGTAGGACAGGAGGGGTATATATACATTCCACACAGCTTATCTTAATTAACATAAACTAGATACAGCAGTCAACCAATCAGGAATCTCCACACTTAATGGCTCACTGGTGTTACTTCACAAACCACTCCCTCTGGCAAAATGCCAGGCGCCATCCTGACTTGTTTACAGACTCTAACAAAGCTGTTGAGGCTAGCCTTGAACTTGCCATCTTCTTGCCTCAGCCTCCAAAGTCACTGGGATTACAAGCATGTACCACCATGTCCAGCAAGAATTATATATATTGAGTTGAGTGTATTTGGAAATTAACTTGAGCTTCTGCCCTGTATTTAGAAAGTAATGAAGGTAATTTCCACGGTGAGCAAAACATCTTAAATTAAAGAAAACTTATTTTCTTTGGCGAAAAATATATTTTACACTGTGAGAGAAATAAGAAGATATTTGTGAAATTGTCTATCTATTTATTTATTTATTTATTGTTGTAGATGGTCACAATACCTTTATTTTGCTTATGTTTACGTGGTGCTGGGATCAAACCCAGTGCCTCATGCATACTGGGCAAGTGCTCTACCACTGAGCCACAACTGTGGCCAGAAATTGTTTATTTATTTTTTGGAAAAGAAGTACAATACTTAGCTTATATATAAAGAGATATTATGAATATTTCTCCTCCGCTGTGTATTATAAGCTGCATGTCTATCTTTCAGGAAACTTTTGTTTAGAGAAAGGTCAACTTAATTAATTCATTAGAGAAGCATATTTAGTACAGTCAAAAACAAGAGTAAATGCTAGAAATCATTAAAGAAATGCTCCCATTGAAGAATCAGAACTTTCACTTAAAATTACAAAATATAACTCATTAGACATTAAGAAATAGATCACTTCTTTGTCTTCCCACAGCCCCTTTTATTACTATTTAGTCATCAAAGATGATTTTCTCAGTTATTTTGAACTAGAAACTCATCTAAGGATGGTTGTGATGGATACAATGAGAGATATATTTGATTGTGTTACTTCAGAAAAAAAGCTAGATCCACCTAAGAATACTAGAGGAGATGCCTATGACTTAATAATTAGTGAATTTTAGGCATAACTAATTATTTTGAAGGAACTGCTATAAATATAAATGCCTTTTGATATCTTCAAACTAATCAGTAGTAATCAGAATTAACCAGAAATGTAGAATGCTTGGGATTCACTTCAGAAGCAATAATTTTATACTTACCATTGAAAATTGAATTGCAGCCAAATTTTTTAATATTTTGAAATTGACTAGTCACCTTTGTGTTAATTGAGGGTTGAATTTACTACAGATTTAATCAGAATGCAAATATGAAACTATTACAACAGAATATCTTGTTTTAATAGGGTTATTTTAATGACTTTCAGTCAGATTCAATTGATCTGAAAGCCAGTATGAACAAAATATGGAAAAAGACATACAGTTTGTCCAACAGCCACTCACCCTTCCATATTGGCAGATCTCTAAGGAGCTATAAATGTCACCTCTAGCAGAGACACTATTTATTACAACATAAAACCAGAGAAAAGACTCCCCAAAAGAAGTTTTTTTTTTTTTTTTAATTGATACATAGTGGAGCCTCTTTCCTATGCATACACAATTTTATCATTACTTCCCCCACAACATCCTTTCCAAAATCAAGGGAACAGCTTCCTAGAATCTCCAATAAGAATCTCCAATATTTTTCAAAGTAAAAAAAAAATTGTCAAGATGTTTGAACTAGAACTGATCTATCTGAAAGTCATGTTGACATTTATATACCCTTGTCAGTTAAATAGATACTCAAACTTTTATTGTTTCAAAGTTACATTTGCCTTTTATTCTGTCTTATTTCAATTTTTTTTTCAGTCCTTTTCATGTAGGAAGAAATCTCAATGACAGTGAAATAAAAGTATTGTGAATTTTAAGGAAAGAGAATATTCTTCATACTACTGCTAAAATTCATAATCAGGTAGTAACTACCCCAAATTTCGAGTACTATGAAATTTATATTACGTACAACTATATAGTCTAGTTTTTAATTATTAAATATAAATGTTTGAAAAAATATTAATAGAAAATTGTGTATATTTGATAAATATGTTGATAGAAAATCAATAGAAATGATAATTGTATAAAATTGAATGTTTTATTTCTTGGGTATTCTAAAGAAAATATGTTCCTGAAGACAACATAATACATTGGGATTAAATTTCTCATTAAAAAATTAAAATTAGAAGAAATTTTCTTGTTACAATTTATTTTTGTTGTTTAGTTTTATGCTTCAGTTTAAAACCTTTTTTTTTTGGTCAAAGACTTAGGATCCAATTTATATATTGTATATTGCTACAGTTTGCAAAACAAAATGTCCATAAAGACTCATATGTTTCAGGCTTGGTTTCCAATTCAGCTATGTTCTGAAGTGGAACTTATCGTCATGATGTTCTGTCTTGCCTCAGACCTAAAGCAAGGGAACTGGCCAACCATGAATTACACCTTCTGATTCCATGAGCTAACATAAATCTTCCTCCTTTAATTTTTTTTTTCTTTTCAGTATTTTTCACAGCAATGAGAAGCTACATACATACATGATTTTCAAACTATTCAAAAGAGCTGGTGCTTGGCATCTATAGTTCTGAATTCTGTAATAGCTAGCTTGCACAAAATTAAAGCCTAGCTTTCACATCCAGGAAGATTGGATAAGATGAAGACAGTGTGGTGTTGGAGAAACAAGACAGGGACTATTGTATGTGTCTTAGTATAGTAGAAATAAATTGTGTGTAGGAAAGTAAGAAGATGTCACTTTGAGATGAAAGGAGGCTTAAATTAATAAAAAGAAACTTTAAAAACCAAATTCTTTCAGGAACAAGGTATTAAATTCTGCATGTATTTAATATGAAAGAGGCATATGACTTTAGGGTTTAAAACAAGCAAGTAAACTCCATGATTTAAATAGACACATTTCATGTTTTAAATGGCAAACCATAATTTACTGGTAAATTAGGACATAGTAAAATCTACTTCCCTAAATAATGTTGAGTAAATGAGAAACTACATTTTAATATGCATTAATAAAAACATCTTAAGTTGATTTTAAGAGGTAAGCATAGAATTTGAATAAATATTAGTAAAATTGCTAATTACTAATTCAAATTACTAATTACTTATAGCAAGTCCCAGTGTCAGTTAATACTATTTTCCCTCAAATAGCTTTAATTATAAGTTCTAACCATTAATTATGATAAAATTTTATATTTCTTTAATGAAAATTAATAATTATAATAAAATTTGACTGAGACAGATTTTTAAAAAAAACTGTTTTCATTGTTTAGACTATAAGCTTCATGCTTGGCATGGTAGCACATAATCCCAGCAACTCAAGAGGCTGAGGCATGGGAAATAACAAGTCCAAGGTCATCCTGGGTAAGTCAGTGAGGCCCTGTCTCAAATAGTAAAATAAAAAGGGATGAGGATATAGTTCAGTGGTAAAGGGCTCCTGGGCTTTCTGGAAACAGAGATAAACCTTTTTTTTTTTTTTTTTTTTTTTTTTTTTATACCTAATTGCTGTGTCTAGGTCTTCCAACATGATGAATAGTGTTTCATGATCTTAGAGAAAAAACTCCCCATTTTCACCATTAATTATGACTGTTTACATATTATATATATAACTATATACCATGTTGTTTCTTCAAATCTAAGCCTCTGTACAACAGAAAACACTGCAACATATTTTTTTCTAAATAGAAGTTTCCTAATTAATTATTTTTCATCGATGACAATTGTTTTATATACAAATTGAAAACCTCCAGAAAATATATTGGATTTTTGAATTTTAATGTTTTCTGCATTGCAGTTTATATTATGAATATGATAGAATATTCAGCAAAAGGAGATAAGTTTTATTTTTCTTTAATCTCACTTAAACTAATTTTGTATTTCTTGTGATGTTAGGGATCAAACCCATGACACCATTCACGCTATAAAAGTACCATACCACCAAGCCACACCTCCAACTCCTTAAATTTTAATTTTAATTGAAGTTTATGTTGTTTCAAGGACTTAGGGTTAACCGACATTTAAATTTTCTGTAGGTGATTTCTGCTAAATACACTTGTCACTTGTTGTATGAATATTAAGTGATTTTTACTGCATAGATTTTTGTTCCTATACTCCTATAATCTAGTACACAAGACATTGACAACTGCTAAGTAATATGTACCTATCTCCTGAGATTGTAAAGAAATAGCACTTTTGAAAACTTAAGATATGATATCCCATATTGATTTTTTTATTATTTGAATCATTCTCCTTACCTGACAAAAATTTCATGCAAAAAAAAGGATAATGTAATATCAGGTAGTTATGAAAAAGTCTCAGTGGAAGAAATGTATTTGGTTATCTTTTATGCAGACTCTAAATTTGGTAGCCAGATGCTTATTTTTTAATACAATTAGGCTTCTGCAAAGATATGAGAAACTGACACATTCTTCTTCCAGAATTTTGTATTTCTGTATTATAAAACAGAACAATTTCCTTCTACAATACCCCTTAGGTATTGGAAAATCACCTAGTTAATGCTTCCTGTCTTTATTTGCCCAATTCATTTTATAATTCTAATTGTCTTGTAGAAACATGTCATCAAGATATAAATAGAAAGTTGAAGAAATTCCCTCTTTTTCTGAATCTCTTTGGCCTGCTATATTTTACCTTAATAACACACAGTAGTAAAACACAACCTGCAATCCAAAATTAGGATGCATGTTGATTTTCTAGCTACTCCACAAATTCTAGGTATATATTTCAATCAATCATAATGGACACAAATGTGGGAAACAAACAAGACCCATTGGGAAAACTAAAGGGAAAAAGATAATAGTTAATATCTTATATGGGTGATAGAGAAAATAGAGCAAAATTCCATGCAGAGTTAAGTGGACTATGAGTGGTGTGAACAGATACCTGTTTGAGCTTTCTCACAAACTACCTAAAGGTATGAGAATAACTAAATAGCCCTCTTTGAACCTCACTTTCTCCAATTGTTTAAATGAGATTAAATAAAAGGCTAACAACTCTAGGAAAATGAATCCATAACATGAATTTCAATGATAAGGTATGAAAGACAATTTGTAGTAAATGTTACCTATGTCTAAGAAAGAAGAATAGAGGATTCTGGCAGATATTGAGGAAGAAAATCGTCAGGAAGTTCTGACACTTTCCCTAGTGTGTCTGCAAGGCAGAGCTGAGAAACAGAGATGCTTTAATGAGGAGCTATGAAAATGTAAAAAATGTGGGTATCAGTGTAAATAATGAGGAAGGAGCAGGCCTTCCCAGAGAGTAAGAGTAGATGAAGGTAGAAGAGAAAAATATGCATTTAGTGCTTAATAAATGGAACATGCTAGGGGGAATAAGAGTTTTATTGGGGTATACCGGGGAGACAAAGATAGACAGGTAGACTAGAGCAGATAATATTGGAGAGGTCTTTAATGTCATGGCAAAATTAACATTTCAAGAAATCTCATTCACATTTCCAGAGAAAATGCATCTTTTCACTTTATGTTTGTCACAAACACCTTGTGACATTTGTTTGATATGACTATTAATCTTCACAGGAAGAATATCTAGGAGAAATAGTGGTTTTATTGTAACAACATCCACAACTGAACTGGATATGGGAATTACCTGTATTTTTCTTTAAATGACACTGAAGAAAAATAGCCCAGTACTTAAAAATAAGTGTTTATAATGACAATAGTTAGCAGTCTCCATGTCTTTTTCAAAAAGAAAATTGTGCAAACCCCCCATTAGAGGAATGTCCTTTATAAATAACTATTAAAATAAGAAAGTGTGATGTAATAAATGGATACCATAGATCTCACTTTTTTCCCTCACTGACTCATATGTACAACTTTTGAAGATTAGAAGAATATTGGCTATTTTTCATCCTTATGGATATTGAAATGCTCAATTTGGAATCTGGAAAAAAAGAGTAAACTGTGGGATTTTTTCCCTCTCACTATTATGAAAAATAGCAAAACTGGACTTTGATAATTTAGATTGTATGAGACTTAGATAGAATTTGGCACACAGTGTGATGAGAATTTTAAACCTGTAGCAGAAGCAATAATGATTTTGTCATTAAAAGAAGTAGAACAGACTCAGAAACATTAAGATAAGCTGATAAAATGGATTATAATGTCACATCCTACATGTAGGATAAATTTTTTTTCTGTTCACATTGCACCCTATGCTTCTCTACGAGAGCTATTGAAAATAAACATATATAGATGCACATACTCATACATAGATCATATAATATATGGTAAATATAAAATGACATACATTATAGCTGTATCTTATACATGTAAATAAAACAGTCATATATATGTATATATAACATAGCTATAGATATATATTATATATCACATATACATATATATATATGTTTATAGTTGATGGTAATGATTTCTTATAAACATTAAAAGTGTTTAAGTTCTTTTAAGGATGCTCCTTCTTTTAAACTCTATATGTGTCTCTGAAAAAATGATAATGACTCTATGTCAAAACATTGATGTCTTTAGGCTAGACTCATCTCTTGGGTACAGTGCACTACAAACATTGTGAGAATGAGAGAGAGTTGAAACTGGGCCTCAACTGGCATGTGATTACTTGATTATCAGCTGGGCACAGGGAACTTAGGTTTCATACTAGAGAGGTCTAAAATGACAGATGAGACAAAGCAGTGCAAATTTATCTTGTGTAGGGATATTGAAAATAAGACAATAGAAGTATTGCCTATTCATTCTGCACCTTCAGGAATCTAAAGAATTTGGATAAACTGCAGTTGACACTTTAGGAGACGAAGGAGCATGATGTGAATATCCTAGCAATTCTTCTTATAAAAATTATTACAAAAATAATTCCTTTTATAAAAATATATTGGGATTGCAAATTGGTGCAACTATTTGGAAAGCCGTATGGAGATTCCTTGGAAAACTTAGAATAGAAGCATATTTGACCCAGCTACCCACTTCTTGGTTTATACCCAAAGGACTTAAAATAGCATACTACAGAGACACAGCCACATCAGTGTTTATAGCAGCACAATTCACAACAGTTAAATTGTGGAACCATACTAGATGCCCTTCAGTAGGTGAATGGATAAAAAAAATATGGTACATATACACAATGGGATATTACTCTGCATTAAAAGAGAATAAAATCATGATATTTGCAGGTAAATGGATAGAGCTGGAGAATATTATACCAAGTGAAGTAAGACAATCCCCCAAAACAAATGCCAAATGTTTTCACTGATATGAGGGTGCTGATCCATATGGGGACAGGGTGAGGGGAAGCATGGGAGGAAACTTTAGATAGGACAAAGGGGAGGGAGGGAAACAGAGGGGACAAGGAGATAGGAAAAACAGTAGAATGAGATGGACATCATTACACCAAGTACATGTATGGAGACACAAATGGTGTGACTCTACTTTGTGTACAACCAGACATGAAAAAAATATGCTTCATAAGTGTATTATGAATTGAAATGAATTCTGCTGTGCTGTATAACAAATTAGAAGAAAGAAAAAAAGGAAGGAAGGAACAAAGGAAGGAAGGAAGGAAGGAGAGAGATTTGGGCAGAATTTCTACCTCAAAATGGACAGTAGAATAAAGTATGTACAATATACACCAGGCAGAAATTAAGTTTTATATAACACATTAAGTTAGCAATGACTTAGTAGAGTCATTCCAAGAGTGAATGAGCAAGAAAGGGCAGAACCTGAATTGTATCATACTGCACATTGGAATGAAAAGAGACACAACTTAAAGTCTGCTGTCATGCTCATAAGAACTTAATCTGTTGTCTCTGAAATAGTGCAAAAGATTGGCATGGCTTAGTATGTCTTAGGACAATATTACATCCATCTGAAAACACCCGAGCTTAAATATTTGACCCACAAACCTATTTTAAAAAATACCTTGTATTCCACTAACTTTAACTATAATTCCTAAGCCATTTATTGTTCTTTTCAATTCCTTTCTGGGCTTGCTTTGATATACACAATAATATGGGAATATTATTAACCAGCGTCTTTGGGCTATCTCTTTTCTAATCACATCCTAATTCCCTCTGGGGAAGGAGGAGTGTGACATTCTGGAAAGAAAATAGACTTCAGTGATATACTAGTCAGATTTTGGCTCTGACTTTTTACCTTGGTATTCACTAGCTATGAGACTTAAGACAATTTAAAACAAAAAATAAAAAATAAAATAGCCAATATTTTGGGAGGAACTAACATCCGGAACTGTCTCACATACTTCATGAAGACTAAATTTTCAACCACTTTCAAGGTAGGTGCTCATTACCACAGAAAAAACTTAATCACAAAGAAGCAACTAGAAAGTGGCAAAGCTAGAATGAAACCCAGCCCTCTTCAATTCACAGCACTGGGTATGATCCCTGCAGTAAATTATTTTTTGGCTAAACAATGTAGGATGAACATTCTTCTATATAGAATGAAGACAATGTGATCACTTCCTCCAATGACACATGGAATAAAGAATGTTTATAGATGACAAGTAACACGTGAAATTTCTGACATCTGAAAGACTCAGAATATCAAATTCCTTTCCAGTTATTTCTACTAATTTTAAAGACCATTAAGTAATCTGCTATTCAGATGTACCATAAGGTACCTTTTCTTTTCTTTTGACTTAATCACAAAACATGGAATCCAATCCACTCTAACTCAGTCCCTAGAACTTTCCCCCCAACCTTTACCCTGCTCCCAGGCTCCTCTCCCTCTAGTCCACCCAGACCTTTTGAATCTGTTTACAGGTTATTTATTTGTTGGTTTATTTATTTATTTATTTTTCAATTTGTGTCCTGTGTCTGCACCCAATGCTGGGACCTTAGGCTACTTTTTAAAAGAAGTTATTTTTTTGTGAAGAAAGCTATGCTAGAGTAGTACTTAGAAGTACTTAGAAGTCTGAATTATTGTATACTGTCTTTTCTTAGAGTTGTGGTTAAATTAGCATTCAAACTCTGAAAGTGCATTTTTACAGCCTTCACAACATGAAATGTTATTTAAACTGTCCATACTATTTGTATCTTTTTGCAAATTATATGCTTGCAAATTACATTTTTATGTGCCCTAGCTTCTGCTCTAAGGAAATGTTTTTTTCCTATTCTTATTTAGCAAAGACTATTGAAATAAGTATATTACTTATGCTATAATTATGAAATTGCTCATTTTGGGACTTTCTTAAAATTTGATTTTGTTATTGATTGAGGGTACTCCATTGTGAATACAAAATGTTCTCCAAATCTTGTTCTATGAAGATATGTAATTATTCTTACCTGTTTCTAATTATCTGACAGCTTGTATTACTTCTGATAATGGCAGCTTTAGGTGCATGTCTTATATTTCTTTTAAAACCTGTTTGTTCCATAAATAGCTGTGTGCATTTTGTTAACAGTTGCAAAGATTTCCTATGTGTGATTCAATATGAAATTTTTTAGATTGAAATTTATTTCATCTTTTTTTGACCATATCTCTCATTTCCCTGTAGGTCTGAACATGCATCCTTTTTATCCTATCAGGTATGTGCATCTCCTCAAAGTCACACTTGATGAGGAAAGGTCACTAATAAAACTTTTCCACTTCTTAGTTTCAATTTTGAATCAATCACAAAGCATCATATTTGAAACTCTGGATAATTCAGTGCTTTGGTGAAGATAGGAAAGGTATGCATGTAACAAGCTAGTGGAACATGTTCACATTTGTAATTCAGCATTCTGTGTTATTATTCCTAATTTGTCTCAAGCACATAGCAATGGATTAAAATGCTGCAGTCTCTGTTATGCTTCCCAAAATGATCATTTACTTGACTCATCTCATTGTGAAGTAAATCACGTAAGGCCCTCTGCCGCGTAGACATTTTGTGAAAGTGCAGCCTTTCTGCAGAAGATATTTATACAGAGGCACAACCTTCTCTAATGGCTTCAGACCATTTGTTTGGCTTTTCTCTGATAAGTGACAGTCTCTTTTGTCCTTCGAACAAGTCCCCCTTCACATTCGTTCAACAGGTGCATTAGTGCTGGAAGACTGTCAGGTAGATAATGAGAATTCAGCGACTTGAGAAGGGATGTCATATTTCCAAAAATGATGGAAAGCCACTTTCCACCCCTTTCCCAGTGTGGATGTCTTATTTTCCTGCCACTTTTCCAGCATCACATCACATTAGTCACACCTTACTTGATCTGGTCAGCTTCATCCAACAAACGATTTTCATCAATTATGTGACAGTTTATATTGTCCAAGCTTGTCATGAGCCCCACTGACTTTTACCATTTTTCCACGGATGCATCGGGTGCCCTTCACCCACAGCAGCTCAGGGAGAGGTGCAGGGTCCTGACTGGAGACATCGCTGCCTGGAAAAGCTTTCTCCCACTTTGGTCCAGGGGTGAACTGCTCACTTTTCAGATTTTAATATAAGGGGCCATCCATTCAGCAGCTTCCTTTTAGCTGTCTATACACAAACTCCCAACACTCTCAGGCCGAGGATAGCTATTTTCCATTTCTGCCCCCCAAGCACTGGGTACTCACCTGTCATTGCACTTCCCACAGTTTGATAACTTATCTATCTCGCAAACTAATCGGAAAGCTCAATGAGGAGCTTTAGTTCTATATATGAAAAAGAAAATCATTGCAGATGTAAAGAAAGTGACACATTTCAAACTTTTTGTAAGAACGAGAACTTTTTTTTTTTTTTTGCATCATTCCTGATGGTTCTCTGCAGGGAAAAAAAAAAACAGTGTACTGTTTGATACATTGCAGAAGGAAGATGCCCAATTTTTACCACTCTTCATTTAGTGGGTTTTCTTTTCTGTGTCTTCTGGAAAAATTTACTTATGTTCTTGCTCTGCTGAGTGGACCTAATTCTTTCTTGCATGATTCATTCATATATTCTGATTACTCCATTTATTCTAATATCCAATTCTCATTTTAGGTATGTAATAACTTCTCTTTGAATTTAATGCAGTGGTTGGAACAGGTGGATTGTGATCTCTATGAGGAATGACTTCAATTAAATAAATAGGAAGCAATCTACTAAATGTTATAATCAATCATATTAAAAAAAACATTTTCAGGTGTATTGAAGAGTTTAGGGGAATATCATGATGGAGTAGTTTTAAAATCTAGTATATGAATGACAAAATGCAAATATTAAAATGCAGACATAAAATATCATCATATCTATTCATAATATATCTGCAACCAACTTATAAGTGGCTAATTAAATTAATATAGAAAAATTTAATAAATTTTACAATTTAATAAAAATAATGAATATTATCATTATCAAAACATATAATGTGATGATGGGGAAATAATTGGAAAAGAGATATAAATATGAAACTTTTAGTCAAGAGCTATGTTATAAAAAGCTAGTGAAGGAAACAAAGAGAAGGTATTTAAAATTTTGTGGTTTGTATTTTAAAATAAAATTATTGATATTGGGAAAGAATGCCTAAAATTTTTGAGGTATTAAGAGAAAATATTCCTGTGAAACTGAGAACCGCTGTGGGAGGAGAGAGGACTGCAGTTTTCCCTAAAGAGTTATATTTCTACAAAAATATTAATGGTACAAGCTGCACTACAACTACTGAATTTCAATTACCATTAGCTATCTGTGGTCTGTTCTGTGTCTTACAAATTTAAATTTTAGATCAAAACAGCCATTTTATAGTGTAGAAATAAGCAATGTTATTTTGGAGAAACACTAGAATTCTATGTCTAACTTATGAAATGGAGCATATATATTTACCATACATGGGAAACTAGAAAATGAGTAAAAAATCAAACTTTCTTCCATGTATCTTCTCATTTCATAAGACTTTATGTGTGCGTTTTTTGTTTGTTTGTTTGTTTGTTTGTTTTTGTGTGTGTGTGTGAGTGAGTGTTAATTGTAATTTTGGCTTAGTGGATGGAATAGGTGAGCATAAAATATCTAATCAAATTAAAAGGAGAAGAAAATGAACAATTCAAACTATGCAATAAATCCACAGCAATTCAAAATAAATCCTCTGTGTCTATGAGACTAAAAATATCTTTTTTTTTCCCCGCTTCTCTTCTTATTCTCAGTGCAATGGTAACCTGTTTGTTCATTTTCCTTTTCTATTTTTTTTAAATCGTATTTCTGTGTTTATTTTGTCTCTTCAGGACAGGTGCAAACAATTGGACCATATGTGTGACGCTTATGTGCACAAAGATCAGTGCATACCACCAAGTTCCGTATCATTTGTTTATGGTTGAACTGAAATGCATGATTCTTGACGTCTAAGGAAGTGTTTTTGGTGCACAGGCAATTCTTATAAACTGCGAATATATTAAGAAGGATGAGGAGGGATGAGGAAGGACACAAAAGGAAAAGAAGGTGAAGGAGAAAAAGAGTAAAAAGTGAAAGAGGAAGAAATGAAGGGGAAAAAAAGAAACTAACAGAGCTATGGATATAGCTCAGTTGGTAGAGTGCTTGCCTTGCATGCACAAGGCCCTGGATTCAATCCCCAGCACCAAGAGGGGAAAAAAAAGAAACTAAGGCACAATTTTGGATATGAATTAAATCAAGAGTAAAAGTGGGGTTGGGGTTATAGCTCAGTGGTACAGTATTTGCTTAGCACGTGCAAGGCACTGGGTTCAATCCTCAGCACCACATAAAAATAAAAACAAATAAATAAAACAAAGGTATTGTGTAAAGAAAAATATTTTAAACACACACACACACACACACACATTCCAAAAGAAAAAGAATAAAAGCGTCACTAGATTTCATTCCCAAAAGTGAAGCCAGGGTTCTATCTCAAAGACCTTTGCTGTGTTTAATATATATTGTGATTTGGGTTATTGAAACTTTCCTACAGTGTCCTTCTTGTGTTCCTTTGGCCTCTGTCCTCCTTGAGACTACTTTTATAACTCACTCCATTTGTTTTTCATTTTGTTCTGTCTATAATTTCCCCAATGTTCTCCCCACTCTCTGTTTTCTTCTCTGGGACTCCCACACCTATGTCCACCATGAATGTTTCCAACACTGGAAGAACAGGAGCTCCTGGCATTTTTCAGCTTATGTGGAAGCAGCCTGCTAAATTGCAACTCTCTGAGAGTTTCATCCCAGAGAGCTGGTGTGAGAAGATCTATCCAAATGCTACACACCAGCCAAGCTCCTTAGACTAAGTGAGGATAATCCTTCTTCAGATGATGTCGCGACCCCTCGCCAGCAAGGGAAAACACGACACAGGATTCTTCTTTCAGCAGTTTATTCAGGCCTTGATTCAAGTATCATCTTCTAGCGACCCGCCGCCGAGCGCCCAAGCACAGCCTAATTAAGCCTCCCGCATACCAATCCTAAGCTGCCACGTGGATCTTTCTCATAGGGTGGTAAGGGATTGCGCGCCAATTCTCCATAAAAGGAGTTGTTTATCACAGGCCACAGTGGAAGCCGGCGCCATCTTCTAATGGCGGCCACGGTCTAATTAGAACGGCTCACCACAAGATGACAGCCTGTTGATGAGTATTCCCAGGTCCAAAGTGCAACCCAGATTCTAATTAACCTGATTGAACCTGCTGTGTGTGATTCATTTTTTTTTTCTTCCTTTGATGGACTTGTCACTATCTATTTGGGTATTCCTCTTTTTTCCTGTTGTTTACTTGCCAGGATTTGCTACTAATAAATGGATGCAACACAAGGCATACACTTTCACATTGCTGTAATCTTCCTTAGTGTCCTTACCTCTTTCCCTTGTCAGAAATGACAGCATTGTCCCCAACTCTGACATCTAGGAATATCATTATGACTTAAACAGTTTCTAAAGTTGTTCCTGCAGAGGGTGTGGAGATACATGGTGTTCAAACAGCCAGGATAAAACAGCATATGGTGACTGACAAAATAAAAATCATTTCTTACTCTCATGAGGAATCATGGTGAGATACTTCAGTGCATGTTTCATGAAAACAATGACTTCAATGGAAGTTCACACCCAGATTAGGTGCAGGAACTTAGCAAGCATCTTCTGATGTTCCATATACAGGCCATTTACAGTTTTCTAAAATGTTTCAACAATACAGAACAGGAAAGAGTATATGAATCGGAATTTTGCTAAAGCAATATCTATTGTCTTTGTGTTTGACACATGCTTTTATTATGTGTGTTTTTTGTTTGTCTATTGTTTTTTCACAATGGTCATGTCCAAACATCTCAAAAAATTATTAACCTTAGATAATAATGGGCCACCATAACTAAATAAAACATATACCTTAATGTTTTCATGTGAATATTGTCCACATATTTTATATGTTAAAATATATATTTATTTACATAATTATTTAAAAATATTATTATGAATATTGGTGTGATTTTTGTGCCTGAAACAAAATCATTATCTATACTTTTCATTAGATATGTGTCTCTTTTTCTTATTTGCTTACAAAACGTAATGCCAGTTATTAATTTATTTTTCATTCACTTGTCTTCTAATGTGTTTTTATATACCTGTATATGTCTTCATTTTGCTTTTTAAAAATTAATGTAGCCATTAGTTATTTGCTTTTCTATATTGCCTTATGACATTAGGAATCATCCCAAATTTACATAGAGGCTTAATTAAAAAAATATTCACTGCTATGTAATATTCTGTTGGGAATGGATCAAAATTTGTTAAATTCTCCTATCAATGGAAATTTGTATAAATTCGTATCCATTGTCATTATGAATAATGATATTACAGCTATTCTTATAAATACCTCAGTAAAAAAAATACCAGAAATTTTTTGGTATATAATTAAAAGCAGAATAATGAGAATATATTTATTTATGTATTTTTGATTAGTGCATTATAATTATATATAATAGTGCGGTTTGTCTGGACATAATTATACATACATGAAAAATAATTTTGCTCCACTTCACTCCCCAGTACCTCCTCTTTCCCTTCCATCCTCCCTTTCCTGTTCCCTTTCCTCTACTTTACTGGTCTCCCCTCTAATTATTCATTGTTTTCAATTGGTACTTCATAGATTTGAATGAAAGTGGAAATCTCCATGGTATATTCATATTAAAAACATAACGTGATTTGGTCCATTTTGTTCCTTAGATCTTTCCTTTCCCCATTCCTCCTCTCTGGCTTTCAATCCCTATCTACCGCATTGAACTGAGACATTTCCCATTTCCAATGAATACCCGCATTTCTCCCATATTTTGCCACAGCTTCCACAAATGGCACAAAATATTTGACCCTTGAATTTCACTTAGTATGATTTATTTCACTTTGTATGGTGTTCTCAATTTCCATCCTAACTAGCAAATGTCACAGTTTCATTCTTCTTTCTGGCTAAAACTCCATTGTCTCTATATACCACATTTTCTTTAGCCATTCATCTACTCTTAGGCACATATTTCATAACTTGGCTATCGTGAATTACATTATTACAAATATCTATATACCTGTGTAAGTATAATATGCTGATTCTACTTCTCTGGGATAAATACCAAGGAAGGGGACAGTTGGGTCATGGGTGAATTTATTCCTAGTCTTTTGAGGAATGTTCATACTGCTTTCCAGAGGGGCTGTACTAAATCGCCACTTGAAAGGGAGTGAGAGGAAATCTCAATGTAGTTTTTATTTTAAATTTGTTATAATTAGTTGTACATGACAGTAGAACACATTTTGACACATTGTACATAAATGGAGCACCACTTCTTATTCCTCTGGCTGTACATGATGCAGAGTCACAGCAGTAACGTAATCATACATACATATAGGGAAATGACGTCCATCTCATTCCACTGTCGTTCCCATCCATATACTACCTCCCTTCTCCTCACTCCCCTCTGCACAATTCAGAATTCCTTTGTTTTTTCCTACCCATTCCCCCATTATGGATCAGCATCCACTTCTCAGAGAAAATATTTGGCCATTGGTTTGGGAGGTTTAGCTTATTTTGCTTAGCATGACATTCTCCAGCTCCATTCATTTACCTGCAAATGCCATAATTTCACTCTTCTTTAAGGCCGAGTAATATTCCATTGTGCATATGTACCACATATTCTTTATCCACTCATCTGTTGAAGGGCATCTACATTGGTTTCATAGTTTAACTATTGTGAATTGAGCAGGTATGAACATTGACATGCCTGTGATTAGTTTGCCTGAGGGCTTATCAATCTTGTTTTTCTTCGCAAAGAACCAACTCTTTGTTTCATTGATTCTTTATATTGCTTTATTTATTTTCAAATTTATTAATTTAAACTCTGATCTGAATTATTTGCTGTATTCTAAGATTTTTGTATTAGTTTATTCTTTTTCTACAGCCTGGGGGTATAATGCTACATCATTTATTTGTTATCTTTTTATTTGTCAATATAGGAATGCAAGCCATAAACTTTCCCCTTAGAACTGCCATTATACTGTCCCAGAGATTTTCAAATGCTGTGTCTCATTCTCATTTGTTTCTAAAAACTTTTTAAAATTTCTTATCTGATTTCTTCAGTAATTCATTCCTCATTCAAAAGCATATTATTTAATCTCCAGGTGTTAGGGTGGTTTCTCCCATTTATCTTGTCATTGGTTTCTAATTTCATTCTAATATTATCTCACAGGATGCAAGTAATTGTCTCCATTTTATTTTATTTGCTAAGATTTTCTTTGTGCTCTAAATTATGATCAATTTTAGAGAAAGTTCCATTTGCAGTTGAGATGAAAGTAAATTATGTTATTGATACATGAAATATTTTATATATTTCTGTTAGGTTCATTTGATTATTTTTTTCCCAGAAGATTATTTACTTATTTTATGTCTGGAGGAATTGTTTAATGGTGCAATAGTGAAAAAGATATGTTGAAATTACCTCGTATTCTTGCATTTGATTCTTTATATTGAGAAATGTTTTGTATGTATGTAGTTACACCATAGTTTGGGGCATAAGTATTTGCAAACATTATATTTTGTTGGGATTAATTAGTATGAAATGATATTCTTTGTCTCTAATGTTTCCTTTTGACTTAAAGTCTACTTTGTCTGATATGAGAGTAGCTACCCTTGATTGATTTGGGTTTTCATTGCATGGTATACCTTTTCCCAAACTTTCATTTTCAGTCTGTGGATGTCTTTGCTTGTAAGGTGAGTCTCTTGAAAGCAACATATGGTTGGGTCCTGCTTTGTTTTTAAAAAAAAATCCAATTGGCCAATATGACTTTTCAATGGAGAGATAAGAACATTTATATTCAATGTTATTATATGATTTTTATTTTCTGCCATTTTGATTTATTTCTAACATTCAATTCAGACTTGACACTTTGCAATTTAACATTCTTCCATGCCATTTATCCCTTTGCTGGTTCTATGTTTATTTTTTTCTTCTTCATGAAATGTTTCATTGAGTATGTCTTGTAGCACAGGCTTAGTGGTTATGGATTATTTTTGTTTCTACTTATCATGGAAGGTTTTTGTTTCACCTTCAATTCTAAAGAATATTTTTGTTGGATATAGTAATCATAGCTGGCATCTGATGTCTTTCAGGGCTTAGTATATATTATTCTATGCCTTTCTGGCTTTCAGAGGCTTGATGGAGAAATCAGTTGAAATCTAAACTGGCTTATTATAAATGTGACATGCCATTTTTTCTCTTGTAGGTTAAAAAAATTCTCTTTATTCTGTATATTAGGTATTTTAAGTATAATGTTTGGGAAAAAAATCCTTTTTTATCTTGTCTATTTGAGGTTTTATGTGTTTCTTATATTTGTATTTACATTCAATTCTTAAGATTTGAATGTTTTTCTGTTGTTATGATGAAATGGTTTCATTGATAAAGTTGTGCATTTCTTTAGTTCGTATTTTGGTCCCTTCGTCTATGCCAATGATTGTTAGATCTGGTCTCTTACAGTTATCTCAGATTTCTTGAATATTCTGGTCATAGTGCTTTAATATTTTTATTTTTACTTTATTTTGTCTTTGAGGCCTCACAATTGGACTTCTGAGTGGTCTAATCCATTGGTGATACTTTCAACTATATTTTTAATTTGATTGGTTCTTTCATTTCCAGAATTTGTTGGATTTTTCAGAATCTCTTTTTACTTCACTGACCTTTTAAATCCTGTATTTTCTCTCTTGATCTGTGCCTCAAGTTGTCCTTCAGTTCAGTGACCATTTTAAATTGTGAAATTTCTAAGTTCTTTATCTGACATTTCCTTCATTATGATGTCAATGGGATCAATTTTTGAAGCATTGTGGTCTTTGAGGGTGGCTTGTTTCCTTGCTTTTTTATATTCTTTATATGTTCTACAATCTGCTGGTGTAATTATCTCTTATTTTGGTGAGAGTAACTATTTAGTGAGCTTTTCTTCTCTTGTTTCTTTTTTCAATACTCAGACATGTGCATCAGGCTGGGCAAATGTCTGAGTATTGATGTCCCCACTCAAAGACTGTCTTCTGCTATGTGCAGTATCCAGAAACACTTTGAGGGAAAATACTAAACCCTGTTCACTGCAGTCACTTAACAGCAAAAGCATGTATTAATAAACTTAGGAAAAAATATTGAAAATGTTCTCCACAGTTTGTGTAATCCAGATATGAAATTGTAGTGATGTTCTTGAACAGGTTGTTAAATGAATTATGAAAGAATTATACTACTTAGGGGTTAAAATATAGGAGAGACAAAGTGAGTACAGAGTACACAGATCTAATAAATAATAACAGAGAAAAAGAAGAAAAAATGGGGGGGGATTGAGGTAAGAGTAGGTAATACAACAAGGAAAAGAGAGACTAAGTGAGCTTATGGCCTTTTCCTCTCCAGAGTTCTTTTTCATTATTAGCCCTCCCCCTTGATCTTACACTAGTCAGAGTTCAGGGTCAAGTATCTCATTCTTTCCTACTCTGGTAACCAAATTCCAAGCCCGTCCGATTTTCAATCTGTCCAATATTGAGATTTAGAGTGTTTAATTTTCCACCCACCTCTCTGGTCATCTGTTCCTTCTCTGCTTCATTTTCGGGCTATATAGGAGTTGAGAATTGCTGTTTAGACTTTCTCCACCAACTTCCATGTATCCCCAAAGCTATTGAAATATTCAGAATTTTAAAACAATGCCATTTTTTTTCAAAGTCACTTATTTAGATATCAAGTTTGTAAATAATTCATATGATAATATGAAATAATTCATATGATCAGTAATATGTTGTAGTCAGCTATGCTCTTGTTATTAATAAAGTGAAACATTTCTTCAAATAGTTATTGACCACAAGGGCTTTTTCTTCTATAAATGACTTGCTAATACCTTCTGAACATTTTCTTTAAGACACTTATATTATTTTCGGAACTATATCTATGTATATATATATATATA
>NW_026000174.1:48216185-48297485 GCF_001458135.2 Marmota marmota marmota | reverse complement strand
TATATATATATATATATATATATATATATATATATATATATATATATTTATTTATTTCTATATCAATTTGTATGCTGAAAATCATCTTCTCCAATTCATGACTCATATTTTTATTCTCTTCAATGTAATTTTGATTAGTGGAAGCTTTAAATTTTGTTTTCCTTCACAATACAAACACAATATTTTGTGGTTAGCTCTTTTTATGTCTTTATTAAGAAATCCTACATCAGTAAAATAATATCTTTCTTAAATTTTTAGCTTTTACACATATACCATATTGTTTTTTCTTGAGGTCATAAAAGCAATTCACTGGAGGAAACAATGTCTTTCATCAATAGTATTCAGATGATACCATATTAAAAATATAAAACCCACAAGCAAATAAAAACCAAAACCTATGATCCTCATCTTGTATTATAGAGCACGATTACTTTGATATGCATCATAGAACACAACATAATATCTAAAGCAATACAGCTTCTAGAGGCACATAAGATGTTATTGCTGCAATTTGGGATAAGCAAAACTTTCTTAGCCAAAAATATAAAAACATTATCCAAAAAAGAAAAATAATGTTAAAATGATAAAGAGAAATTATAATGACTAAATAATAATGAAAATAATTGGAACAGATAAACACAGATAAAGAATGATATAATGAATTTGCCAGTGTACTTTCAAGTGATGAATCAAACAGACAGTTAATTGTCAATAGCCCCAGATTAAAAACAAATATATAAAAAAAAGATTCATCTAGGAGAGCAGTTACCAGAGCTATGGGAATAGCTTTGCCTCCTGCCCTCCTAGCAGAGTAACCACATCCATTTTCAGTTGTGCATAGTCAATGCTGAGTTTGAACAGATGCATTGTCCCAGTGGATACCATGGCATTTCAGTTTAGATGAACTGTCAGTAAAACAACCCAAGGTATTTGAGAAACTTCTGTGTATCCAGAGCCCCATGGATCCAGCATTTTTTTTTCATGCACTGGAAAGAGGGCAAAGTTTACCCAAAAAGAACACTGCTAATTTCTCATGTAAAACCAAAATGCTTTCAGAGTCAGGTCAGCTCTGTTCATTATTTTCACTAGACAAGTACACTGGTGGATGCTTCCCATCTCCGAAGTCATTCAGTCTAAATTAAGCCAATACAAAATGGAAATACCCAGGGCTGGGGATGTGGCTCAACCGGTAGCGCGCTTGCCTGGCATGGGCCCGGCGCTGGGTTCAATCCTCAGCCCCGCATACAAATAAAAATGTTGTGTCCACCTAAAAATAAATATTAAAAATTCTCTCTCTCTCTTAAAAAAAATGGAAATATCCTGCTGGAGGCAAGAGGTCTCTTGAGACAGGCATTCATTTCAACAGGAGAAAAATAACCATTTTTAAAATGTTTTCCAAAAAGGAGATACCTCAAAGCCACATCAGGGTGGTGATGAGGCCAAACCCCAAAGGCCCTCAGAGTGGAGGCTGATACCTTTGGCTCCACTAAGCAAAATCTTTAGTCACAAAATCATTATGTTCAGTTTAATCATTAGGATTATATATTTCCAGAGGTAAACATCCAGCTACAACTTGTTGAGTGGTTTCCAATGTAACCTGTCACAAGGGATGCTGATTCAAAGGTAATTCTATATAAGAAAATGAGTACAATGCTCAAATTAGGTACATAAGTGGGCGTAGAACACTCCAGTAATCCCAGTGGCTCCAGAGAGGCAGGGGGATCATGAGTTCAAAGCCAGCCTCAGCAATGGTGAGGTGCTAAGCAACTCAGTGAGAGCCTGTCTCTAATAAAATACAAAATTGGGCTGGGGGTGTGGCTCCGTGGTTGAATGCCCCTGAGTTCAATCCTCAATATCAAAAAAAAAAAAGTTAGGTACATACATTCTCTAAAAGCAAAAATATCCAAAAGAGTGTTGAATCGCCATTCTGGTAATATTGTAGAATGACGAGAACATGATTTACCTTGAATGCCAGACAAACTGAGAGTTTTTAGTCCACTCATGTAGTTTTCAAAACTGCTGAGTACCTCTTGAATTTTGTCAGGTTTCATCAACTACTTTGGTTTATGAAATGATACTGCTGTCAAGAGTTTTGGAAATGAGGCAGCTGGCTTTCCAATCACTAGAACATCATCTATATAATAAAAAAATATTGTCCATAAGAATATACAGACATTCACAGTAAACCATGATCAAGCCACAACTGGCATACTGCAATTTGTAGACCCTTGGAGAATATTGCAAATGGGTATTAGAGGCCTTGCCACATGAGTGCAAATTGGTCCTGGTTCCTAAGTGATTTTGAGATGAAAAACAAAGTGCTATCATGTCTGACACAGTATATCCAACTGTCATCCTTTTTGCAACAGATTCAATTATAGTCACATTATCTTTGCAGTCACAAAAGCAACAACTACTGGGACTGTGGAGTCCACCACTGGATTCAACTGATGGTTGTATGCTGTTAGACCCCAGTTTTAAAGCTGACCAAACAGGTTTTGTCATGACATGGCTTTGTAATACTGCATCTCTTACTGCCAATGATGCACCTAAGTCCTTCATCAAGGGTGTGCTCCATTCTTTCTTAGGATACCATGCTGGTTGCATTGGACCTCCTGAATGAGGACAGGGAGACAGATTGAGGAGTGACTTAGTCACCACAGTTCTCTGAATGGCACAGTCTGTGAGTAAATAAATCCTTTCTTGATTTTATAAACATTCCAGTCAAGGATGTAAAACATCAACAGAAATAGTACTAAACAGTGGAAACACAATAACATTACCCAGGCCCATTCACCAGTAGATCATCTAATCAACCTTATAAACCCAAACTAGAACAGTGTGAGTTTATAGACCAGTTTTTTAATTACTATTCCAAAAAAATAATATTTTTTCTGTAACATAAATAAATCTCTTTGAGAGATTCAAATTTCCTTATAGTATTCAGAAACATTGAGAAACGAAAATGGAAATGAAAAGCAATAGCAAATATAACACAACCACACATACACACAAACTACAATTTGAAAACATTTAGTTTCATGTCTAAATGGATCGGAAGTTGATGTGATATATTACAGGAGGGGTTCAGCTATTGCCATTCTCTTTCAACACATGTCATGTACCCCCACAACAGCATCTTTCAAGAACTGGTCAAAAGTTTGACATCTGGCCCAGTATGTGCCCATGGGAGTTGTACAAAGCCTTCTTTTCACTGTCAGTGTGGTTGTGTGCTTTTGTAAATATAATCTAAACTGGGTTTGAGGAAAAGAACCATCTGCCAATCTAATACAAATATTTGTACTAATTTCCATAATAGGATAAAACTGAGAATGATTTTCAGCTTAGTGGGGAAGCCTCCCTGCCTGGAGAAGCATCTGATAATGGCAACATCTGGAACATTGTCTTTGGACTTATTTTATGGTACCCATCCTGCAAACACCTCACCAATTTTTGTTCATGAACACTAAACTTACCCGCATGACTTGATTATTATATTTGCTGCCAATTCTGATGCCTACCCCAAATGTCATTAAAAAGCTTATGAAGCCTACATGTTTTCTTTTCTAGCAATCCCAATCTCTTTCAACTTGGAACACTTATTATCAAATGGTCAAGAACTTGAGGACATTTGACAAATGCTCAAATGTTAAGGATTTGAGATGTCATCCTACTTTAAAGGCAAAACTAAGTCTACCACCATTTCATGGATGTAAGACAGCTGGGAGGGAGCCCAAGGGTGACTAATTATTTACAGCAGTGCCAGTGGACATGCACAGATTTGAATTTGTGAAGGGTCCCTGAGCCACAAGTCTCACAAGCTCAGGTGACATCAATATATATAGTGTCTATGACCTCAATATTAGGGGAACTTGAATCTTAAATAATGACAGTGAGAGGTTTGCACTGGAGGGAGAAATTTTCTCTAATATACAAATAGTAAAAAAAATTTGTTCTTTGTCCCAGCCATAGCAAAGGCATTTCTATATCTATTAATAAGATATACATAGTCCAGAACAAAGGCAGTCAGTACCTTTCTTTGCTCCCCTGTGGGGAAGGGTCATCCAACACTTTGGTAAAAACTGTTTGGTATTAAAAACTTAAACAGATACTTACCCCATAATCCAGCAATTCTATTCCTAAGTATTTATCCAAAGGAAATGAAATCATGTTTACACAAAGGTTGTACAGCAGTTTATTTGTTTTTAACCCAAACAACTCAATGGTACACTAACAAAAAAGTAGATAAACTGGCTATGGTATTGCTCCCCCAAAATGGAGTACTCAGCAATGGGTAAAACTTACAAATAGTCTTTGAAGCTAAAGAAGCATAAATGAAAATGGAGACATCTTTCATATGCAATTCTGGAAAAAATAAAAGTAGTCCCTGATGATAGAAATAAAATCTGTGTTTGTTCAATAATTGAGTCTGGGAAGGATAATAAGGGAAACTTCAAGGGTTAATTAAACATTTGTCAAAATTTATCTAATTGTACTCTTGTGATATATATCCTACTGTGTATAAATTGTCAAATAAAATATTTTTTCATACTTAAATGCTTAACTACTCTTAAACTGACTTTTTGTGTAAAGAGTTGAGTTTATAAGAAAAAAAAAAGTATTGAAAAAAACATATTGAATAGTGTTGTGCCACACACTGTTATAATGCTAAGTGCTAAATAATTCAACCCTCAAACACCCACATTAATATAATATTACTACCTCTTTAAAAATTTCTTTTTTTTTTTTTTTTTGGTACAGGGTATTGAACCCAGGAGGCACTTAACCATTGAGCTACATCCCCCACCCCTTTTCATTTTAAGACAAGATCTCACTAGATTGCTTAGGGCCTCACTAATTTGCTTAGGCTGGCTTGAAACGTGCTATCATCCTGCCTCAGTCTCTGGAGTCACTAGGACTACAAGCATGCGCCACCATCTGTGGCATAGTTTCTCTTGAAAAAGGTGCTGAGGTTGAGGCACAAAGTGGTCACCCACTCAGGGTCACAGAGCTAATTAGTGGCATAGTAGATATTTACAATGCATATTATTATTCATATTGAATAAAAGCTAGGACTTAGCATCATCATGATCCCTTTAAAATAGTCATATTTATATGCAATTGGGAATGCCAAAACAACAAGAAGGGGAATAATTCAAAATGTTATTGATTTTTCTACTATGAGATTAAATTTACTCTTTTTTCTATATTAGCCATTTCATTATCTATATGTTAGAAAACAACTACATTTAAGGTTCTGAAAAAAATCTGTTGTATATTGTGAAAAGTACTATATAGATGAAAGTACTATCTCACTAAAAGCTCTTCAAAAAATGGCTTTGAATAGATAAGCTTCTATTTTATTTTACTGAAACAGTACATACAGGTTTATATCCTGCAAGCAATGACTGCTTCATGTGAAATCAGGGGGACTTGAAATTCTTGATATTAATCTTATCAATGCTTTATAAATTACTGAATTTTGTTTCTATTGCCCTAGGATCCCTAATAAATAAAAATTAGCATTAACTTATTGGAAAGCATGAACACTTAGACAAATCTTTCTTCCATGTATTCAGAAATTCTTCATACTGAAGTTATTATTTTTTTACAGGAAAAAACATATATAATCAACTGTGTCTTTTTCATAAATTTGTATAATTTTTTACTAGTAGCTGAAGACAATTTTAATTTGGAATCAATAATTTTTTAATGCAGAGAGAAGATAGAGTTTTAGTGAGAGCTAAGTTATTAACTTATTTATAACAAAGTCTGTGATAGTTACTTATCCCATATAATTGACTCAATAAATCATCCTCAAAACTATTAGAAGTTGGTACCCTTATCCTTAACTTTCAAATAAAATCTAGTTTTCAAAAAAGTAATGAACCTGGTGGGTAGGATTTTATTCCACTTCTTTTATTGTAAGGCCATTCTCCTTCTACTTTTCTATATTTTGTATTAGCAAGCTCTGCTCACAACCATCATTTATATATGCACAGAGAAGGAAACCCCTTTTAGAAATTTTACATCTTTGAGTAGGAGGGTTAGGACTACTATGAGCATATCAGAATCCTTATCTGCCTGTATCCACAAGTATGTCAAAAAGGCTGATGTCAGTTCAGAATTTAATTGAAATGCTCATCATTTTATAGAACAAAGTAATATTGCTTTTATAAATTGATTAATTTCTGGGTGATTGCTGTTTGGCTTGGTTTCTCTTAATGTTCACAAATGATCAAACAATTATATATTGAAGCCTATGAGTGTTCTACATTGTATCAAATAACTTACAATGTTATCTTAAGATTATCATATCAATTTGTATGCAATATATTTACAACCCCTTTCTACAGATTTTGTAGATATGGTTCACAAAGCTTAAGTAATCTCCTTGAGTTTATACAGTTAAGTCAAAGGCTACTGGCCACTGTGATTCACTTAATAACTAGTAACACAGCAGTCAGTTTTACTGAGATCATAGAAAGTGTGTTGCTTAAATATGAGCAACAGCTTTTTTTTTCTTTTAGTTGAATGACAACAACTGACCTTGAGTTTTGCCTTCCTTCTACAAACTGTAATCTTGATCAATATGGAATTGCTTTCAATTAAGCATTTCACAGATATCAGTAAAGTAGTAGTTGGATAATGAGGCAGGGTTGGGGGACCTGAGGAATACCATTTTTGTTCTGCCAATTTTGCCACCCATTAATTTTTGTGGAGAAACAAATGCATAATTAAGGGTATTTGACTTAATGGTCCCAGGGATATCTTATCCCTAAGTTTCCCGTCAATTCTGTAAAAACGGTATGTGTTGAAATCTGATATTTTCTTTACTGAGGCTAATGGCTTAGCCTATTAAAAGGTAAATATTGGCAGATGTCTCCAGGAGATAATGGGAAATGACATTTTTGGAATTTGTAGCAATTTCATGTTAAATCATAAAGCCATTTTGTTATTCAGCCTTAACTACTCTGTAGAGAGAAGTGAAGGTAAGATGTGTTTGGTAACCCATACAATTACTTTAAGTATTACTGCTAAAAGAAAAAAAAAAAAGACTAAAAGGAGAGATTCTTTTGAAATCCCTAATGAAATTCTTAAAAAAACATTTTTTTTTTAATTTGAGGTTAAAAAAAAGTTTCCTTAAATTTCAACTTAAGAACAATTTTTCATTTAGTTTGTAAATAATGCACTTTGATTTAAAATAATTAGAAAATAAGTAAGTCCAGAAATACAAATCAAAGTAGCTATAGTTCTATCACAATTATCCAAGGTCACACAAAATAATTACTTTATTCTATTTACCACCGGTGGTTTTTCCCCTTAAGGTAAATAAGTTCTTTTTTTTTTTTTCTTAACAAAAATGGTGAAAATTTAATTTATAGAATTTGTGTCCTATATCTATGTTTTATATAAATTATAACTAAAGTATACATTGAATTTTATTGATATGAATTAATTTAGTACTCTTAAATAGCCATGATTCCATGTACAGAACCATAATAATATTGAGATGATAAATATATCATGAAAATTATTATGTATAAATGAATATTTAAAATCTAGATCCTACATCTATTTGCACTTGCTTTCAAAATTATTGTATTCCTCTACACAAATGAGAAATAAATACTGCTGGATTTTCCAAAGACATATGTCAGAAAAGTTAATGTATACTTGTTCCCTGAGAGTATGAATTTGGATAGTACTAGTTTTATTGTGTTCTGATGCTTAAGAAAGAAAAACACTGGAGCACCTTCTCAGGCTCCTGGAATTGCTGTGGAATTACTTTGCTGTGGAATTAACATTTCTCTGTGCATCCTCTGCCAGCACAGTCCAACCTACCTCCATGCAATGTTTATTGCACTGAAAGCAGCTAAGAGTGGCATCACAAGGCATTCTTGTCAGCAGAACTTCAGCATCAAGGACAGCACTGCTCATCACTGATCTAAATGTCATCCCCAACGTGAACTCTGTGATCTGAATGTGAAAGTGTATGGTCTGCAAAACTCTGAGAGTCTGGTTTGCATTTCAGATGTAATATATTTATTAGTTTCAGTCATCCACTTAACACATATTTATTAAGCTACTCATGTATTTAAGAAAGAGTGTTCATCTCTCAAGATGCAAAGATGAACAAGAAAAGCATCTATGTTTACATTGTATTGAGACCAAGTGACGAGAGTATAATTGGACTTACTAGAAGGAGGAAGTCCCCTCCTGTGATTCATCTGTATTGGTGGCAACAGTGATAGTTTTTTCTCTTCATTTTGTAACAAAATACGTGAAAGAACTCCCATTATTATCACCTCTACAATTTCTTTTTAAATATTAAATTACTCTGAGTTTCATTAAAAGTATCCTCTGTTTTAGGGTTACCTAAAAACAAAAAACAAAGAAGATATATTCTCTTGTGAGGATGGTTCAGTGGGCTCCCTATTCCACTAAAGAAAAAAGAGTTGAATTCTTTCTATCTTGAGAGTTTAGGAGGAATTTTGCCATCTGGCACAATTCCTGGAAAATAAAGTTTTCCTGTGGTTTCAGACATGTGATAGAGGCTTCTAGGAGGAAGTCATGACATACATTCTGACTAATAGGTAAGTGTTAAGCAGGCTGTGAAAATAGCAGTTTTTGCAATGGCTTAGAATTTAGAGACAGACCAAATCCGTTATATAGAGCAAAATGTAACTTTGTGTGGGCTTATCCATAAAATATAATGAAGGCAGTGAGAGATGAGTTGTGTTGGAAGGCATATGAAAAAGGTTAAAATATTTAGAAATATCCTGAGAAGAAACCAACTGATGCAAGAAAACATTCAAGCAGTTTTTTAAAAATATTATTGCATTTTGGCTGGAGTTGTGGCTCAGTAGCAGAGCGCTTACCTCACACCTGTGAGGCACTGGGTTCGATTCTCAATACCACATAAAAATGAGTAAACAAAATACAGATATTTTTAAAAATATTAGTGCATTAAATTTTACATAGTATTGGGATTTTTTTAGACATAATCATACAAGCATGGAATATAATTTACTCCACTTAATCCCCAATATTTCCCTTCTCTCTCTCTTTCTCCCTCCCTCTTTCCCCTTTCTCTATTCTACTGGTCTTCCTTGTATTTATTAGTAGTTTTTGTTGTTGTTTTTGTTTGCTTGTTTATTGCTTTACAGATGTATATAAAGGTTAAATTTACTGGGGTATATTCATATGTGTACATAGCATTGTTTGGACAATTTCATTCCACCATTCTTTTCTTTTTCTATCCCTTCTCCCTCCCCATCAATGCTCTGTTTTACTCCACTACTCCTCCCTATCTTCATGGAATTCCCCCTGCTCCTTTTTTTTGCACTATATCAATCTAGTTTCCACATATGAGAGCAAACTTTTGACCCTTGACTTTGTGAGTCTAGCTTATTTCATTTAGCACGATGTTCTCTATTTCATCCTTTTACAAGCAAATGCCATAATTCCTTCTTTATGGCTGAGTAAAACTTCATTATGTATATATACCATGCTTTCTTTAGCCATTCATCTGTTGAAATGTACCTGGACAGGTCCCATAATTTGGTTATTGTGAGCTGTATTGCTGTAAACACTGATGTGGCTGTATCACTGTGCTATGCTGATTTTAGTTCTTTTGGATATATACCAAAGAGTAGGAGAGCAGTGTTATATGGGATTCCTATGCCCAGTCTTTTGAGGAATCTTCATACTGCTTTCTGGAGTGGTTGTACTAATTTGCAGTCCTACTAATATTGTATGGGTGCACCCTTTTCCCTTTATCCTTGCCAGCATTTATTATTATTTGTATTCTTGATGATTTCTGACTGGAGCCAGATGAAATCTCTATGTTGTGTAGACTGGCATTTCCTTGATCTGCAGGGATGTTGAACCTTCCCCCCACACACACACTTTGTTGAATATTTATGTTTTTTATTAGCAAAGATACATCTAGCAGGATAGGCAATTTAATTTGAAAGCTACTACAGAATGTATACATTCCTTTATTAAAAAAATTAGAATAAAAATGACAACATTAAGTAAGAAAAACAAGGAAATACAATCTATATATGGTAAAATCAATTACTTTTATTTTTCCAAGTTTCTTTCCCTTTCATAATTTTGGGAAAATCATTTTATTAGTTTTTGTGTGTTTGTTTCTGGTTTTCTGTTTATCTTTAATTTGCAGAGAAGAATTTTCTAAATTTCTGTTGGACTTACTGGCACTAACTAGCATAACTAATCACTTTCAACTTCCATATTCTTTCTTTCTTTGACATGAAGGTCAGCAGGCTCTTTTGGTTTTCCTCTTGCTGGTTTCACCAAGTCTCTCTAACATCTTCAGCTGTACTGACCCAGACTTTAGTGTTTGGTTTCACATCCATCTTTACTCAATTTCCCATTAATATAATCCATTATCGCATATTGAAATGCCATTAGTATGCTTAAAGGTTATTAAATATGTATCTCAGCTCCCTCACAAAGTTCAAAGTCATATGTAAAATACAAACTCAATTTTTCAGTTAGGTATATAATACACATTTTGAATATAACTCATTTAAAATTTAACTCCTAATTCTACCTTTCAAATCCTGGTCTACACTCAGGTTTCTCAAGTCCTTCACCTCAACCATGTAATTACTAGCAACTAAAACCTCAGGATGTCCCTTGTTTTTAATGTATGAGAAACTTTTTTCGTATCTTCTTTCAAAATATATTTTTGACTTGGACCTTTAATCACTAGCTTACTTAGCTAGTTGGCCAGCGTCCACCTTGACTACCCTTCCACCACATGCACAGCATCCTCACATACTGAAAAAGTGTAGGTCAAAAATTGATGTTCTGTTCATCAAAACACAGCAGTGACTCTCCATTTCCAAGTTCCATAAAAATTGTCACAAAGGTCAGCAGCCCCATATCATTAGCATTATACTGTCTTTCTCTTGTTTTCTCTAGCTCTATTCAACTATTACTTTTGTTTCTTATCTTGAACATCAACAACACAGGAGACCATGTTTCAGGAACATTATTTGTGACTTTTAGGTGTTTTGTGCTGGATATCCCTTCTGTCTTTAACAATTATGTATCCCAGGTAGTATCATGACTAATTCTGTCATGAGTTTCAAGGTTATATTCAAATGCTGCCTTCTTAATGAGGATTTTTCTGTATTTCTAACATTTCTATACCCTCCCAACCGCCCTTCCCATGATTATAATTTTCCTGATGTATTTTCCCTCTGAAGTTTTATTTCTCTTAATAACCATATAATTTTGCTATTTTATGTCTATTATTTATTGTCTGTGATTATCTGTTATATAGATCTACTATTGTGTCACAAGTGAATTTGTTTTTATTTACTAATAAATATGCTTAGGCTCTAGGATACTGCCAAACAGAGGAATTTTTATAAATTACTTTTCACCTCACCTATGATTGTAGTAAATGAGCAAAGCCCCCAAATCAGAGAAAAGACATATTTTAATATTTTCTTTTCCTAAATATGACAAGGTATCCATTACTATATTAACATTTTTGTTTGATTGGCATCCAGAAAATGAAATAAGGGCATTTGTGGAGGGTTATTAACAAAAAAGAGGATATAGAGTTTTTATACTTATTTAGGTGGAATGAGGAGACAGTTGTGGCATTCCCTACTTTTGAAGAAGTATTTCAGCTTTTTAGAAGCTGTATTTCATGTAGCAGCTCTGGTCCTCATCATAGGCTCTCAAAACTATATATTTGCATCTGACAGATTAGAAATTGATTATACTAATATAAATCTAATCTACTAAAAAATAAAAAGTATCATCCAGTTTCCATTTTATAAGGAGCAGCTTCATTTATATCATCAAGATGTACCCCATGGCTCTTTTTCATAGATCCTGTTTTTAAGTTCATGACAAGAGTCTGTGGGCACTCTTGCTCTCTTGAGTGTTCTCTCCAACTCTCTCTTTGGAAATGGGATAATGATAAGTATGCTCTTGTACCAGGATGCTTTGAGGTACCTAAAAATTATTTTGAATAGGCAAAGAGGGGGAACAAAAGTAAATTCAGAATGATGCTGCACTCTGAAGTTTTTAGCCAACCTCCCTGTGCCTCAGGGAATCATGTTTCTGCAAAGTCTCTTGACACACTCCTGTTTGCTGGTTCCTGGCTGATGGTTTGGGTTTCTGCTCTCACTTGATATGTCTGTAATAAGCCCCAGTTTACCAACTAATGAGTGACTTCACAGAAAAGGGAGAGCAAGTGCCAACAATAAAACTAAGGAGCTACCTACAGAGAAAAGAAACACTTTTCTTTTTAAGTCTAATTTGGGTTCTCTACAAAAGAGAATTAGAGTAAGGATCTCTTCTCCCGGCTTTCCGTTCAAGAAAGAAATAACTTCAAGTAGCAACAATTCCCCTTCATTTTTCCTTTCTTTACATTGAATGGGTGAAAATTACCCAATTTGGACATCAATTACAGTTGCTTTCGTGATTCCCAGGGAAGCAAGCTATATTCCTTTTTCCTACACTGTTGCAGGATATAGCAAAGGAGCTATAGCCTGAGCAGGAGAAGACCTTTGGTAAAAACACCTGTACTGCTGATTATCCAGAAGTATGTAAAACTACTTCAAAATGCATACACAGATTTAAATTTAACAGACTAATTAGAGTTGCTTGACTACATTCAAAAGTAGTATTCCATGACATTGAGAAAAAATAAGACTAATTTCTTTGTCATATCCATCAGTTTACAGAAGATAAAAATCTATCTGCAGAGTCTAATAGTTATGGAGTAGTGAGTTCCGGAGTTCCATACATTCATACAGTGTCATATGTGTACTCTACCTGACATCATAGGGAGACAGTGTACCACAGTCAGGGAGCAGGAACTTTTATATCAGACTGAGAAAGTTATATTACTTTTTTCCTTTCTCTTCACTGTGAAACTTTGGGTCAATTAGACACTGAGTGAATCACTGAAGATCTCTCAGTCTCATCTGTAAAATTAAAGTATCAATCCCTATTTATATAGCATATAACTATAAAAAGAGCAACAACAAAAATAGTAATTGAATAATAACAAATTCCAAATGCACTTCTAATCATTTTACATGATAAATGTACCAAAAATTCTAAGATTATAGTGTTAGTATAGTACCATTTTACAGATATGAAAACTGATGCATAGGATGCTAAATACCTTTTATAAATATGAAAAATTCATAGCAAATGATCAAGTCATGGTTCACAAAGATATTTTAATTTCACAGCATGTGCTATTTATTCATAATACTATGCTAAGAACTAGAGCAAATTGTGGAAGCAACCCATGAATAGCATTTGATAAAATTCCTACATGTACGCCATAAGAAGTTTTAAATAATTTTATAATCATGATAATTCTCATTGTGAAAACAATTATTCTTATTTTCCTTAATATTGTTTTTTCTATTAAGTGCAAGGTGTTTTTTCTCTATACATTCATTTCCACATATAATTCTGGACTCAGAAAGATAATTTGTTTATTAGATACTATTATACCTACCCCAGAAGTTCTACTATAGCAAAAATACTAACTATGATTAAATTGATTGTATAGTAGATGGCTCATTTTATTATTTCTGAATCTGTAGGACATTCTACAAATAAGGTGTGACTCAGTAACTTATGGTGTATGATTTTACAGATACATGTACATACACACACACTCACACACTTTTGCTTTTCATTTCTTCTTATGCCTTTGCTTGTAGAGTATTAAGAATGTTGGACAATGATTTGGCTAGCAGTTGTCTTGCTTAAAATAATTGGATTATCATGTCCTCAGTGAGCAAAGGACTGTGCTGGGTTCTCTGTCCTGGGGACATTTTGTTAGATCTCTTCTTCCTCATCAATTATCTATTCACATAAAAACAGAGAGATCTGTTGATAAAAGAGAAAAAAAATCTTTATCTAGATCTTCTTATCCATTAATCTATATAATACCCTGAAACAAAGTCCCTGGAAAAATATTGTATTCTTACTCTTTCTTTAAAATTGAGGCTTATTTATGCTTCAGGCTTGAAACAGCTCATGGTCTATGACCATTGAAAGTAGGTGAGAAGGACCAGTGTGAAAAAAGGATTCATGAAATGCTATTGAACTTCCAATCCACGTGTCTAAGTTGTGAATTAACTATATTTCACATCTCATTCTAAAATGTTGTTACTTTATTTCAACTATATGTCATTTTTTTTCTAAATAATACATTTGCCTTATAATTCCCAGAAGCTAACAGCTGGAGACAGCATTTTATTTAATAGCCTGTCCTCACTACATTTATAAAGAAAGAAGAGAAAATAAATATTCTATAGGGAACTTGTATTTTTTTTAAGAAATGGGATATTGTAAGAACTTTGGTAGATCCTAGTAGAGGACAGAGTTGTTAGGCCAAAATAACACAGGTTATTAGATTAAATAGAAAGAATCAATAAAATTACATTTTAATACTTTGTACTCAAAATGGAGAAGAGCAGGTTGATTGCTTAAAGTGATTTTGTCTCTGGGAAGTTAGACTCTGAATCTCAATTTATTCATTTATAAATTGGAAAATAGCACCCACATTATGGACATACATGAAACTAAAGATAACCTATATCATAAATGTGCTCTAGTCTCTGAACAAAATAAAGAATAAGCACATTGTTACAGTAAAGGGTTTTGCTATAAAATCAATAATTATAATAATTATTATTATTTAAAAACAATGATTGTCATGTTCTTAAACAGAATCTTTTTTTTTAAATTTCTTTTTCTTTTCTTTTTTCTTTTCGTATAAGCTAATAGTAATTTTATTTTCATTCTTGTCCCAAGATCAGGAGAATATTATAGCTACTTTTTGTTTAGGAAATGGAGAAAAGCACAAACATGTCACATAATGTTCATGATGTCTGATTAATCTCATACACACATACATAGACATCCAAATACACACACACACACACACAAGAAATCTCAAAAATTTCACAATAAAAATAATAGAAAGGAAAGAATATCTTTTCTTTTTTCATGCATATGATTAAGCACAAAATGGGAAAAAAGGAAATAGACTAACTTTACATCCTCTCTTTCTTTCAAGCTATACTCATTAGAAACACACAGTAATGTTAAAATGCTAGAAGGCAAAAAAAAGGTTGGTTGATCTGAAATCATGACAAATCTCGAAAAGACGAGAATAAGCCAGGATTATTATCACAGAAAAACTGAGAATGGTAAAATCAGAACCAAGTAAGAAACTGTAATAGTTTCCTGTCACCGTTAACACAACCTACTACTAAGCCGGAGGCTGCTATCATGAGAAATTCATGCTCTTACAACTCTGGGACTCAGGAGTTTAAAATCAGTGTTGCCAGGTCCAAACTCTCAGGCCACAACCCTATCTGAGGTTCTAAGAAAGACACCACACCTACCTCTTCCTGCTTATGGTGGCTGCCAGCACTCCTTGGCCTGTGGTCTTCTCAGTCCAGACAAGAATAGCATTTTAAAATTTTCCTCTGCCCCATCTTTCCAACACTTTCCCCTCTGGTGTCTCTACCTTCATTTCTGTTTCATATATTCCCCTGCCTCTCTTATTTGTGATTACATTTGGGGCCCACCCAGATGATTCAGGGTACTATCCCCTTATCAAGATCTTTCATTTAGTCACACCTAAAAACCCTTTTTCCTCATAGAGTATCATTTGCAGGTTCAGGGATGAGGACCTGATATCTTTAGGTAACCATTATTCAGCTGTCTGCACAACCCATATTAGCCAAGATTGCTATTGCTCTGTGAGCCACAACAAAATTAATGGCAAGAGACCACAATGAGAGAACATTATCTAGAATTGAAAATTGGATTCAGAAGGTGAGGTGACTATAAACAAAATCATGGAGAAATGTTTCATGACACTAAATATAAAGACAAAATTTTCACATCATCCAGCATTGAAAGATACCCCTTTACCCACTCATGCCCCACAAAAACAGTGTTTCTAAAAATAAATTATAATTAAATTTAAAAATAAATTATAATTAAAAATGACCTCATCAAACTAAAGACACAAATAAAGCAATGTCTACAATATCCTTAAAGAAAAGGAATAATTATTATTTTATAATGGCAACAATTAAAATTCTTAATACTATAAATAAATATCTAGCTTTAAAAAGCCTTTAAAATAAAATATTTAACCTTTTGCAAAGAGGACTTCAAAGGAAACATTTCTTCTGTGACTAAAATATGTTCAAGTTTCTTGGTCATTTTCTCCAGAAAAGAAGCTATAATTGCCCTTAGACTATCGTTTTCATATCCTGGAGGTAGAAAGGAGGTCATGAAGTTAAGAAGCACATAACTGTAGTGTACTTGAAGAAAATTGGAATTTTGACTTAGCAAAGAGAAAAAGACAAAAGATAATTCTATCAGGTAAGATACCAGCATCACTTACGCCTTTTGTAAAGACATGTATGCAGTAAGTAATAGCACACAGAGAGAAAAACTGACCACTGGATTAGAAAAGTTAGGCAAAAGACCTGAACATTGTTGATCACCTGATTTATGGCAATAGACACCTTAAAGCACCAAGGAGAAAAGAACATTTTAGAAAGAAATGTCTATCTATCTACACATGCACACATGTATAGTTTACATATAATACATATATTATACAACTGTATACATAATATTTCTGAAAACTTTGCATCATGCTAAAAATAATTTACATATGTATCTAGAGGTTAAGTAAGGGCAAAAATAAAATATATGAAAAAAAAAAGATCTCAATGTAGGCAAATATTTCTTAATCATGACAGTACAAACTTGATAAATTGAGCTGTATTAAAAACTTGTATCAAAAAATGCCATTTAAGAAGTAGAAAAGAAAGCAAGAGAATTGGAGAAGGTATTTGCACTACATATAAACAAAAAGTACTCATATTTAGAATATGAGGAGGGTCAAATTTCTGATTTAGTATATTTAGACTACCTTAGTATATTTAAAATATAAAAGACATCATACAAGAAAAAAATACACAAGGCCCATTTGATAGGACAAAATCTATTGAAAAAATATTTCACCAGAGTTTATCAAAAAGGCCAGTAACCACATGAAAGGGCATTCAATAATATTTCTTATAAATAAAAACAATGAATGGTATAATTGCTATACTATCTAACATTCCAAAGCACGGCCACATCTAACAAAACTGACAATTCTAACTCAACTGAAACTATGGCTCAAAGACTTCTTTCTTCTGTTAGTAGAGGAGTATAAAATAAAATCTGTCAGCCAATATTCTACTAAAATGTAAAAAAAGTTCATATACTATCATGAACAATTTTTTCTATTTGTATTCCAATAAAATGTGAGCCATAAATATCTATATAAAGGGTGATCATTCTATGAAAGCGTCAAAATGAGGACATAGTAAAATGTCCATCAAAAATGACTGAATAAAGCAATTGTAGTGTATTTACATGATGAAATGTTCTTCAATATTGAGAGTGAAAATTAACAAGTTTATGCTCATAAAACAAGATGCATGACTCTCAGGAATGTCAAATAAGATAAATCAAGATGAATAATAAATTCATCATTAGATTTATGTAAATTTCAAAAACTAGCAAATGGTATCACATGCCAGGGCAGTGTTTCCTGTAGGTAGTTTCGTAAGTGGACACAAACATGAGGTAGTTTATGGGATTTTCAAAATATTCCTTCTTGACCTGAATAGTGATTCTCTGTCAAAATTTTTAGCATTGCACTTTTATATGCACATTTCCCATATTGTTCCAGCAAAAGAGTTATGCAGAATTATATGTGAAAAACTAATAAAGGTGATTTTCTGTCGTTAAAGATCTAAGAACATTTATCAATAAATGATTTCTTTGAAAAAACAACTTGAACTTTTACTAATACAGAAATGAATATGATTCATAGAGGAAAAGTGATGAGTTAGAAGATAAGGTAAAAATATGAATGAGACATACAGAAAAACATTGGACAAAAGGTTCACAATATTGAAAACTATGTTACAAGCCAAGGCTTTATATCTACATTAAAATAGTATAGGACAGATTCAAAAAATAACTTCAATGTTGGAATTGGGTAATACACAATTTTATTTAGCTTATCAAAAAAATCATGTGTCTTATGAATTGATGAAAGCTAAAAACATATATTTGCAATTTATGTCAGTATTAGTTCCATTTAAGGAAAGAGTAAATGATCAGGCAACTAGTTATTTAAAGTTTTTAGTTCCATGTCTGTTGCTGTGGGGGATTCCTCACTCCAATATCATTATTCATATCTATAACTGCCAATTATAGATGCATATATGGCATGTTTATCTTGTTACATTTAGTGACATTAATTTTCAATATACTGTTCTATTAGAGGTTATTCTGCATGTTTGGAAGATAATTTTATGTAAGCACTTTATATGAGACAGAATAATTATGGCCAAGAAATTAACTAGCTAAATCTTTTGAGTCCTTCAAGGTTTGGTTGGTCTTCCTTAGTCTCTGGAGTGTCTGTGAGTTACCTAGTGTGGATGACTCTAATACCCTCAATGATTTCACTGCAGCCTGAGTTGTGTTTCTATTGGTTTTAACACATTTGTCTTGAACTATGAAACAAAGCAACTTTGATTGATTAAAGTCCATTTTCTTTCTTGATCCACAAGCAAACAGTCAAGAACTGTTTGATTTTATATGTTTTCTGTAATCAGAACTTAATTTTCTATTTCCCTGAAGGTATCTGTAATGAAATTTGCCATCTATGTAATAGTCACTAAGGTGCCTAGTACAGCTTTCTCAATTCATTTAATCTAATCCTGGTGTTAGAATTCTGAAGGCCCTATGAAACACAAATTGCTATTTTTGAGGCCAGATAAGTCTGTCTTTGTCCTATAATCAAGTGTGTTAGTAATTCAAAGCAGGAAAGATAAAGTCCTAAGAAAATTCTTAGCTGTAATTTTTCTTAGCTTGCCTTTTTGTACTGTCATCAATAAGATTGATATATTTTTATGTATTCTTAAGGCTAAAATCTTCAGTTTTTTCTTAATATTTAATGTGTAATTTTGACATTTATTGATATTGACACTGTAAAAAGAAGAGTCTGGCTTACAAACGGATTCTCAGTAAAACTCCCATCTAAGCCATTGCATTGTACTTTCACCTAATTTCATATAATATGGCTAGCTCTTCAATTTTGAACTTATTATTCCAATACTCACATCTTCCAGTATGGGAACCCCTTGAAGTGTGTGTGTGTGTGTGTGTGTGTGTGTGTGTGTGTGTGGAGAGAGAGAGAGAGAGAGAGAGAGAGAATAGAGACAGAGAGATACTCATGTTTATGTGTATTTATGGATATAAGACATATACATATGGTCAGCTATTACCCCATAAAACTGCATGATTTGTGAAGTGTATTGAACTGATAAATCACAGTTTCTCATAGATGTTATGAGTCAGAACAAGCACTATGCAGTGATCGGTAAAATGAATCTTGGGTATTAAGATGTTGGTAAGCAGTGTACATTAAAATGTTTCATATTGTAAAGTTGCTATTTATGAAGCAACATCCACCAGTATGTTCCAGTGAGATAGTTTTTCCTAAGCAATGGAAACTATGTTCTAGTCTCCTAAATGCACACTGAAATTATATTTTGGAAGAGAAATAGCATGTGGTTTAATTGCTAAACCACAATTAAAAATTAAATGTGTAATTCACATTTGTTATATTGGAACATTATATATAATTGAGTAGATAAAGAGTCAAAGATTTTCCATGTGTTTTCAAGTATAAAATAAATAAGCAAAGGAAATTCCTGAATTGTGTCAAAGAAGAGATTATACCACTGTCATGATTTAGATATGAAGTGTTCTCCCAACTCATGTATTAGATAATACAAGAATTTTCAGAGTTGAAATAATTGGATTATGAGATCCTTAATCAAGCCAGTGTATTAATCCATTGATATGGATTAACTGGACATTAACTATAGGCAGATAGGTTGTGCCTGGAGCATGAAGGTCACTGGAGGTGGATCTTAGTGGTTTAGATTTTGTACCTGGTTAGTGGAGTTCTCTCTGCTTCCTGATTGCTATGTCCTGAGCTGCTTTCTTCCTCCAAATCATTCTACCATGATGTTCTGCCTACCTCAGACCCAGAGCAATGAAGTTAGCCATCTAAGAACTGATATTTTGGAAATTTTGAGCATCAAATAAACTTTTTCTCCTCTAAAATTATTCTTGTGAAGTCTTCTGATCTTAGCAGAAGACTAAAATAACCTCACAGGTACTCAAAAATACATATTCATACTTCTCTCACTTTATAGCAACTTGTTGAAAATGTAAATGATGCAAACCTTTGAGAGTTTATTTATCAGTTTATTTCTTTTTCTTAAATAATTTTCCATATTTTGTAGGTATTCAGGAGCATCTTGGTCGATGCTTTTGGCTCAAGGTCTCTTATGAACTTGCAAAAAAGCTGTTGGCAGGGGCATCAGTCTGAAGATTTGCTGGGGCTGAAAATTCTGTTTCCAAGCTCATTCATAAGGTAGTTGGCAGGAAGCTCTTAATTTCTCCCATGAGGGCCTCTCCTAGAGTGAGTGATACCATAGCAGAAAGACAGACTGAGCACATGCCTAAAAGTAAGCTATTTTAGAAAGCAGTGACCTTACTTCTGCTTTATGTTATTGATAACACTGCAAGAGCAGAACACAACTGTATAAATGCTAGACAGCAGACATATCTGGGGGCCATCTCAGAGGCTGGGTATTATATACAACATGGCCAATAATTCATTTATAAAAATGAAAAAAGTATAGAGTAATAAGGACAAGATCATAGTACAGAGATTCTTCCCTTAACCACAGATTTGCTTATTGTGGTTTCAAGTCCCTACACTCAACTCTGGTCTGGAAATATTTAATGGAATATTCCAGAAATTAATGGTTCATAAGCTTCATTCTGAGTAGCAGGATGATATCTAGCGCTGTCCTGCTACATCCTGCCCAAGACATAAATGGTCCCTTTGTGCAGCACATCCACACTACATATGCGATCTGCCTTCCAGCCATTCAGAAGCCATCCCCATTATCAGATAAATCATCTTAGCACTGCAAGACTGTGTTTAAGAATACTTCCATGTCAGCCTAAAGCTCTGTCATAAGGCCTATGTCTTTTACATCTCCTCCCATGGATATCATGTCATCCCACATCATCATCATCACAAGAATAAGTACAGTATAAGGAGGTATTTTGAGAGAGAAAGAGAAGAAGAGAGAGAGAGAGAGAGAATATGATGGAATTCACAGAAATTTATTTACCTTGTTTTATTTCATTATTGATTGCTGCAGTCTGGCTGGGCACAAATCACAAGCCACTGAAGCAGGAAAAAACTTTATTTCTGAACTCCACCAGCACACTCCACACATGCTCCCTGGGAATTCTCACGAACGCCACGTGGCTCCTCCAGGAACCACACACCAATCGGAAATCCCGCCTCCAGCACTTCCCCAACCAATGGGAACTCTCCGGGAATCCCTGCAAGAACTCCAAAGTAGAGAGAACTCCAAATTAGCAGGTTGAGGCGGACAGTGGGGGTCTAATATACACAGCTTAACATAACCATTATCATTTTAATGGCTTGCTGGTGTCACCTCTCAACCACTCCATTCTGGCAAAAATGCCATGCATCATTCGGGACTCAGCTATGGCTCTCAGCAATTGGTTATTCTTGTTAATCTCTTACTGTGTAAATTAAGGAATAAAAATGTATCATAACTATACATATTCAGGAAAAATGTAACATGTATAGACTGTGATATATAGATATATATATATAATAGAAATATACACAATATATGTTATAATTGTTGTTCACTCTGCAGCCAAACAGAGCTGATTCACCTTTTTTATATTGATTTCTGTTCTTTTGGTTGTATTTATGGGTAAGTTCTGCTACAGTACTAGTGCAGTCCCAGCAACCCCACACATCCTCCAAATTTAGTAAGAAATGTAGGTGTCCACATAGTGGCAGCTTTCAAACAAATTAATTAAATGAAAGAAAACGTATCTACAATAGAAAAATAAAAAATAAATATAGAAAGCTCTTGCAGAGATCAAAATTATAATTATTTCCAGAATAGACTATTTTGGATTTCATGCTGCTAAATAGGTTAATTAAAGAACTTGAACGGAACAATTCTGAAATATTATCTACAGCAGCTTGCACTCAAATATCTCAGGCTATGAATTCATCAAATTCAGTCCAACTGAGCAAGATGTAAATAACTGAATGGAGCCCTCAGAGGACTCCCTATCGCCAGGGGTGACTTGGCATGTTTTTTTCCTTTCTTCAGTTCAGTTATTAACAACTCTCTGACAAGTACAGCTCTAGTAGATTGGTGTACTCAAACAAGATGAAAATCTACATTTAATTATAAAAGAACTTTTAGAAGGATATAATATTTCACCTCAAAAATGGGCAATAACAAATTACGAAACGTTCAGATTTTTTCCTATCATTTTTTTTCTTTTCAATTTTCAATTTCAAATCACATCTTTGGTGGGATATTCAATAGACAGTTGTTCCACCAAATAGTTGGTTTTTGATATTTTGAGAACTTTCAAATTCAAATCTGATTTCTAACAATGTTGCCATTCCAGCAATGCTATTAAATGGCAAAGATTCTACTTCTCATATATCAGACCTAATGGGCAAATGCATTAATGGTTTTACTATTTTTAAAAAATTAACTATTGAATTTTAAGGCTTTAAAATGTTTTCCACAATTCATTTTATACAGCATTAATGGTTTTAATTTTTTTTTAAATTAAGTATTGAATACTAAGGCTTTAAAATGTTTTCCACAATTCATTTTATACAGTAATGCTATTTGATTCTATTTATTATTTCATTTGATTTTCTTGCCTCCTATTTTCTCCCTGATGATAAAATAAAATTAATGACAAATTTTTTTAGAATGGCAAACTAAAGTAAACCAAAGTAGAATAATATAGGGAAACTTCCCTTTAATACCAGATATGAGGTATAATCACCTGCATTTGCTTTTATTTAATTCTCATAATATTCCTAAGTTAATCACTTTTACAAAAATTGAGACTTAGAGCAGAATAAGGTTGGTGAGCTAAATTGTCCATGCTTACAAAGTGAGGAACTGAAGAATCTTTGAGTCAAGACCAAGTCAGTTTAACAACAAAGCCCCGCTATATTTCAGTACACCATACTTCCTATTTTCTGAAATAAACTTTTCTTACTGCAAGACAAAGAAAATAAAAACTAATAAAATTTCCTCTGCGGCATTTTGAGAGTATGAATTGTAAATAGCTCCCTATATTGGCATAAAACTTTCCCTAAATTATGAGTGGTTCACTCTGCTGAGACTGTGATTTATGTGAAAGACCTGCTTTCTTTTTGAGATTCTGGACTTTGGCTCATGCTAGGCAGAGGTTGGCTAGGTGACAATAAAAACTCTGGCACTGAGTTTCTAAAAACTTCCTGGCAGACTACATTTCATACATGTTGTTACCATTCAAAGTTGGCAGGATGAACAAGTCCTGTGTACCGCCACAGGAGAGAATACTTCAAAGCTTCTACTTGCTATCTTCCAGAATTCTCGCTAGGTGCCTTTGTCCTTCTCTGAATTGCTCTGCAAATATAGTTGAGTATGTCTATCAGTTGAGTCCTAAAAAATCTTCCTAATGAAGCATTAAAGATGGGGATCCTCTTGAGCAATTCCAACATAATGTCAAAGTACCACCTACTCTCCATCATATAGTTTCAGGAACAGACTTCCTCAATAAGACTCCTAAAGCACAAGAAGTAAAATCAAGAATTAATAAATGGGATGGATTCAAACTAAAATGTTTCTTCACAGTAAAAGAAACAATCAATAACATGAACAGAGAGACTACAGAATGGGAGAAAATCTTTACCATCTGCACCTTATATAGAGCATTAATCTCCAGGATACATAAAGAACTCAAAACACTTAACACCAGAAAAACAAACTAACAATCAATAAATGGGCAAAAGAACTGAATAGGCACTTCACAGAAGAAAAAATACAAATGGTCACAAATATATGAAAAAAAAATGTTCAACATTTCTAGAAATTAGAGAAATGCAAATTAAACCTAAATGCAAATTAAACCTACACTGAAACTCCATCTCACTCCAGTCAGAATGGCAATTATCAAGAATAAAAGTGGCAATAAATTTTGGTGAAGATGCGCAGGAAAAGGTTCATTCATGCATTGCTGGTGGGACTGTAAACTAGTGCAGTCACTCTGGAAAGTAGTATGGATATTCCTTAGAAAACTTGGAATGAAACCACAATTTGGCCAAGTTATCCCACTTTTTGGCTTATAACCAAAGGACTTAAAATCGGCATATTACAGTGACACAGCCACATCAAAGTTTATAACAGCTCTAAAATTCACAATAGCTAAACTGTGGAACCAACTTAGATGCACTTAAACAGAAGAATGCATAAAGAAACTTTGCTATATATACATAATGGAATAGTACTCAGCACTAAGAGGAAATAAAATAGGGCATTTTCAGGCAAATAGATGGAATTGGAGAATATCATGCTAAGTGAAGTAAGACAATCCCAGAAAACCAAAGGCCAAATGTTCTCTCTGATAAGTGGATGCTGATCCATAATGGTGGGGGACATGGTAAGAATGAAGGAATTTTGATTGGGCAAAAAGGAGGGAGGGCAGAGGCAGGAAAGATGGTGGAATGAGGTGAACATGATTACCCTAGGTATATGTATGACAGCACATATGATGCGACTCTACATTGTTCACAACCACAGAAATGAAAAGTTGTGCTCCATTTGTATACAATGAATTGAAATGCATTCTGCTATCATGTATAACTATTTAGAACAAATAAAACTAATACTTACGTTCATTAAACAAACAAACAAAACTTACACTGAGCCTCCATTTCATTCCAGTCAGAATGGCAATCATCAAAAATAAAAGTAAAAATAGATGTTGGTGAGGATGTGGGGAAAAAAGTTCACTCATACATTGCCAGTGGGACTGTAATCTGGTGCAACCACTCTGGAAAGCAGTATGGGGATTCTTTAGAAAGTTTGGAATGGAACCACATTTTAACTGTCTTACACCCAAAGGAATTAAAATCAGCATACTACAGTGGCACAGCCATATTAAGGTTTATAGCAGCTCAATTCACAATTGCCAAGCTATGGAACCAACCTAGGAGCCCTTCAATAGACAAATGGATAAAGAAAAAATAGTATATATACACAATGGAATATTACCCAGCCATAAAGAAGAATGACTTTATGATATTTGCCACTAAATGGATGAAGATGGAGACTATCATGCTAATTGAAATAAACCAATCCTAAAAAACAAAGGCCAAATGTTCTCTCTCATACGTGGATGATAATTCATAACAAGGAAGGGTAGGGAGGGGAAGTATAGAAGTTAATTGGTTAGACGAAGAAGAATGAAGGGAAAGGAGGGAGGGTGGGAATGGGAAAGATAGTAGAATAAATTGGACATAACTCTTTTATGTTCATGCATGAATACACGACCAATGTAACTCCACATCATGTTCAACCAAAGAACAGAATGAAAATTGTAACGGGTTGCACCCCATGTTTTCATAATATGTCATGGATATCTAAAAAAAGAAAAGAAAAAGAAAAAAAGAAAGAAGAAAAAAAACAGATTGACAATAGAAAATCAATTGAATTTACTTAATATAAATTTTATATGACACATGTATCTTGAGAAATAAAGACCCAAAGAAACAAAAACAAAAAAAAATAAATTAAAAAATAACAATAGGGGGCTGAGATTGTGGTTCAGCGGTAGAGCGCTCGCCTAACACTTACAGGGCCCTGGGTTCCATCCTCAGCACCACTGCAACTGAGAAATAGGTATTTAAAGAGAAAAAAAAAACTATTTCCATGGAAAATATATAAGAATATGCCATAAATCAAGGACTATGATTAGCACAAGTTGTTGTTTTTTTTTTTTCTGAAAGAATATTAAATGTTGAGGAATCACATCACAGGAAATTTCATGACTTGTATGAGTTTCCTCACCACGGCTGTTGGTCTAGACATACAACCTTGCTAGTAGCTTCTAACTTGCTGTCTGATCCTCTCTGACCTCTGTATGTTCCTGACCTTTAAGACGGATGCAGATATGATAAACCATCCTTAACCTCTCACCACTTTGTCTACAAATGTAGGAGGGATATTTCAAGCTGTGAACACATGAAGCTCAGCAGATGGGCCTGTAATTATTGGTGGAACACAAGGATTATAGCTATCTTTTAAAGAATAATAGGGGAAAAAAAGATTGAGAAAATACAGAAAGTAGTCAAGTACCAACTTTATCTCCCAAATGGCAAATAGGAAAAGTAAGAGGAGAGAAAAGTTAGTGGGGAAGATAGAAGAAATGTAGAATGTTTGGAACACCTTCAAAATTTTCCACTCTACAATCAACAAGTCCAAACATACAATGAGAGAGTGCTCAGAAAATGAGTTGGTGGAATTGGAATTCAGTTTTAAAGGACAACTTTTGGCAGAGGGAAGCATTCCATGGAGCTTTGGAATAAGAATATGACGGAGTGGGATGTTTGAAGAGGTTTTCTTTTGTAATTTATTATTTTCCAACATATAATAGTAGATAAAAGGAATTTAAATTAAAAATATGTTAAGGCATACCCAGCCTAGGATGAGAAAATAATAGTTTCTCCTCTGGTTAAAAAAAGAATGGCAGTTTACAGATACCAAATGTAGTTCAGTAGCAGGTGAGACATATTAATTGATCAAAAATGAGACTTTTAAGGTAAACATAAAATGCATTCGATACAGATAATTTCATTCTAATGGTTTCGATCATTTCCCTATGCTTTAAGTAGTGGCAGATTAAATAAAAGCCTTCTAAACCTAAAAATGGAAATATTTCACACATCACATTCCTAGAAAAATCTAATTACAATGAAAACACACCAAGGGGAGAGAATGCAATTTTCCTCTTTTCCTACAGCATGCTTTTCCTCTAAAAAATGTGAATGAATAGGGATATTTTATCATAGGATGGAGCGTTAGTTAGCTTTTTGACACTGTGAATAAAGTCACTGATTAGAACAACTTGGAGGAATAAACACTCATTTTGGGATCATGCATGGTTCTGTCAGTGGTCACTGGGCTCCACTGCTCTGGGCCCGAGGTGTGAGGGAGCAACATGGTGGAAGGTGAGTCAGAGGATTGTGCTCTCAACTCAGCCAAGGGGAGAGGGAGAGGAACCATAGACAAAATACAATACCCAACTGCACACTCCTAATTACCTCCTTCCTCAAGTCACACCAAATTTGCCACAGAGTAATCCATTCAGATCTAAACCATTGAATGGATTGATCCATTGGTTAAGTTACAGTTCTCATAATCTAATTTCATTTCTGAATGCTTCCTCATTGCCTAACTTGTGAGCGTTTTAGGAAACACCTCATGTATAAACTGTAACAGATGGATACGAAGGCACTAAATCTCTTTCTCTTTCTCACTCCTTTTTCATATATATATATATATATATATATATATATATATATATATATATATATATATATATTCAACATATATATTTTTCAATATATATATTTTTTCAATATATATATATTTCAATATATAATGTAGGCATCTATGTGAGTATGTATATAGTCTTTAAAATGCCTTTTTTTCATAGTAACAGAAATATCATCATATGTCATTCCATACCACTGTAATAATTCTCTAATACTGAGTACCCTGTATGGGACTTGAAAATATGGAGTAAGAAAACAAAAGTTTAGTTAAATTTTAGATCCTGAATATGAAATAAAAGACAACTGTATTATAATGATAATTATCTGTATTAAAACAGCACTCATAAACTACAAAATAAAATGTCACTAGGCATAAAGATAAAAGGTACTAAATATTAAATGGAGACATCCTTAATTGCATTTGTCAGGTAACTTTAATTTATTTTATTTGTTCTAATTAGTTACGTATGGCATCAGAGTACATTTTGAAACATTGTACATAAATAGACCATAACTTCTCTTTCTTCTGATTGTACATGATGTAGAATCACACCAGTCATGTAATCATATATGTAAAGAGGGCAATAATGTGTGATTCATTCTACTAATTCCATACCCCTTCCCTTTCCTTCACTTCCCTCTGTTTAATCCAAAGTACCTCTATTATTCCCTAACCACCCCTGCTTATTGTGAGTTAGTATCCGTATATCACAGAAAACATTCTTTCTTTGGATTTAGAGGATTAATTTACTTTATTTAGGATGATATTCTCCAGCTCCATCCATTTATCTTCAAATGCCATAATGTTATTCTTTTTTACGTGTGAGTAATATTGCATTGTGTATGTGTACAACAGTTTCTTTATCTTTATCTATTCATTTATTAAAGAGCACATAATTTGGTTCCATAGTTTAGCTATTGTGACTTGAGCTGCTATACACACTGATGTGGCTGTGTCATTGTAGCATGTTGATCCTTTGGGTATAAACCAAGGAATGAGATAGCTGGGATGAATGGTGGTTTCATTCCATGGTTTCTGAGGAATCTCCCATACTGCTTTTCATAGTGGTTGCCAAAATTTGCAGTCCCACCAGCAATGTATGAGTGAACACTTTTCCCTACATCCTCACTGACAGTTATTGTTGCTTTCATTCTTAATAATTGCCATTATGACTGGAGTGAAATAAAATTTTAGAGTAATTTTGATTTGAATTTCTCTAATTTCTGGAAATGTTGAACACTTTTTCATGTATTTGTTGATCAATTGTATTTCTTCATCCATGAAGTGTCTGTTCAGTTCTTTAGCCCATTTATTGATTGGGTTATTTGTGTTTTGGTGTTAAGATTTTTGAGTTCTTTATATATCCTTGAAATTAATGTCTAGATTTTCCCCCATTCTATAAGTTCTCTCTTCACCTTATTAATTGTTTCCTTTTCTGAAAAAAAATAGTTTGAATCCATCCCATTTATTGATTCTTGATTTTTCTTCTTGCACTTTAGGAGCCTTGTTGAGGAAGTCAGTTTCTACACCGACAAGGTGAATGTTTGGGCCTACTTTTTCTACTACTAGGTTCAGGCTCTCTGTTCCATTGCCTAAGTCTTTGATCCCCTTTAAGTTGAGTTTTGGGCAGGGTCAGAGATAGAGTTTTCATTTCATATTGGTACATATCAATTTCCAGTTTTCCCAGAAGCATTTGTTGAAGACGCTATCTTTTCTCCAATGTATGTTTTTGTGCCTTTATCTAGAATGAGATAACTATATGGATGTGAGTTTGTCTCTGTGTCTTCTACTCTGTATCATTGGTCTACATATCTGTTTTGTTGTCAATTTTATGGTTTTTTGTTTGTATGTTTGTTTTTTAACTATTGTTCTGTTGTATGATTTAATGTCTAATATTGTGATGTCTCCTGATTCACTTTTCTTGCTATAGATTGCTTTGTCTATTCTAGGTCTCTTATTTTTCCAGATAAATTTCATGATTGCTTTTTCTAAATCAATAAATTTAATTTAAAACATCAATATACTTAAAGACAAGAATCATATGATTATCACAATAGATGCAGAAAAAGCACTGGACAAAATACAGCACCCCTAGCCCGGTGTGGTGGCTCACACCTGTAATCCCACTGGCTCGGGAGACTGAGGCCGGAGGATTGAGAGTTCAAAGCCAGCCTCAGTATGGTGAGGACCTAAGCAATTCAGTGAGACCCTGTCTCTAAATAAAATACAATAGGGCTGGGGATGTGCTCGGTGGTTGTGTGTTCCTCAGTTCAATCCCTTGTACCCCCCACCCCCAAAAAAAGTTTCAAAAAATAATGTTAGAAAACACAAAATATAGAGACACATAAAACTTCATCCTATAAAGAAATAATTAATCGCATTAGATTGATATGTAATCCTAGGTAGTACAATAGAAGTAATCCTGGATATAGAATACTGCAGAGGCAGTATCAAAATATATTAAACAGGAGACCAGAGATCCAAAATGTATAAAGATTCATTTGGGAAAACATCCTGTAAAATTAATCATATTCCATTTACTGAAAGAACAAAGAAATTGCCTACAGAATGTATTGTGACTACAAAAGATTGTCTTATTTATATTTGATTGTTAATAAGGAAAAAAATAATGAAGAAGAATATTTTAATTCCTATTAGAAATTCAGAAATTTATAAAAAATGGTTATTAGCAATCACTGTTTTAAGAACTCTTTTACATTTTCCCATGTATTGGAATTTAGAGAGGTAATACTATTATCTAATCAGGCATAATCCACAGAATATGTATCAAAAAAAAGGAAAAAAAAAAGAATCCTACTGTTTGACATCATCTGAATAAGCATTTCTGGACATGCTTATTTTTTTTTAATTTTAATTTTTCCTAGTCTTCATCCTACTGAATATAACAGCATATTATATAAAAGATGTATATGAAGCTGAAGCTGAAAAAGATGTAGCTAATAGAAAGTCAACAAAAGCAATTTAGGTATTAAATGTGATTCATATTAAAAGACATAAAAGTGAGAAAAAACTCTTCAAAATCAGTTAATTTTTTTCCAGGTATTCAGTGCTCAATCAGCATTTGAAAAAAAATCATTAATTTAACCCAAAATATCAATAGGGAGGCCAAAACAAAAAGTCATATAACCATATCAATTGATGCAGATAAAGCATTGACAATTTCAATTTATGATAAAACAACTAGGGATCAATAAAAACTAAAAAATGCTAAGAGTGTCTTCTATCATTACTCCAAGTAAAACCTGTACTGAAAGATTTGTTTTGTCCAATGATATAGGAATTATATATATATTGGGGAAAATAAACAAAAATGTCTTTCTTTACAAATGACAAAATAATCTATGTTGAAAGAATGGAACCACCATTTGATCCAGTTATCCCACTCCTCAGTTTATACCCAAAGGACTTAAAATAAGCATACTACAGTGACATAGCCATATCAACATTTAAAGCAGCTCAATTCATAATAGCCAAACTATGGAACCAACCTAGATGCCCTTCAAGATGAATGAATAAAGAAAATGTGGAATGGAATATTACTCAGCCTCAAAGAAGAATGAAATTATGGCATTTGCAGGTAAATGGATAGAACTGGAGAATATCATGCTGAGTGAAATAAGGCAATTCCCCAAAAAACAAAAGCTGAATGTTTTCTCTGATATGCAGATACTAATTCACAATAAGGGGATAGGGGGTTGCTAGGGAAGAGTAGGGATACTTTGGATTGTACAGAATTTAGTGAAGGGAGGGGGAGGAGTATGGGTTTAAGAAGGATAGTAGAATGAATCAGACATTATTACCCTATGTACATATATGATTACCGGACTTGTGTAATTCCACGCCATTACAATCAGAAGAATGAGAAGTTATACTCCATTTATGTATGATGTATCAAAATGCATTCTCTTATGCCAGCAGCTTTGAAGGCTGAGGGAGGAGGATAGTGAGTTCAAAGCCAGGCTCAGCAATGTTGAGACACTAAGCAAATCAGTGAGACCCTGTTTCTAAATAAAATTCAAAGTAAGGCTCGGGATGTGGATCAATGGTCGAATGCCCTGAGTTCAACACCCTGTAACAACAACAACAACAACAAAATTCTAGTCTCATGTATAACTGATCAGAATTAATTAAAAACATAAATTTTATTGTCCAACAATATACTTTATAACAATATGGAATGAAATTCTTAGGCATTCATCTAATGTGTGTAAGACCTACGGACAGAAAGCTACAAGACATGCATTGTAGGTAGTGAAAGAAGAGTTAAATAAATAATGATACAGTCCATCATGAATTAGAGGGTATAGTTTTGTAAAAATGACAAGGCTTCCCAATTTGGTTGGCAGATTCAACACGATTCAAATTCAAATTTTAGCAAGATGTTTTCTTGAGCCAGGCATGGTGTCACATGCCAGTAATCCCACCAGTTTGGGAGGTTGAGGCAGGAGGAATGTGACTTCAAAGCCAGCCTCAGTAACTCCTTGATGCTCTTAGTAAGTTAGCGAGAGCCTGTCTCTAAATACACACACACACACACGTAAAAGGATCAAGGATGTAGGACAGTGGTTGGAACTGGAGAATATCATGCTGAGTGAAATAAGGCAATTCCCCAATTAAAGCACCCCTTCATTCAATTCCCAATACAAAAAAAAAAAAAAGATATTTTGTTGATACTTATGGACTATTTCCAAATATTATATGAAAAACAAATAATCTGAAATAGTCAACACCACTGGGAAAAAATACAATGTTACAAGACACACATCAATTCTGAATGTTGTTATAAAGGTTCGGAAATTGAGGTTGTGTTGTATTAGTTGGAGAAAGAGATCAATGCAAATGAAAAGAACACTCATAAATAGACTTATAAAGGCAACTCAACAAAGAAATTCATTTTGCCAAATAGTGAAAAATTTATTTTATGTTAATAAGAAATAAGGAAGTAACATAGACAAAATCTTAGATCTTTCAGAAACTTAAGTAAAAATGATTAAAAGATCTAAATATAAAACTGTGAAACATCTAGAAGAAAACATAGGACGAATTCAACTTTCAACTGCAGCACCAAAATCATGATCTGTGATACAAAAAAAAAGTTAGATTTTATTGGTAATAAAAATATGCACTATAAAATAATAATAACAAAGATACTATAATTACAAAACAAATTTATAGTTAAATAATAGTAGTAGGAAAAGTATGAAGAACTGTTGAGGCCCAACATAAAAAAAAATCACAACAATCAAAAAATGAGCTAAATATTTGAAGAGACACCTCAATAAATAAGGTAAGCATATGGAAGTTGATTTTCCCTGTGCCTGATATCAGTTTGGGGTGGGTATCATCTGTAGGGCTATCTCCAGTACATAAAGAGACAATAGGAAGGACAGAAAACTTATACAGTTGTTTTGTTGCTCAGCGAGGTAATTACAAAGGTTTCAGAGATTTTGTATGCTTCTTTGTTGTGTTCTGTTTAGGGTTTCTCTGTTATAAGGGGAAAATCTTAGGAGGGTGGGCCAGTTATATCTTGATAGAATACAGATCTGTCCATTTGTGAAAGATAGTTTTGCTAAATATAGAATTATTGTTTGGACTGTCTTTTTCTTCCAATGGTTTGACTATGTTGTTCTACAATCTTTGGGGCTTCTTGATTTCCACAGAAACATCAACAGGTAATTCCACTGAGCCCTTACGTAATAAATATATATTTTTTTCTTGCTTCTTTCAAGGTTTTTCATGGTCTTTCTTTCTCAGCAGTTTGATTGGGATGTGTCCAGGTGTAAGCTCTTTGAGATTTGAGATTATTCTTCCTCGAGTTTGTTGAGCATCTTGGATGTGCACACCCAGTGTTATAAGGAGATGTATGATATTTTAGGCCATCATTTCTTGAAATATTATTTTTACTCTTTTCTCCTTCTGAAACTCCAACCCTTTGTATTCCTCAGGTCTCTGAAGATCCTTTTAGCTTTCCTCGTTGCTATTAATTATTTATTTTTCCTTTCTGATCTTCAAAATGAGTCTCAGTCAATTCATATACAAATTCTCTATCTTCACCAAGTCGAGATTTGTCATTGAGACCCTCTAGTGCGTTGTTTGTTTCCATTACTGTTCTCTTCCAAATGAAAATTTCTCATGTTATATTTTACATTTCTCATGTTATATTTTGTCTTTCTTTTTATTGATACTACTGATTAGTTACACAATGATCTTATACTTTTTCCTAATCTTTAGACACAGATTCCTGGCTGGTGAAAAGAGGGGTGAGTCTTGTTTAGTTGTTGTCCAGATAATTCAATTGTTCAATGGTTATTCAAAAGCATGTTAAATAGCTAATTTAAAGTGATTTTATCTGGTAAGTCCAACATCTACACTCTCTCAGCAACAGTTTTCTATTGTCTGAATTTTATTTTTTTTATTAATGATTATTTGTTTTTTCTTTGCTTAGCTTGTAATTTAGGGTAAAAAAAAATGAGTCATTTAGAGTATATCAAGTCTGAATTTCTCTGCTCTCTCAAGGATTTGAGTTCTTGTCCCTTTTTCTGCTCCTTCTTAGTTGAATAATCTTCCTAGACACTATATTTGTATTAGTAGATAGCCACTGAAGTCTCCACTTCTTTAGCTTAAAAATAACTCATAATGAATCACTCATATATTGCTTTAAATGCCTAAATCAGTCATTTTTCCCATTGTTTGGCAATGCCTGCATGTGTACATTGGGCATATCATATCACAACTCAGGCAGTATACACCTCTGCATTTGCCTTCATTTTCCTTCAGGACCTCAAGGTAGGCTAGTTGGGAGAATGGGCCTCTCTCAGATCCTAGGCATATGTGGTGCATGAATGTGCCTTCAGGAATATGTCAGGAATTCTCAAAACTTACAAAAATCAGCATTGTATTTTCCAATTATTATTATTAGCATCATCATCATCATCACCATCATTTATTATTATTACTTTTTCAGACTCTTATTTTCTTCACTGGTTTCAGAGCCTCTAGCCACTGCAAATTTAAACAATTATGACTGATTCTTTTCAACAAACTTTCCAGAGCTAGGGTTTTTCCCATGGAAAGTGAACTCTGCATCAATCAGATAATGGTAATGTTCTGTGAATGGGACTTTCTAAGAAGTGGAAGACAGGTTAAATCATGACAGGCTTTGTATATACAAATCTTGGAAGAACATCAAATGCAATCTTCAACGCAATTACTACAATTCTCCTTGTTTTCACATCACCGTGTTTTTGAGGCTACTTGTTTTCAACGTGTTCATGGACAGAAAGAGAAGGGTATGACTAGATTCAAGTTAAATGTCACAAACATCTCCATACTTACTGAACTGATTCAGCCTTTTTTTTTGTACCCCTATAAATTTACCAAGACTGGGTAGCTTCCAAAGTTCAGGAAAAATTAATATAGTTAATTTTGTGTTTTTTATTACTGTACAGGAGATATGGGTCTCCAGTGGTCTTCACTTTTAAATAAGCAAATTTCAAAAATAAAACAATTAGAATTTTATTAATGTTATTAAAATTCAGTAAAGTATTTAGAAGATCATCACAAATGCATACCTAGGAAACAAAAAAATCAATAACCTATCATGGGTAGTTTCCATTGTGTTTCTGTTTCAAAGTTTACAACCAAATATAATTCCAAGTTATCCACCAGAATGACTTCAGTTGAATAATTAAAGTTCTATTTCTTGTTTTTAGACTCACTGTGGTTATATTGTTTATCTTTTCAGTATAACTGATTACCATTTGTGTAATAGTAATAGGACTATATAAAACTACAGAGATTGGAGACAAACTGTCTGAAGCCAGCTCTCTCACTCTTAAAGTAAATCCATGTGAGTGCAGATGTTGCACTGAGGTTTCTTATGTTAATAATTTCTATTAGAATAGGCATAATTTACTACAGGATACATTACAGATTAAAGCCTCTTTAAAGCATATTTGTAATTCAATAAAAGCCAGAGCAAATGACTAAGAACAAGAAGAGATATTTGGGAAGAGAAGTATGTGATCAGTTTTTTTGTGTTTGTTTGTTTGTTTGTTTGTTTGTTTGTTTTTACTGTATTGGCACCTGGAGATAATAAAGACACTCAATAAATAATAAAGACTTCAACAGTTTTTTATTACTGTTTTTACATTTCTGCAGATGATGCATTCCTCATGGTTTGCACTAGAGGCAAACTGTCTGCATTTGCTTGCCTATGGTATGAAACTTCCAAGTGCCATGAAGTTTGGAAGGTGTCCTATTATCAAAACAGTGTTCAATTCACCATTTCTTGCTTCCCTTAGTTATTGGGCTTAGGCATATCCAAAAATGTATTTTAACATGGCAAGGAAGACTCTTCCAGGTGCTACAACCCTAGGAACGGCCTCATTTTATCACTTTGGTTATTAAGGTATGTGTGTGTGTGTGTGTGTATACATATATATACACACACATATATATGTATGTACAAATATATATGCATATATATTTACACATGATTTCTATTTCTGATCTTGAAATATCTTTTGAGAATTTATGTTAATTTTGGAATTAGGTGAAACCTCCTTCATGTGCTCTTTAGATATGCTGAAATTTCTAAGGCAGTAAAGATTATGCACTTTCCATCTTCCAGAACTCTCCTTCATTCCTAGGCTGCTCTAGTGCTTACCAAAAAAAAAAAAAATGACTACAGTCTAATATGAGAGACTAACTGTTTTCTCCCTTCAATCATTATATTTATTTAAAATCTCAAGACCCATATGGTGTTTTCCCAACACAGGATAAAGTTGTCATTATCTTTGTTATCTGAATGGCCTCTAGACATCTTTCCAACAGCTAACCCAGTTGCATTCCCTATGCTATTATTTTTGCTTAATGCTCCCTGTGGATTTTTTACCACATTTGTTTTGATTCTAATTTTCATTATCATGTGCCAAAGTTTCTCTGTGGTTTTCTTTGATAGTCAGAATCATGTAACTCCAGAAGACACTGTTTCTTTTTTTCATTTAATGTTAACTTTATCTTCATTAAGTAAAAGTCAATTCTATTTTTCAAGGACATATCAGTAACCTTTTCCTCTGTAGGACCAAGTGCTGCATGTTTTAGGTTCTATAGGATACAATCTTTATCCCAGCTATTTGAGCTTACCATTGTACCATGTTCATGTAAAATATTAAGTGTATATTTTTTCTAGTCAAATATATTGATATTAAATTTTGAATTTTAAATTTCACAAAATATTACCCTGATTTGTTACAGTTATTTTAAAGGTTAAAAACATTTTCTAATCTCATAGGATGAAACAAAAAAGTAGATTTATCTGAAAGGCTTAATAAGATTTATGTGGCCAAAGGCCTTGTTCTCATAGATCTTGGAATCAGTGACACTGATTTTGGGCCTGTGCAGTAAGTTTACACAAACCAGCCTTGTGCAATACTAAAGGAAACTGTTCCAAGATTTATACTATAGAAATACTGCATCTATTTCCAATGCAATAAGCTTTTAGTGAGTGTGTGGGTGGGTATGCTTGTACATGTAAACAAAACATCTGAAAATAGGTTTTACTACTAGGACAAGGGAAGGAACTATAAGAACTTCATGCCATTTACAATCTGATGAGGGTTTCTTTGTGGTCTGTTGGAAGCCTAAGCAGCAGCATCTTGAAAAGATGTCTGTGCCTGAGGGAAAACAGTCATGTCTCCATTGCCATATCCCAAATCTTTGAGGTGCTGACATCAAGGAAATCACCAAAATCCTCCAAGAATAAACAAAGTCTGAGTAAAAGAAATGAATAAGGTCCAGGTTATGTTTAGTCAAATACTGAGTACTTATGCTCTATGCTAGATTTTGCTTTGCTAGCCTTACTTGAGAGCCTGACTACATCTGGAAAGAAAAAAAAGCAATAATTAGCTAATAGATCATGTGGGTACTTTCATTGCAATGCAATAGTTAACAACATTTTCATCTAGCTGAGATATTCAATTTTGACTCTAAACCCAAAGCTTTTTCTAAATGTCTTTAGCATCTTCTTTTAGCATTTGAAATATCTTAAAGGCAATTTATTGCAATTCCTAAAAGCCAATTAAATGCTCTCCTGTTGCCTCATAGAGAGTTCTCATGTGTACTTCAGAAAGTTCTGGTTGAAGAATAATTTAATGATGGAAAAATCAGTGGGTTTTTAAGCAGCTTAAAAGTGACATGCATGCACTGTGGGGTAGGTCAAAGAGGAAGAGTTATTGCCTGCGGGAATGAAGGAGAATAAGGTATCTATTTCTGCTCTTGCATTTTAATGTATTTTAATATCTGGTTCATTTTATACCATGTTGTTGAGCAGATTGGGAAGAAGATCAAGCAAACCACTGGAATTTTTTAATGCTACAAACTGTTTTCCAATCATAGGCACAATACTGTAGAGTTACATTGGTTAATTAAATTCATGCTAGAATTCCCCAAAATGTTTCTTGAAAACATTGCATAAGTTATTCCTTTCTTAAAGACCAAAATTATAGGCATATTATAACCCTCAAAATTGTCTAATTTTTTTAAATTTAAAAATTCTCAGATTTTTTTAAAAAAAATACCATTTTGTGATGCATTCTATACAAAAAAAATTAGAGAACAATCTAAATGGTGAAAGATGCATTGGAGCAAGAGAATGACATGTCAGGGAACAGGTTAAGAAGTATACTGAAATGCAGTTAGAGATAGGTTAAGCAAGAATATTTTGACAATTATGTTTATCCTTAAGCAAATGAAGATGGTCCATATAACACCAGCCCCCACACATGCATAGCCTGCCTCATGAAAAACATTCCCACCAGTGTTGCACATTTGTTACAATTAATGAACCTACACTGATACATCATTTTCACCAGATGTTCATAGTTGACATTAGGGTCCACTGAATGTTGTTTATTTATACAGGCTTAAAATAAAGTGCAATGAATTACACATACTTTCTATCATGGTATTCAGAGTTGTTTCATTGTCCTAAAAATCCTCTGTGCTTTTCATTTTTTTTTTCTCTCGGTCTTCATCTTTGGCAACAATCTTTTTTAAGGTGTCTCCAAAGTGTTGCCTTTGTGAAATGGAATACATTTGGAATCATAGAGTATTACCTTTTTTTTCATTTAATAACTATGAATTTAAGTTTATCTATGTTTTTAATAACTTAATTGCTCATATCTTTGTAGAAGTAAATACTATGCCATTCTCTAGGTGTCCCAGTTTACCCATTCATCAACTAAAGAACATCTTGTTTGCTTCTAATTTTGTAAATTATGAGTAAAATTCCTCTAAGCATCTTTGTTCAGTTTTTATGTGGGCACAAGTTTTGAATTCATTTGATAATACCACAGAACTTATGGTGAAGGCATGTTTAGTTTGCAAATAGATTGGGCCAAGTGTCTTTCAAAGTCTTTATACCATTTTGCACTCCAGCCGGCAGTTTTTAAAATTGAGTTTTTGTGTTCTTATTGTTAAGTTCTAAGAATTCTTTACCCATTTTGTATAATAGCCTTTGTCGAATATATATATTTTGCAAATATTTTCTCTCTGTTGTTTTCTTCTCATTCCCTTGACAGTGTCTTTCACTGAGTAGAATTTTCCTTTTTATTTTAGTAAAGTCCAGATTATCAATTCAATTTTCATGGGTGATGCCTTTGAGTTGTAACTAAAACTTATTATCAATTGAGGCTCATCTACAATTTCTTTTATATTATCTTCTAGGAGCTTTGCAATTTTATTTCATATTTAAGACTGTCATTTATTTCTAGTTTAGTTTTGTGAAGACATATATTCTGCATCTAGACTTTTTCATCATGAAGAAGTCCAGTTGTTCTAGCATCATTTGAGGAGAAGTTTTTGCTTCAGTGCCCTTTTGACTTTGTTAAACATCTGTTGACTATATCTGTGGGGGTCATTTGTGGGGGTCATTTGTTCAACAATTTGTTTGTTATTTAGCCAATATTGTCTTGTTTACTGTAGCTTTGTAATAAGTCTTAACAGTTTGACGGTGTTAGCCCTCCAATTTGACCCTTCTTCAATATTATGTTGGCTTTGCCTTTTCATGTAAACTTTAGAATATACAAATGAAACTTGAGGAGAATGTGATGGGATAGCACAAAATATACAGATCAAGTTGTGAATAAATCACATGTTGAAAATGTAGACACTTCATATCCATGAAGATTTAGTTTTTCCTTCTTTCATCTGAATTCTGTAGTTTCCTTATATCAATTTTCAAAATTTTGTTAAAGTTATACCTAAGTATAAAATTTTAGGAGTTTTCTAATTGTAAATAATATGATGTATTTAGATCCAATATGTACTTGTTCATTTCTTATATGAGAAAGCAGTTGTCTTGTTGTTGTTGTTGTTGTTGATTTCTTTAGTGCACTTTAGATAATAGATAACAGTGGGTTCATTTTAACATAATCATTCATGGATGGAATATAATTTGCTCTATTTTAATCTCCAGTACTTTTGCATAGTAACTATGTTTCCTGCCACCTTGCTATAATTACTGAGTTCCAGAATTTTTGTCCATACTTTATGATTTTCTATATGGTCATAACATTTAAGTAAAAAGACAGTTTTGCATTTTTCTCCATAGTTAATGTGTCTTCTATTTTCTTTTCTATCCTTATTGCATTAGTTGGGACTTTAAAAATGATGCTGAAATATTTCACTAAGAGGAAACATCATTACGGAGATTCTGATCTTAGTGGGAAAACTTCTAGTTGCACATTATTAAGTTTTCTAGTAGATCTTTGATTAGTTATTTTTAATCAAATTGAGGAAGTTCCACTCTTAATCTTGTTAACAGAGTGTTCTCATCAAACATGGATGTGAATTTTGTTGAATTCTTTATCTATTGATATTGTGAGGTGAATGTTTTTCCCCTTTGGTTTGTTGATGTAAGGGATTATAGTCGTTGATTTTTGAATGCCAATTTAGCCCTGCTTACATTGTAGAAATCCACTGGTTTGGGCTCGTAATTTATTTTTTTCTGCCCCAAAGCTACTGGAAATTGAACTCAATGGTGCTCTACCATTGAGCTACACCCCCATCCATTATTATTATTATTATTATTATTATTATTATTATTATTATTATTATTTTCAATAGTATCTTGGTAAGTTGCCTAGATTGGTCTTCAATTTGGGATTCTCCTGCACTGGTCTTTTTGTGAAGTTGGGATTACTTTGAAGTTGCCACCTCACTTAGCCATAATTATATTTATATATTGTTGGGTTTGTTTTTCTAATATTTTTTCTTCATTCTTGAGGATTGAATCCAGCAGTCTCCTGTCGTTGAGTTATACCCCATCCCTTTTTCATTTTATTTGGAGACAAGTTGTCCAGCCTGAACTCAAACTTACCATGGCATCAGCCTTCAGACTTTATAGATAAGATTACAGGTGTGTATCACCATGATTGACTAATATTCTAAACATTTAAAGGATTTTTTCTGCATTTATATAAGAAATATATTAGTCTGTATTTTTATTGTTTCTAGTATTGGTGTGTAGTAAGAGATATTATTGTATAGTAGTATTTTCTTGTTCTATTTTCTTGAGCATAATGTTGGACTCATAGAATGAGTTAGAAAGTGTTCATTCTGCTTCAGTCTTCTAGAAGAGATTGCAGAAAATTGACATTTTTTGTTTTTGTATAACCTCTGGAATTCCAGTTTATCACTTTGATAATCTACTTTCCCTAAATCTGAGGTCTTTCACTATGCTACTGCATATTAATGTTTGGCTCACATGACTTCCTGGTTTGATTTCAGAAACTTCTTTCCTGCTTAGATCTGTATTTTGTCTTTTTTGGTTTATTAGTTTGTTTGTTATTTTGTTTTGGTACCTTGTCTTGTAAATCTCAGAATATCAACATAACTCAATTCATTGATACTAACATTATGTGCTTAGGCTGCTAGGAACCCTGAACTACAGCCAGGAAACTATTTCCAAGACAGAATGTCAGAGGCAACAGGACAGGAATATCACTTTGCTTATTTCTGTTTTATCTGAGATTATCTTATACATTCTGTTGTCCAGTATATGAAAGGTTACATGTTTTGTTCAAATTTATAGTTATTTAATGTGAAGTAGTTAATCAAAGAGCAAATAACATTTTTTTAATTGAATAACTTATTTTGCACTTTGCTCTTCTATATAGTGCTATTTTTGTGTTTCCTTTAAGGATATAATTGTGCTTTCTTAAGAAAAAACTAGCCATTTAGGATGGCAGAAGGAAGTTTCTCACATCCTCATTATCAGAAAAAAAATTCTAGGTATTCATTTTGAATTGAGAAACAATACAACTAGAAAACTAAAGTTGATCATCTAGTCACCATTCTGGAATTTTACTTTATCTGTGAAAAGGAAGTTGTGATTGATTCCTTAGAATGATTCTACATTGAAAGTCCTATTATTCTACACTATCATACTTTGACTGCCTATCTTACATTTAATAGAGAATCAGAAATGAGATAATATACTATTATTCACTCATTCTAGTTTTGTTGAATTCTAATACCAATGTTGATCATCCTCTTCATATCTCTTATTTCTCAGTATATCTGGACACACATGATACAGCACAGTGATTAACATCATGGGTTTGGTAGTCAGATCAATTAAGTTTAGAATCAAAGATAATCTTTTATCAGCTTTTTGACTTTGAAAGATTATTTATTCTGTCTTAATCTTAGTTTTTATCTGTATAATGTTGGTAATTAACACTAACTTGGGTAATTATAAAAATATTGTTAGCCTATTTATGTAAATATTCTGTCCATTTTCCATTGAGAATACTTGGGAAAAGGTCTTATTCTTAAGACAGTGTCAGCATATTTGAAAAAAAAATAGCAATCCTATTCCAATATAATTAAATAGTAAGAAAATAATGAAATGATTTCGAAAAATGGCCTTTTTATAGACATGGGTATGATTTTTAATGTACACACATAAAACACTAAAGCAACAATAAAAACAAATACACAAAAAATTCCTCCTTATATTGCCAACAATTTAATAACATATAGTCTATTGGATTTAGAAGACATATAATGAAAAAAGTAGAGGAAAATATTAGCAAAAAATGAAATCAATTCATTTATACTATTGTATATATTGTCAAGTTTCAAAGAAATAAGTTAGTTGAAAAAAATTTAATATCAGTTACCAGTACTTCAGGCATTACTGACTTCACACCTGATCTTGACTTCTTAAACTTACTTCCCATTGCCAAAGATGATTAAGTTGTCAAGATTTTAGGTAGTTTGCATTTTGTAAAACAAAGGTGATCTTTCTAATTAGCTATTGACCGTCATTTGCACCATTTGCTGGGAGAGAAGACAGAACTTTCAGACAGTCAGAAATTATGAGATATTCATCAGACAGAATCCCTGGGACACTAATGAGTGTATACTGTGAGGAAATTGTTAGCAACTGCATACATGTTGCTATGAACCTTCAGACACTATCAATTAAGTGTTTTAAAATGAGATGCTGAAATGTGCAGTGTTAGGGTTTGCTTAGCCCCATCTTCAGTGATAATCTCACAGCAGTGGAACATCATGGGACACAGATGATAGTACCTGCTGACCAGTTTAGGACGGCTACAGCTATCGAGTTATTTTGGAACCTGTCTGATATCCTGCTAATTTAAAAGTGCACTTCACTTCAAGCATAATGTTAAATCATTAGAAGAGGGGAATGAAGCACCACTGATCATGGCTGGCTGCCCTATTCCATCACTATGCACTGGAAAATGGCCCTTTAAGGGACATCTTTCTATTCCCAAAATAAGAAGAATGAAAAGACTGCATCTTCAAGAATAAGAATCATTGATGGTCATTTAAGTTTATGAATAGTATGTGGTATTAACTGTAATACAATTTTTGAGAACTACACATGAGGTTATTTCTCAGGGACCTTATTTTACATTATTTTCTTGTTGATCAACCTGTAAATGCGGTGTTTCTATTTTTCTAATGAGTATGAAATTTGCTTTAAACCTGTTCTATGCATTGAGTTTCCACAAGCCAGACAGACTTGGATGAACTAGAGATGTTCCATCACCATTTGATGCCCTTTAAATTCTACTAAATTGAAGCTATTTTTCTGCCTCAGTTAAAAACTGCAATGATTAAGAGCATATGCCATTATATGAGATAGCTTGTGGAAAGAAAACTTATTATTATGTGTTATAAAAGTAACCTTGGAAAATTTCATCTGGCTGCTCATTAAATATAAATTTTAGACATTGAATAGTTTACTTATCTGAGATAACATAATAAAGTCAAGCTACACATCATTTTTAATCAAATACTTCATCCATAATTTTAATGTTATCTCTCTCGGGAAAAAAAAAGGCAGAAAAAGTTTCATGGAAAATATTTTCCTTTTTTGAAGCCCAGTTTTAGTAACACTTATTTTCTTGTTCAAATAATGTGAAACATGGATATATCAGAGTATATTATACTAATATTCAATTTATGACCCTTATGTTTGCAGAAAGCATACTACTACTAAAATTATGACATGGTGGTGGGGATTGAGAAGTTGCTTCATTGAGTAGGTCAACCTACTCTAGCAGTAAAATAAAACAAGTTAAAACAAACACACAACCAACACAATGAGCTTCAGGAAGGATTCAAAGTTAACCAAACTTTTTTTTCTGGCTTTTTAATTGTTTTCCTGGTAATGGTATTTTTTTCCACATCCCTTTCTTCTCTATGAATATGTTAAAATTCCTCATATAGTTCAAAGCAGTTTCTTTAACTGTAACCCAATCACTTCATCTCTAAACACTTTTTTATTATCTTAACATGAGCTTTTAGGGGACATCTCTCATTTAAACCATAACAGCTATCAATTTGTGATAAAAAATATTTACTAGCAAACATTAGTTATAAATATTATGAATGAACAAAAAAACTATTTGTAACTAGGATGATTTACTGCATCATTTTGACAACATGGTAACTAGGATAACCTTTTTTTTCTTAAAGGTTAACCAATTTTAGACATGATTCTTCTTGCGTTTGTACTCCTGTTATCCCTTTTCTAACAACCTTTATTTTAGAAGACATAAAAATGAAATTTATTTTTCTAAAGTTTTGAGATATAATTTTTTTTTATATTTTTTTTGCCATGCTATTTAAAGAGAATTGTCTTTCTCAAGAATGTGGAATCCATCTCTTGAAAATTTTACCTTTAAGGAATATAGTGCCCTTTCTACTAGTCTTTGTGAAAGGAGAAAGACTAACTTATGTGAGTTCCATGCTATAAGTGGTAAAATTAGCTCCTGTCATAAAGGTCTGACTTAGAAACAATTATTTTTCTTTTGAATAAGGTCAAGCAGCAAACACAGATGTCATATGATCCTCCTCATCTCAAATCTTAAAAACTCTGGCACTTTCAGTATGGTTGAGTTCTGAATCACTTCTGATATTTTCTTCCTATTGCAATGGCTTAGAAAGAAATCCTCCTTGAAAATGAGTCTCTTTCTGTGTTAATTTTATTTCAAAATTTGTTGGAGATCTTAATGCTTTAATATTCACAAAGTAGAGGACCAGAAACTTTAGCTTTGGAAATCTAATTAAAGAGAATTTTTAAGATAAATCATTAAAATTCATGCATATAAGTCAATGTAGGAGGTAAAAAATAAATTATAGAAAACCAAATGATTATACTTCTTATTTTGAAAACTTAAAATATACCTAATTGTGGAAACAATCTTTTAAAATAGTTCCTCTTTATAATTTGATGGATTGATTTTTTATTCTAGAATTTAATAGAGTTTGGAAGCCAGTTTTGTAATAATAATTTTAGTAGAATATTCAAAATAATCAATAGAGATTAGTTATCTAATGAGTTTTATATTATATGGGTATATGTCAAAGAAATAAATTATAGATAAAAGCAAAATTTATTATCCATGAAAATGTTAGACTAAGATATTTACACATCTCAATGTGAAAGAAAGTAGAAATAAAAATATTCTCTAATTAGCAAAATTGGATCTGTGCTTACAAAGTACCTTACAACAGCACAGATAGTATATTTCCAACTGAAAGTACTATATAATCTGTCATAATTTTCAGTAAACCAAATAAACTTTAGAAGATCATCTCAGAATAAATTGTTCATATCACTAAACTGTTTCTAATAACAGAGTGCCCTGGAACATTTGGGCTTGATTTGTTACAATTTTATGGCTAACATGTCTATGAATCACCAAAATCACAATCCAAACCCTGGGTGGAGCACTACCCCATAGCAAGGGGAAATTATACATAGATTGAATCTTACTACACTTGCAACTTAATAATACTTAAACACGATTTCTGCTCTGATTGATGACAGTAAGCTCTCTTAATTTGTTTGCAAGAAAAGTTAGCATTGATTGTTGTACATGATGTCAGATATATAATAAAATATAACTTATAGGTACAGATATTCATAATAAATAGAAAAAAGTGAAAAATATATGAGTCATATGTTGGAGATATGTTGAAGAAAAGAACTTTCTGAATAACATGTGACATATATATGGAAACAGAAGAAAAATAGAAGACACAATTCCACTAACTTGTTTCAGCTTTGAAGACATTGCAACAGACTCTCTAAAATTGAAAAATGCAATATTCAAAATGAATATTTTACTCTATTTATTTAATAGCAGGTTAAACACGAAGAACGCTGAATTATTGAAACAAAACAAACAACAAAGATTAATGGAAAATACACGAGATAAAGCATGAAGATAAGGAAGAAGAATGAGAAAGGAGAGAGATGATATAAATAAAAATTAAAGAATAGATTTGAGTTTGAGACATGTGGCTTTTGTTTATGAACAAAAACGAAGATATTAGTATTTAGAGCCAGTGAACATAGCAAAGATGAGGAAGATACAAAGGTCCTCTGTCTTAAACATATTCTAGTAAAAAGATTTAAAAATCAGATAAGCATAAAATAGTAAAAGATTGATAGAAAACAAGACACATTATATCAATAAGGGAAAATAAGATCGACAGCTGACATTTTAACAGAAATGTGCGAAGACAGAAGGCGATGTACTGAAATCCTTAAATCACTGAAAGAATATAACTACCAGCTTAGAATGATATGCTCAGATACTACAGCTTCCATAGAAAAAAGAAATGAAGATATTTTCATATGAAGCAAGGCTGAGTGAATTTTTTTAGACAGAAACCCTAGAGTAAAAGATGGAAAGTTACTTCAAACAGTAACATGAATTTTCAGAAGGAAATAAAGAATAAAATAAAAAAACTATGGGCTAGGGTTGTAGCTCATTGGTAGAATGCTCGCATCCAACTTGTGAGGCACTGGGTTTGATCCTCAGCACCACAGAAAAATAAGATAAAGGTGTTGTGTCCATTTTCAAATAAACAATAAATAAATAAAAAAGAATAATATAGAAACTAAATCTATGTTTCACAGACAGTATTTTATGCATACTATATAAAACATAACTGTAATGCTTTATAAAATTTAAATTATGCATACAATATTAAAATGCATGACAAAATGATGATAGTTACATAAGGGTATATGGAATCTAGAGGTGTTAATATTCAATCAGAATTGGAATTGCTCAACAAAATTATTTGGATCAGAGAATACAAAGATCAAAGCAGAGCTTAGATTTACTTGAATCTATTTTTGCTCAACCTTACTTCATCATTTGTGGTCCAAAACAGAAATTTTATTTTTTTCCACCTTCTAGTGCTTGGTAACCTAAAGTATTGTCTCATATATCAATGGCTAAGAAAAGGTAATCATCCCAGGTTCATGCAGTCCATTCCTATGCTTATCTCATTCCCTCTTACCTTTCATCCATAAACATGTAAAATTAATGAATTCTATTTTTTAACTTGATCTTATGAAAGCACTTTTGATATTTAAAAAAAAATTCTCTGAATCTTCCCCATTTAGGCATAAAGAAAATATAGTTTTGTAGCTTATGAGTATACATAGTCCTCCAGGCACACAAATCACCATGTTACAGTACAAAGATTTCTTACTATCCAGCACTCAATGATCATTTTTATCCATGGTGGCACACATGACCCTTTGGTTCCTTTGATGAGCTATTACTCCTCAAAGCTCACAGGCTATAATTTTAAAACTATAACAAAATTCTTCAATAAATACAATGACTTCAACTCCTCACACTGAATTTCCACTGCCATTCTTATGAGTAAGTTATGAGACATTAAAATATTCCAGGTTTTTAACATTAAACAAATTTGAGTTTTCCTCTCATACTGAAAAACTTAGTTACCTCTTTAGTCATATTGTACTAGACTTTGACATAATGAGAAGAAGATTTTATGTATGTTAAAACACAGACAATTTTAAGCTTAGGTAGGTTTTGTTGATTTATGCACTAATTCAGAGAAAATGATAATGTGTAAATTATAACAAAGAAAACACATTATCATATGAGTTAATTATATCTAGATCCTCTTAAAGAAATTTACTCTCATTATTACTGTTCTTTTAGTGATGCTAAATTATATATAGTTTAAGAATCAAAAGCCTACTAGATGTCATGAAATTACAAAGACTATGAAGACAATGCTGTTTTATGTAAATTAATTATTTAATTTCACATATATGCTGCTTTACTCCAGCAAAAAATTATGGTAGCAAATGCATGATTATATCTAAAACCCATTGTGAATATGACAAGGGCAGATAGCCTAACCTGAACTGAGGGAAACAATGCAAAGGAGATCAGATATTTGTGCCTATATGTGGCACAGAAAACTAAAAAGCTCCATATTTTCTTAATTCAGCATGTCATGGGGTCAATTATAAATGCTAATATGGTATGTTTAACTAGGTAAGCTTGAAATGAGGTTTATACAATTCTTACCTGTACCAAGAATAATCAGGAAATAATGGCATAGTTTTTTTTTTTACATGTCAAATGTGCCCCATAAATTGTTCCCCATAACGATTAAGAATGTGTGAACCACTTAGATAACCAGAATGTCCTTGGGACACACATTGGTAAGGAGATGAGGTAGTAACATTTCCTGATTCACAGAGATCTGATTAAAAGTTAAGAACACATATTGACAGGGAGAGGTATAATAGATAACATGACACAACATTGCACTGATAGTTAGAATCCACGGGAACACCAACCAAATCTTACACAGGTAGAAAAAAATGTTGATATAATTGACATGTTGGTCTTGCCACATACTGAAATGAAAGATTACAAAAATTAATTCCAATTAGATAAAATAAAAGCAACTATACTAATTTAACTGAACAGAACTAATTGTAGGTTGGAATACATTCTAAAGTTGAGTTTTATTGCAAAGGTAAAAATATTTATTGCAAAGAACTTATGTATCATTTTATGGAATACATTATTTTAATTCAATCTATGTGTACAGTGTGTAGTGATCAAGTCTGGGTAGTAAGCATTTCTGTTTCTTCAACCATTAGTCATTTTTAAGTATTGGGAATTTTACTCTCTTCTAATCATTTTGAAATATGTCATGGATTCTTTTGACCCCAGACTGATTCCTTCACTCTGTGTTTTAGTGCCCTTTATTGACTTTATCTTTTATAATATCCTTTATTAAAAAAATAACATATCTTTAAAAAAATCTAGATGAGTTCAAGCACAATGGCACATGCCTGTAATCTTAGTGACTCAGGAGGCTGAGGCAGGAAGATTACAAGTTCAAAACCAGCCTCAGCAATTTAAGGAGGCCCTAAGCAACACAGAAAGACCCTGTCTCAAAATAAAAATTAATACAAAAAAAGGCCTGGGGAAGTTTCTCGATGGTTAAGCATCCCTAGCACTGGTACAAAACAAAAAACAAACAAACAAACAAAAACAAAAACACAAACACTGCATAGGGTGAGGTATGGAACTTCAGTATTTCCTGTTTCTTCAGTATTTCCTCTTTCCCTCCCCTTCTCCCTCCTGCTATTCCAATTCCTTGATCCCTTTGGACTTTCTTCTATTTATTATTTTTTAATTGATGTTTTTACTTTTTTTTCCCTTTTAGTTGTCAATGGACCTTTATTTATTTATATGGGTTGCTGAGAATTGAACTCAATGCCTCATACATTCTAAGCAAGCACTCCACCACTAAGCCAAAACCTCAGCCCCTTAATTGGTGCTTTACAGAGATACATGAGACTATCTAAAAATTTTCATCCACCATTCAACTCATTACTCTACAAAATATGCCTACCTCTTTGTAGATTCCCAAGATTTTAAAACTCGTATGCCAGAAACTGGAGATGAAAATGAAATAAGTATTTCATAATGTTATAATTTGTATCTCCCTAAAATTCACACATTGAAATCCTGACCCTCCAAGTTCTTGTATTAGAAGGAGAGAATTTTGGGAGGTAATTGGGTAATGAAGGTGAAGCCCTCATGAATTAATGAATGAATTCCCTTCTGAAAGAGACATGAGGAGGTTCATTGCTCCTTGCACCATGAGAAAATATGGTGAAAAGCATCTGCCAATAAACCTTTAGTTGGATCCTCAACAGACAACAATCTGCTTGCACCTTGACTGTGTACTTCTGGGTTTCCAGATTTGTGAGGAAATTGTTCTGTGAATAAGCCTCCGGTTTTCTTCCTTCCTTCCTTCCTTCCTTCCTTCCTTCCTTCCTTCCTTCCTTCCTTCCTTCCTTCCTTTCTTTCTTCCTTCCTTCCTTTCTTTCTTTCTTCCTTTCTTTCTTTCTTTCTTTCTTTCTTTCTTTGTACTTAGTTATAGTAGCACAATAAACTAAGATATATAACTTGAAATTTCTATACTCAGTTTTCTCATGCCTAAAAGAGAGATAATTTATCACTGCAAATTCAATTTATGTGCTTATAAGAATCCCATTTATACACTATAGTGTTAAAACAGAGATAAAAAATATATCTAAGCTGAAAAGTATGTGAAAATTAATTAGAAACTAGGAATTTAAAAGTATATATGAATGTTTAAAACATACAGCTATGCTCCATAACCTTTATTAAAGTTGGATACAGTGTCTGTTACTGTTATTATAATTAGTAATAAAATGAATATTTGTAGTATTAGTGAAATTATAAAATAATCCTCATTCTCATAGCAGGCTGGTTATTTTTAAAAACTGAAAATATGAAATGTCTAAAAATTTTTGCACTTTAAGCACATTTTGTTGAAAGAAATTCATACTCTCCTTTATGTTTTAAAAATATTGAGACAAACTGGCCCTTCAGTTTTCAGAATCAGGAAAATTCCTTTTGGATATGGCCTTGGATCCTCAATTTCTTCCCTATGAAAAGTAATAAAGGGGAATAGATCATTGCCTACCTGTTCCCACCATCTTTGACTCTGCCTATCCGTGCCTTACCTTTGGGTAAAAAGCAATTTCTGTAACCTTCCCTGAGTTGCTAAGTTAAAAATACTTATCTGAGGCTCAGGGCCATTCAGAAAAGTACAGAGATCACAAAATTCTGAAAAGTAGGCCATAATTTCTCTATCTTTCTCTTTCCTGCAATAAATAAGGAAGGTTTTATGAATCCATAGACTGGTTTCTATTTCATATTCTCCTTTAATTTTCAATTTAATATATAAAAAAGTACAAGCATAACTCTAAAAACTTGTTTTTCATGTTTATAATATATTTTACTCTAATACACATCAGACAATTAAAGAGACTGTGTAAATAATGACTTGCCATTGATTACTTCAAAAGTACTTCTGAATCAAATTCATTGAAGAATAAAAGTGTGTGTACAAATTTTGAAAATATAATTAGGCTACCATCCTTCAAACATATGTAGAAATCAGGATGAATGCACAAAATTATAGTATCTGGTCCTTTTAACTTTATGCTTTTGCTTTGGTTTCCAGAGACCAAGTCAAGGGATTGCATGCATGTAGTATATTTGGTGAAGTAATTCCAGCAAAGATAAAACATAGTCTTCCACTGATCCTAAACTGTTAAATGTGTGAATGCTGGCAGGTTCCCACAGATGTCTGTCCCAGAATAAAGAATCAGAAACCACCTGGGGCAGAAAAGGGCTGTTCAGTTAAGGCAAGATGCTCAGATCATGGCTCACTGAAATTGGTGACCACAAAAATGGCCAGAGTGAAGACGAGGTATGAAATTGTGAGGGGGGAGTAAAAGGTATGTGACCTACACCATAGATATATAAATGAGCATTTTTAAAATTTTAATTGAGGAATTTAATTTATTTACATTCAAGTTTATTATTTATAGGTAAGGAATTTCTCCTGTCATTTTGCTGATTTTCCTCTGGTTGTTTTGAGTAAATAAGCATTTGGTAATTCACACCAACAATGTCTAGGAAAAGTGGGTTTTTAAATAAAGATTCATGATAAGTGAATAATCATATATTATTGAAAATAAACACTGGTTGTCTTAGTCATTTTTCTGTTGCTATAACTAAAAACTACAAGACTGTCTGATTATATAAAGAATTAAATGTCATTCAGCTCACAGTTCTGGAGGCTGGGAAGTTCAAGATTAGGCAGTCACATTTGGTAAAATACTTGGGGGTGGGGACTCTCTAAAGGGTCCTGAGGTGATGCAGAATTTCACATGGAAAGACAGAACATCCTTGCTCTGATCTTTCCTTGCCTTCTTAAAGAGCTACCTGTCCCTTTGGATTAATATTTCAATCCCTTATGCTCCATTTAGCCTTCATTGTCTCATGAAGATTCCACTTTCAAATATCATAGTCAGGAATTAGATACAGTGGGGTATATCTGTAGGCCCAGCTACACTGAAGGATGAGGTAGGAGTTCTTCTTGTGCCCAGGAGTTTGAAGAGGTTAGTCCGGACCAAATATAGAGTCTTTCTCCTCCCCCACACCTCTCTCTCTCTCTCTCTCTCTCTCTCTCTCTCTATATATATATATATATATATATATATATATATATACACACACACACACACACACACACACACACATATAAACAATATCATAGTAATATGTCATATATAGAAAAAATAATATACTATTAAACAATATTTTCAGAATACTTAACATCTAATATTTAAACATTCTGATAATAGTATTGTGTATTTGAGAAAAACATACAAGGCATAAGTCTAAATGATGCCAACACCTACCTCAGTTACCCTCAGGAGTTACTTAACCTCATTCTACTATTTTCTGCACTTGAGTCTTTCCCTTCAAAAGGCACACACTCTTTTGGTGAAGAGACTGGATTTAGCATAGAACTCCTTTAAAAGCTTACAGACAGGAATAAGCACTCCATCAATTGTGTGATCCTAGATGACATTTAGACTCTTTGGACCTTAGTTTCATCATTTAAAAATAGGGAAAAATAGTACTTATAGACTGCATGCAATGTACTTAAAACACATTGGACTGGTGCTAAGAAAGAATTTACCCAGAAAGATTAACTGAGTTGCTCAAGGTCGTGGAGCTTCTGAGTAACATATTGGACTAGAAATAGCCTTGACTGTTTAAATTCCATTGCAGTCTGTCCTATATCATTCCTACTGTGCCCCACACAATAGTCTCCATGGTATTTTTTTGTTGTTGTTTTTAAACTTATTAACTCTATTTTTTAAAAATAACATTATTTTAAATGATATAAAGAGCTGATCAATAATCACTAATCAAAACTTTACCTACTTATTACAGGTCATTTTTTTCCACTGCCTCTGAGGTCATTTAACAATATCTGGTTTTAATATTTCTTTTTTTAAAATATTTATTTGGAAAATACCTGAGACTGTCTGCTCTTAAGAAAATATCATGATGCTTTTAGAAGAATCACTGAATTTTAGAAGCTCAAACCTTATTGTGTTTAGGAAATAGACAAGACTGACAAACTGATTCTTCAAATAGATTCCTTAATACTTTTCAGGGATATTCAGCAGAAAATGGTTTTATGATGCAGAGTTAGAACAGAAATCAACAATAGGAAGCCAAACAGCTAGTAGAAGAGAATGTCCCTGGGACTATCACTATGGAAACCAAAGAAGCTCAAGCTAGCAATACTGGAGAAAAGTAAAGTTCTGGGCAGATACAAAGCCACATATAAATTAAACCAAAACCTTGAGGTTGCAGTTGAAGCAGTATTTATAATCCTCTACAATGCATGCCTTTATTTCAGATTTCTTCTCCCATGATGGCACTAGGCTCTGTAAGCACCATAGCTAGCAAGATCAGGCATTCCAACTTAGAATCACTACTTCATCATAACAAAACTTATTTCAAGCTACATTAGGCTTCCCCAGCTGGGCTAAACACAATTGTAATATAATGTTTGTTTCTAAAGAATAGGAAAGAAGCTTTCATTCAGTAGCCAGTGAGCTGAGACTGCTGTATCTTAAAATCTCCAGTGAACTTCAGAGTTATAAATTAGGTCCCAGTCTTCAGAGTAATAAATTAAGCCTGGTTTTTGCCTCTGTCTTAAGAGAATTCAAGGGAAACGACTCAAATAATTTCAAAGGTTTTAAGGAACATGCACACCTTGAGAAATATTTTGGGAAAGAGTGGATATCCAGAGATACCATAAAGGGAAAAAGAGTTACATAGATAGTTTTGCCTGTATGCAAGATCATCTTGGTTTCATTTGTATATTTTTCTCACACTTTCAGAAAGAGTTGTGCATAATACATCCCAAAACCATACATATTGTATGCCTCATAGTTCTAAGTAGGAAGGCTGTTGAAGCATGTGAATACAGAGGAATAAACACTGAATTAAGTATAAACACTAAAATATGGTAACGTGCTTTGGGCATTACTACTAATCTTGAACTGCCCTGAGGAAGAGTATTTTTTTCAGTTCTTCACATATATGTTCCTATAAAATTTATGTTTCTTCCTAATTAAGTTAATTGACTTGAGGGTTTTTTAAAAAATCATTTGCATGTCTTACTCATATCTCTCTAGCTTGTCATTGTATGAAAATAATACTAGCCTACATTCTGATATGATAATTTTAGACCAACAGGGAATTATTCAAAGATGTTGACTTGGGGTTTAAAAAGTTTGAACTCTCCAGAAGCTCAAATTTTTCTAGCCAGTTATGATAAAGATTATGGTGTCAAAAAATAGATGGAAATTATTCCTGATATTCTACACTAGGGAGACCAAAAAAAATGCCCTGTGATGTATACACATCTTAAAAGGACTCTGTTTTTTCCATACCCCAAAATCTCTGAGAACCACTTAGTAGTAAGTCATAATATTCCAAATTACAAACTGCTTAATATTTCCCAGAACAATGACCTGGAGTCATCGTTAAATAATGAGCTATATCATATAATGTGACGATGTCAATCTGTTTAGTTCTTTCTTCTTTCTTTTTGGGATAGCTACACTAAATATTTATCAGAATGAGAGAGAGAATTATATGGGATTGAGGCTTGAGGTGACCAGCCTCAGGGGTACCAGTCCTTTTACAACATTGGATGTGAATGAAATTTAATAAATATTCAAGACTTCTAAGCCATTTCTCAGAATCATAATGTGACAGTATTGGATTTTTGAAATCCTTCTGTTAAAAACAATACTCATAAAGGAGTTTCAAGAAATTAAAAGGGAAACAATTAATGGCATCCTGACAAACACCATAGCTGCAAGTCTTGCTGAGATTTATAATTTGGTCTGTTTGTAAGACTTGGTCTTCATATGCAGGATTCCAGTTATGAGGAGCTAGATATAAATTCTTTATAGACAGATAATTTCTGTATACATAAGTAAATACAGAACAGTGACCTTTATTTGTCATGGTGAATTACAATAAACTCTGGATGGTTTTATGTAAGTATATGATATAAAATGGATAATGCTTTACCTACTTAAACAATGTACTGAAGTTTGAGATTAAGCACCTGTCTTCACTAGAAAGTCATATCCATTATTAGAAATATTATCTGTGACCTAAAATTGGTCTTCAATCTTTCAAAATAATTCATCCTCTCAGCTCCTGTTCATACCACACTACCAGGTATCATTAAAACACTGAACTTCTCATTTCATTATAAATCTTTCCATAAAATGTTTGGAGAAAGTAGCAATCTATTAGAAAATAATTCCAAATGCAGGGGCCTGTTGGGTGATGGAGCAGGCTGCAAGGCAGAAGGACTTTGGTGCAACATTAATGCACGTGTCATTGTTTATATTATTCACAGAGGAAAAAATAGGTTTGAGAATTATTCATGTTCAGACTTAAATAAAACTGATATAGAATGACACAGAGCCTGCCAAATTAATTATTTAAGTAATCTATGGCTTAATTTTTCTTTAATATTTTGAAATAAGAAAGTTATCAATTTTTTTGCTAAAATAAGTTACAGCATTTTAATGGCCTATTCGTCCAGCATTTTTTCTTCACATTTAAAGACATACACACACATATATGTATATGGCTGCACAAAAGCACAGGCATTCAGCCATCCAGCCATCTTGCTTTTTATGTTATATTTTACAAATTACAACATATATTTTCCTAAACGACATTTTATTCTAAACATTTTTTTTTTTTAATTTCAGAAATGCGTTAGATTTACAGAATAAGACAAAGGTGATACAGAGAGAGTTTTTACAATTTCACACCCAGTTCCCTTCAACACCTGATAGTGTGGTCACAGTGTAAGAACCAATAGTGACCCATTGGTGGTAACTAAAATTGATACATCATTCATGTTTCATGATATCTCTTGCTGTTCAGGTATCCATTACAGAATGTACATTTTGTTCTCATGTTTCCTTTCAGCCCCTTTTGGCTGTGACAGTTTATCAGACTGCCCTTCTTTTTGAAGACCTTGACAGTTTTGATAACCTATGACACCACAAGAAACCACTTCATGAACTAGAGAACAGTAATTAGGTACAGTTCTTTTGCCCTTTGGTCCTATTTCCAAGTCATTCAGTGAGGTTATTTAACACTTTTGTGATATGGTGGTGATGATTTGTCACAGTGTGTATTCAATACTGGGGTTTCCCAACCTCCTAAATAATTTTTATTTTTGCATACTTTAAGGACAACTCTGTGCAGTAAAGCTCTATGGATTTTGACAAATGCACAGACTCATCAATATACTGTAAATGATCATACAGAATGTTTTACCAAACTCCCAAATGTCCTGTGCTTCACAAATTAAACCTCTAAGCACTGACATGTCTAATAACCAGTGATCTGTTTACTACTCCTAAAGTTTGCTTTTTCCAAATGCCATATAAATGTAATGAGACAGTATATAATATTTTTAGATTGGCTTGATCACTTAGCCATGTGGATTTGGGATTTATCCATGTGTTTTTAAGAGTTGGCTGGTTTTTTTAGTGCTGAATAGTTACATGAAATGCATTTATTCTTTTCTTACTATTCATTTATTCATTATTCTAATGAAGGACACCTAGTTTCATGCAATTTGGGACAAATATAGATAACCTGGTACACCACCTATGCTTAGGGTTTTGTGTGGATGTATTTCTCAGGTAAACTACACAATGCCTAAGACACAGCTGCTGGAAACTATGGGTTAAGACTGCCTTTAGCTTTGTGAGAAACTGTCAATGGCCCTCCCAGAGTGTCTAGCACTTTGCACTTCCAAAATAGACATGTAAGTCACCTGTCTCTCATTCTTCTTTGTTTTGTTTGTTTTTCTTTCATTCTTGAACTGATTATCCTGAGTACACATACACCAATATCATCGATCTTTTGTCACAACTGGTTTTAAAAGATTTTCTTGTTTTCAATGGCATCGATGCCTACTTTGATTTTAGTATTCTTTCTCTTTTATTAGTTTTAGCCTCAAATTAATTGCCCTTCTTTTTCTAGTTTTGTATTGTGTGTGTGTGTGTGTCTGTGTGTCTGTATGCATATGACTTTGGCTGTGTTTTTTTCTTTCATATATTTTTAAATATTTAAAAACATTACCTCCAAAAATGCTGTTGCTGCCTTCCACACATTTAATGAACTGTTTTCATTCTTATTTAATCCAACATATATTTATTCTAACTTCTCCTGAGATTTCTTAATTGCTTTAAAAGTATATAAAAGTGTATTATTTAATTTCTCAACATTTGGGGACATTGCAGTTTAATTAATAATCCAGATTCCTCCCTTATTCTATTAAAATAATATTTTATTATTATTTTATAGTAAAAATATTCTGTTCTCTGCTGGCATTGTTAGAGGGCACACTTTTTAATGATTTCTATATTTACTTGTTTCCTAGGGCTATTATAGCAAGCTATCATAAACTAAGTGGCTAAGACAACAACAATGTATTCTCTCACAGGTTTGTAGGTGTGATGTGTGAAACCACGGTGTTACCATGGTGGGGCTCCCTCTGAAGCATCTGGAAGAAGTTGCTTGGCTGTTTCATCTTCTGGTACCTCCTGGTATCCTATGGCTTATGGAAGAACCACTTCAACTCTCTCTCTCCCTTTTCCAATGGCCATGTTCTCCCTATGTGTTTCTGTCTTGTCTCCCTATGTGTCTCTGTCTTCTCTTCTTATAAGGATGCCTGTCATCATGAATGAGAGCCCACCCTAATATTTTCATCTTGACTTGATTGTATTGCAAAAAGACTTTCTCCAAATAGGCTCACATTCATAGATATAATTAGATAGGGCTTCTTCTTTTTCTTCTCTCAGCATATCAGTTATGTTTACTTTTAACACAAAATCTAGTGACTGGCCTCTATTACATAGTATATATTTCAAAATAATTTAGGTCCCTGTTCATATATACTGTACTGCTTCACATCAGGTGGGGCTACCTTCTAACAGACCATTCCAAATCATTCTCTCCCATCTCCTTTGAAAATGTCATTCATTCCACTCATCCATAGGTTATAATCCCTCAATATATTTTTACTATTATTACTTTAAACACAAGTTATGTTTTTGATCAATGAAGAATACAAAAACTTATAGATTTTATTTTACTTTTATTTATTCCTTTTCTAACATTCTTCTTTTAAAAGTAGTTTCATTCTGATGATCTTTTTTAATTATTCTTGTTATTGAATAACTTTTTTATAATTCTTGCAAGACAGATCTACTGATAATAAAATTCCTCTGTTTTTGTTTGAGAAAGTCTTTATTTCTTTTTCAACTTTGAAAAAAAAATTTCATGAATACCAAGTTTTAGTTTTTTTCTTTATTTCTTTCTTAATATTGCAATTATTTTATTTTATGCTCTTCTTGCTTGCATGGATTCTGAAGAGTTTCTTATAATCTTCATACTTGGTCTCCCATTAGTTGATTGAGCTCTTTTCCAACATCATTTCAAGATTTTCTTTTTTTCTCTTGTCTTCTACAACTTGATTATGATACACTTAAGCATGGGGTGGGCTTTAAGATAGCAAGAAAGCATTTTGATATTTGTCCTGCTAGTTTTTCTCTAAGCTCTCTGAATCTGTGGCTATTTCTTTGTTATTAGTTTTGGGACATTTCAGCCATTTTGCTTCAAACATTACCTCAAACACTGTCTTCCATCATTCTCCTATAGCATTCAAAATATTCATGCATTGCACATTTAAAATTGTCTGTAAAGGTACACCTGTGGAGGAATACCTATGAGGAGGCACACAAAGAACAGACACAAAAATACAAGCATGCGGAGAGGATGGAGCGGAAAAAATGAAGTGGTGAAGAAGAAGTGTAGAAGTGAAGGGTCTGTTCCTCCCTCTTGCTGAGTTTAATAACTCAAAAAAGGTTACATATTACCCATCACACCTGACTACACTCTAACCAGTATTCCTTTAACCCTGAGCCTTAGCTACCTGAAATAAGGTCCAGGTTAATACAAACACAAAGCCTCTCACACCCAAGGATGATACTATGGAAACCAGGTAGAGTACCCGCATAGTTATCTCAATAGCCTCAGGTGGAAACTGCTGGGCATTCCATTTGTGGGAATCAGGGCTCCAGTTAACCCTCCATTCCCCCAACACCCCTATCCTCCCATACCCCCCCAAGTGTGCTTATGGGGAACACTTCCCTGTCTATTTTCACAGTCAGAACATCTACACTTATCATCATTCATGTTTTGCTAAAACATTGTTTCATTCTCCTTTGTTTTTGTATTTAAGTTTGAAAAGTTTCTATTGAACTATCTTGAAGATCATTGATTCTTTCCTCAGCTGTGTCTGGTCTAGTGTTGAATAATATATTGAAATCATTTTTTATTCTGTTTCAGATTACTAATATTTACTTTATATTCTGTCTTAGAATTCTCCTTCTGCTTATGTTATTTACTATTTTTTTCATTCTGTCAACTTTTTCCAACATAGCATCTAACATACTATTAAAATCTCCTACTGATAATCCTACATCTCTCCTACACATTACTATGGTTCTAATTTGTGTTTCTCTTTTCAAACTGTGCTTTTCTTTTCTTTTTTGTATGCATTATAATTTCTGTTGAGTCAAATATATCATATTTGTAATGAAAAACTAAGGAAATCCAGATTGTGAGTAAGGATTGATAGTAGTCTAGCTAGAAGTTGAACTGCTTTAATGATCGTATTGAATTTTTCTAATTTGCTTTTTTATCTTATTCCTTGTTCTTTTATGCCTTAGTATTATTGAAGTAAGTCTTTATCTTGTGGCTTTTTTTAACCTTCTATTATAAAACAAGAGTTATCTTGTGTACTTATAAAACCATCCACACTTTACAAGTATGGATGAGGGAGGAACATTCCCTAATTTTATGATTAAATGTGTTTTAGTGGGCCAATGTGTTAGCTATGTAATATTCACAAGTGTTTTTCCATTGGCTGAGGTATCTGTTCTCTTCTTTCTATGACTGTAGCATTATCAGTTTTTTCTCTGAAGCCCTGACACTTGTTGAATATTCTTCCCCATTTTGTGGGAGCTATTTGAGGTTAGGAGTTAAAGGAATGACATTTTTCAACTGGAGTTAAGGGTGTTGCAAGGTTCTTCCCCCTGGTACACAACCTTTTCTCATGGGATTTTCATTATATGAGCTTATTTCAGAATTATGAATCTTTTCTACTTCTGTGAGATTCACATGGGAATTCTTCTTGGATATTTGCTGTAAGAATCTTGGAAGTTCCTAGGTATAAAACACATGGAACTGAAGACTACCCACTAGATTAGTCCACATGCTGTCTCAGATTAGTCCACATGCTATCTCTAGAAATCTATGAATATTGAAGTTGTTTTGTTCTAACAGTCTATGCTATGTAATATTTTACTTGCATCTTTCTAGATTAGCCTGTGTCTCTGAATTTCATTGAGGCAATTGGCCATATGGACTCAAATCTCCAAGCATCCATAAACATTTTTTATTTTTACTGTGTCCAGCTTTTCCATGTCATAAAGTCCAGAACAATGACTTCTAAGCACTTTAGATAAAATTAGAGTTTCAATTTTATTTTAAAATACAGCAATATACTATTGAAATGATTCTATTTGACTACAATGAAATAATGTACATTACAAATTTAACAAAGTATGTTTTTGTGTTTTCTACAGAAGATTTTTAGACATTTCTACTTTTGTTTTAATGATGTCCAGTTTCTCTTCTAAAATCCTGAAAATAACTATAATACACTTGTTTTAAAATAAGAAAATTTTAAATATATTTTTTTCTGCACAATTATTATTTATCCATCTACTAGGACTCTGATTAAACTTAATGATGACCAAGATAATTAATATAGTTGGCCTATATTTGTGGGTTCTTCATCAACAGACTCACTCAAAGGCAGACTAAAAATATTTGAGAAAAATGTTGAGAATATTGTAAACATGTACAGACCTTTTGTTCTGGTTACCATTTCCTAAACAATACAGTTTTAAAACTCTTCACATGGAATTTATATTATACTAGGAATTATAAACAATCTAGAGATTATTTAAAGTATATGAGATAATTTGCACATGTTTCATATAAATACTACATTGTTTTTTATAAGGCACTTGAGCATTCATGGACATTTGTGTCCATGATGATCCTAGAATCAGTCTTATGTGAACACCAAGGGATGACTGTACTTAATTATATTTCATCCATTCTTCTATATATTTTTTATATTGGAAATTTCCTCTGGTTTGTCTGTTTCTCTCATATTTTCTTTCTTACTTTTCAATTGAATCGTTATCCCATGCTGAATTTTTTTTTCATTTTAGTTGTTGTAATCTTTTATTCTACAATTTCCAGTTGATTTACTTTCATAGTTTATAGAGTCATTATGTACATCTATTTCCTTATGCCCTTGTTCGTATTCATAATAGCTGACAAAGCTAATTGTAATATCTATGAATACTGCATTTAACTTCTGTCGAATGATTCCTCATCCTCTTTGATTATAAGTGTGGGTCTAATGTTTATTTTGTGTTTTATTAAATGCTGGATGTTATGAATGACATTCTGTAAGGAGCCTGAAATATGATATCTGCTTTTGAAGGGTATTAAGTTTTGTTCTGGGAGACAGATAAATTACTATATGTAAATTCTCTTGATGTTTTCAAACTTGGCTTTATGGAATTTCAGATAAATTTCATTCTGTTGTTGTCCTTACTTTTGTGTATAATCCTTACAAATGACTCAGAAAATTATACCCAAGGTATTTTGAGCTGAATGAGAAGGGAAAGCCTCAAAAACAAGGTCACTGTGACTTTCCCCTATTTTTTTTTCTTTGAGAATTAGCCAGAGAGATATGTTCTGACCTACATTGCCTGGAAGTAGATTGTAAGACCATCATTGCAGAGGGATGCTGCACAGAGAGATTACAACACAGAGAACACTACACAGAGAGATCAAGAAAATTCTGAACAGAGAGGCTTTTCAAGGCTTCAGTCTATTACCAATAGATCACACCTCTTTTTGCTAATCATATTTCTACCTAGTTGTAGAAATATGGTATTTCTACATGATTCATGGAATATAAGCAAAAAAAATATAGATACTTTCCCCCTGAATTTAGGGATCTTTTTTTTTGAAGGCTTCCATATCACATTAAATTTTTTTTAAATATGCTTTTCTCTTGTTAATCTGTCTTGTTAGAGGAGTGCTGGTCATAAACCTTATGATCAGTAAAGAATCAGTAATGCCTTTCACTGCAAAGCCATGTCCTCTTTTTGTTGCAAATAGGCTCAAGAATCATCATAAAATCTCCCCTCATTTGGAGGTATGGATCTAAAGTTTCCAAGCACCAGTGATCTCTAATAGTTATCTTGCACTCATAGTCCTACACCAGGTGCCCTCTCTTTGGCTTTGCACTCTCCCTCTGCTCATGCTTAGCCAAGACTTTGCGTGTGCTCCTGTGATAAACTCCATGCAGAGCTCTGCAACCCTCTGACCCTACAGCATATTCCTTTCTGAAACACTCTCTCACTATTACTAATTATCACAGCAGCTCAAATTCCTATTTGCTTCTCTTTAGTTCAGCAAGACAATTACTCTGTCCTTGGACTCCCCTTCCTTAGGTTGATATTTAGGAAGTACCACCAGGTAGAAATTCAGAGTAAGTGTGCATTTCCTTCTATAAATTATCACACATCTGTCATAATTATGATCCCATCTTTGAAAAGAATTATCCTTATTAGTTTCATAGTTGTTTATAGCAAACTTAGTTCATTTCTGTTAACAGGAAGCAGAAGTTCTGTGCCATCTACTTGTCTTGTAACTTTTGCTGTCCAATATATTAGTTCCTATGAGTCTGCTTTAATTTCTTTTCTTCAAGACTGTGCATTGTGTGTTACTTTTTTAAGAAATTTATGTTCCAAAATGGGCTAGGTAAAAGGCTTCTTTAATTTGTGTTTCACAGTAAGTTTCTCTTTTATATTTTTTTCCTGTTTATCTTGTTCGTTTCCAGCAAAGTTAACTGTGACACTAAAGATATATAAAATGTTCCTATTATTGAAGATGCTTGAACATAAGTTTACTTGAAAATAAAAATTCCCTAATTACACATTCAAAACACATATGATGTAAGTTGTGTGGAGATACAGTCTGCACAACTAACATAAAATAGACCAGAGGATTAGTCTGTCTTTTTCTTCATTCCTGATGTATGCCTTCTTTTTCCAATACAATAGATTCTTCAAATGAGACCACACTTCTTTCTCATCTACATATACTTAAATTTTCAGTCTAGAATATCACTCAGCTACCCTAGAGTAAACTTCAATACCATTATATTTTTTCTTTCAAATATCAGCCTCAAAATTAGGTGTTTTTCCAGACTCCATTACCAAAATCTCCTTTACAGAAATGCTCTCTGTGCTTTATTTGCATATAAAAATTCTCAATTGTTAATTTCTGGAAAGCAGGGACTCCATCAATCATACTTACCATTTAAAGTCAGTACCTATGCCAACACAACATTTAGCAGGTAATTTTGACTGATAGCAAATTTTTGCAAAACAAAACCTTTTGGGATCATTGTGAGAATTCAAAAGAGTTCTACTTCTATTTCGTATTCTATTGTAATTGTCTCTGTTATATGAATGGTATTTGTTGTTGAGTTTACTCTTGTTTCTGAACATTTTCCTACAACAAGATCCTGTGAAAGTTCTATTACATAAACTTTTCTCAAATAACACATACAATAATCTCAATATATAAAGTCATTATTATTTTATACACATCTTAGAGATTTAAAGACATGAGGTTACACAGTTTTAATACACTTTCAAAGACAGGACTACTAAATGACAGAGTCAAAAATTATTTCCATGTCTGAGTCCAAATCCTGTGCTCTCATTTGCTATGGTGCCATGTTTTCTGCATATTTCCATCATCAAAAGATGATAAATTCTGAAAGAAATTTTCTTCTTATTTCACATACACCCCTTAGCATGGATCCCAAAACACACTGACTAAAAACAGCCAAAGTCTCTTTTTTATTTTAATTAATTTCAGAAATCAAATGAATTGTTCACTCTACATTCACCAGTGATATTTTTTAAGGGAGGAATTTTACATTGCTCTAATTGAAATGAGGCATTTTCTTTTTTCTATTCATGAAAAAAATACAGGGTTTTTTTTTAAGATAAATCTCACATTTCAATTCTGAGATAGTCATTCCATTGAAATCTAGCAGCTCTGAACTTGATTCTACCAGGCATACTGTCTTTCAAGAGATTTGTCTTCAAAAACATCCCTGTTCCTCTTTATAGGATCCTACCTGTTTCTAAAGACTCTTTTTAGTTTTTGATGATGTGTGGTTAAAAGTGTGGTCTCTTCCCATCCCCACTGAGCATATCTAGGCATTGATCTTTCCACTCAAGCAGTTTCCTGAAGGAGCACCACTGACAATTGAGCCAAGACACTAAAACACTTACAATTAAATACAAAACAAAAACTTTGGGCTTGGCTCTGAGAATACAAATTAAAAGGATTGAAACAATTTTGGTGTCATATATTCACAAATACAGTCAAATTGCTTTTGTCAATAATTAGACAATACCTCTTAGGGTCTAAGAAAACATTGTCCTTCTCAAAACTTCTTTTGGAATACATCAAAATAATATCCTCTGCTTATAATACATGAATATTTCAGGACAATAAGTGAACTTTATCACTTTCTGTAGAAAAGATCACTGTTTAAATGTCATTGAATTTTTTTAAAATTATTTTTTAGTTATAGGTGGACACAATATCTTTATTTCATTTTAATGTGGTGCTGAGGATCTAACCCAGTGTCTCCACATACTAGGCAAGAGCTCTACCTCTAAGCCACCACCCCATCCCCAATATCATTGAATTTTAACCCACTTTTGGCTGGCTTGTATTTCTGTGTGTTTAGTCTTCTTCAGGAAATTCTGATATAGCAGTAATTTAACTGAATATATAATGATATAGTGTCCAAACTTGCCACTTCAGTTTACAGGTTTGAAAACTGAGCCTCATAGGATAAGGGCATATAGTAATGAGTGTTCTGATCTTTCATTTTTCTTGTTACTAATGGTCCTAGGGATTGTCCAGGAGCATTTAACAACTGAGATCCATCTCTAGTCACCCACCCCTTTTTATGGAGGCAGGGTCTCACCAAGTAGCTGAGGCTGGACTGGAATTTATAATCCTCCTGCCTCACCTTCCCAAGCAGCTGGGATTATAGTAATGCACCGTGTACCTGGCTTATTTCTACATAGATTTTTATAATAAAATATTTGATTTTTTATAACTATTTTTATGGATACCTAATAAAAGTATCCCATTGTTAACCAATAGGAAACTTATGTCTTTCTCACACACAAACAAAAACACCATAACACCATTGCTGAAATTCTTTATAGGGCATATCACATTTTAGTAAAACCAGATCTTGGATTAAACTGACTACTTTGCCAGCAAAGTGTCTGGTTCAACAAAGAAACTTATGAAAACCTCAATACAAAACAGAATTTAATAAATGTTTAGAAAAATAAAAAAACATGCATGTTCATTATATATTATTGTTTAGTTTTAATTGTAAATTACTCTTATTCAGGGTCAGACTATTTTCAAGTAGGGTAAATAACCTCAACATTAAAAGACAATTCTAGCCAGGCATGGTGGTGCAAGCCATTCTGTATATATAAAATAATTTATGCCTGCCAATATGTATAAGGCATACAATAGTAAAATTTACCTATTGAAATACTACTAATCTTATTAGTGCACATATTAGAAGTTAATAATAGGTTCTACACAAATGAGTACAACTAAATATTCAAGTAACAAGAAATTGCAAAGTTCTACCAATCCCGAGTGGGTTGCCAAACTAACCCCAAGCTATGGAAACCTTAATCTTTTATTATAGATTGCAAGTCAACCTTCCAACTATCTGAACAAACTTCCATGAAAGAAAGATAGATTATAAATAGATTTGATTGATGGATACATAGATGGACAAATGGCTTATTGACCCCTGGTCTAAACAGAGACACTGCTTTTATCTTCCAACATCAATATCCTTGAAAAGATAGTCCTGAACAAAGTTATATCCATGCTTCTGATTTCTAGGTATCTAAATATACAAGTGGCACATGGAAAATTTTCCTCTACCATGTTAGGAAGTTCTCCTTAAGTGTTATTGACTATTTTTTAAATTATATCTATCTATCTTTATAGTTTTTTATAAATATTATACATGCATGCCTATATACATACTTAACTAATACAAATAATTATAGGTAAAGAAGAAATTTCACACACTTTGAAACCTACCCATTTTGAGGGAGATGATGGCATAATGTAATTTTGAGACTAAATGTAGTGTCTCCCTTAGCTTTATTTAGTTAAAGGTGAATCTTTTCTGGAAATTGCAAGTCTTGCAAGTATCTCAATTCTAGAGCTATGTAATTTTCATTTAAAAGGATAATGACTTTACTTAGAGTCAATTTTTATTGCCTTCAATATAATTTAGGAAAATCTAACAATCTGAATTACAAAAAGGTAAAAAAGAATGTACTTTATCATGTTAGTTTTTTCAAATTTCAACAACTGTTTCTTCAGAGCAAATATGCTTTTCAGCAACTCACTCAAAAAGCAGCCAATTTCCTGAAAACTATGCCTTACCATCCCATTGGTGACTGTCAGTTTCAGGAACCTAGCTAGATACCTTACTGTGTTTTTTGTAGGGCCAGTTTTCATTCTTCAGATATACAAAAAGCAGTATGTGTGCATGTGTGCATGTGTGTAAATGTGTATACACCCCTGATTTACATGATTACTTTATTTTCATAGATACCTCAATCATATTTTTAATTAATGTTTTGCTATTAAAATGATCCTTTTAGCATTCACATATCAGAGAGAACATTCAACCTTTGGTTTGGGTGAATTGACTTATTTCACTTAGCATGATAGTCTTCAGTTCCTTCCATTTACCTGCAAATGCCACAATTTCATTTTTCTTTATAGATGAGCAATATTTAATTGTGTATATATACCACATTTTCTTTATCTATTCCTCTGGTGAAGCACACCTAGATTGGTTCCATAGCTTGGCTATTGTGGATTGAGCTTCTATAAACATTGATGCAGCTGCATCACTATAATACACAGATTTTAAGTCTTTTGGGTATATATCAAAGAGTGGGATAACAAGGTCTGTAAGCAGCATGAAAGTTCATTGGATTAAGCAAAGCGGAATGAAGGGAAGGAGCTTTGGGAGTAGGAAAGACAGTAGAATGAATTAGATATAAATTTCCTATGTTCATGTACGGATATATGAGAAGTGAAACTGCATATCATGTACAACCACAAGAATGGGAAGTTATACTCCATGTATGTATAATATGTCAGAATATATTCTACTGTCATGTATATCTAAAAAAAATTTAAATTAAATAAAATGACCATTTTATTTTTAGTTACTCAAGAAAATTCTATACTCTTGCAGAATTTCCTTCCTGATATTTTGATTTCTAGATAAATATTTTAGTTGATCCCCATGTATTCCTGGATACTTTTAATTCTATATCATTTTTTTACTAATTTTAATGTTATAATATTTTAAAAGATTACACTAGTCTGAGGAGCATTAGGTTCATAGAAGCTATTTTCCTTGTGGAGGTGAACATGGCAGAAATGTAGAAGTCATCATGAAAAGGAAAACAAAAATCACCAAAACTTTTTTTGGTTATAATTATTTTAAAGTCATTTAAATACTTTGTATATTTTGTATGTCCATGATGGCAATTACAGTGTACTTTTTATGAAATACAAACTGGATTATACTACTAATGTGATGATTCTAAAGAAATGACACCCTAACAGCAAGAGTACATTCAACATGTATGTACTGGTTTCTAAATTCTTTTCTCCTCTAAAGCAGCAAAGGTATCAAGAAATAAATATCCCAAATTACCAAATGTTAAAAAGTCAACACCAGTACTTGGTATAAGAGTGTCAAAAAGAAACCTAATACCAAAGATTAAATAAAGAATGTAGACATAAGACTTTTTCTTAAGGACTCTCAATATTTAAGGTTATACCTGGCAGAGACTCAATGCCCGCCCCAAGAATTATTTTTTTTCTAAAAATATTATGAGAAGTCCCACATCAGCCTGCCATCTTCTAGTATCAAGATATCTTGTCTCAAAGAGAAGTACAGAAGAGTTTTTTTGTCAAATGGTGTAAACTATTAGTTGATAAATATAAGCCCCATATTTCATAGAGTCAGTATTATAGAGATATTTACATTTTAAAAATGCTACTGGACCTTCAGATTTCTAAGCCAGGAACCAGGCTGTTTGAGAAGACTGGAAGTGAGAAGCCATTTTAGTTTCCAATCCAGAAAGTCCTGACTCAAATTTTCAGTATTCTATGTGGAAATTATTTTAAAATAATTTATAAATACATGAAGTATAAATCCTATATACAAAAATTCTCTGAGGGCAGGAATTTTGATGTTTTTACATGTTAACATAGTAGTACTGAACATTGCAGTGATAATGTATGTACTTCTACCACACTGTATCAGTTTCTTCCTGAACTTTTTATCCTCTGCTAATGCTGTGCTTGCCTTTGTTTTTCCAAACTTTGACAATACTTTTTTCAGTGCTTTTATAGCAACAAGCACGCTGACCAGTCACAGTTTAGCTGATGATTCTGTAGTTTCTCTATATAGCTTGTGATTCTATGTGTTAACTTACTAGATCTTTGAATCTATCTTAGGTCAGCTAGCGGCTCAGTATATTTTCTAATTTGCAATGACAAAGTGTCTAATGGGCTATCTTTTTCTTCATGCATATAATTTATCATCTAGAGAGCTGTGCTAGACCTTCACAAGTGTCAGTATTTGAAGAATAACATGAGGGCAAAGCTACAAGTACACGTACTTTTACAAGCCTTTGTATATAATACATTTGCTTATAAAGTTTGGTTAAGGCAAATCACAAGACATTGCTTGGTTAGTGTAGAAGGGAAGAACCAGATGGAGTATATAAAGAGAAGGAAAGAATTCACTGGGATTTTTATAATCTGTTCAATTTTATCATTTGTAAATATGTGGTATTTTTTTTGCTTGCTTTCTGATGAAAATTTAGCTAATAATTTATCATTATTTCCATACATGAAGAATGTCATTTTGCTCTGGCTGATTTAAAAATTGTACATTTATCTTTGTATTTTAGTATCTTAATTATTTTGTATCTCTCAGTGTTTTTTCCCTATATTACACTTATTAGAATATGATGCAATTTTTTTAGATCTGTGGATTTAGTATTTTCATGAATTTATAAAATTATAACCCTATATTTCAAAAAAATATCATCCTCTACCCCAGTCTTTGTCTTCTGTGGAATGAACATTTCATTTAGAAATGTTGGTGGAGCTTCCCACATGTTGACAAGGTTCATTTAAAAATTTCAAGCTATAATGTATAAATCAATTTGGACAATTTCTATTTCTTCACCTTTGACTAACAATTTATAAAATTCTGTATGGTCTAATATCCTATTTAACTCATCTGTTGTTATTTTGCATTCATGCATTACATTTGCCAGGATTGTAGACATGAAAATATAAAAAACTGTCAATACATATTGGTACATATTGCTAAATTGTTTGTTAGAATGAGTTCATGAGTTCCAACAGCAGCCTAATGACAGCTTCAGTTTCACCATACCTTTCCAACATTAAACAGTACCATTACATTGCTCTTTCCAGATATTGTAAAATAAATTAACGTTGTAGATAAAATTTGACTTAATGTTCAATTCCTTTTGTTTCATTATTAATAAGGTGGGGTTATACTAGCTGTTTTTCTATGGGCTGCCATTTGGCCAGTAGATTTTCTGAGGTAGTAGGACATATGTTTCCTTTGGACAAGTCATGCTGTTTGTATCTTGTCAAAACCGTAAATTTTTCATAATCAACTCGGCTGACAGCATTTCTGCTTGAGATTCTAAGATGGCACTTCATGATGGGGAGCCATTCAGCAACTCTAACATGACAGCTGCCACTAAGTCAGATGATTGGAACAGAAAAAGTGACAGAATGATGAAGCAAGGCCAAAGCTGCTAAAATAATTACTCGTATTTCCACACCTGGTTAAACACACTGAAAATAAGCAATGCTTTTGATGAGAAATGTGAAGGAAAAAAAAAAAAACAACAGGACACTAAAAATGACATTTTCTACTTTCCATAGGGTTAATCTGTAAAGGACAATTGTATTATTCATGAATTATATTTCCCATTTGGTCAGTTGCCAGTAAGTTGCAGAATGCCTTAGAATGTAGAATGCTGGCCAGGGAAATGAGTGCTGTTGTAAGTGAAGGAAGCTGAAATAATGTTAAAACAACACTTTGTCTTCAGTGCTATGGAACATTAAATCATAGGCACTTTAATTCACAACCAAATATTGAACACCAACTACGTGTCAAACATTTTTGAGCAATGATTTTATTTGTCCACATATGAGTACTTACATGCACTGAGGTGATTCTCATCCTTACTGGTATTATTGCTATCCAAATAGAGGAAGGAAAATGAGGTTCTAAAGTGCATGGACACTTCACAGATATAAAGATAATGTAATTCAGGATTCCATTTTGAATCAGTAGTCTTTAAATGAGAAACCAATAGCAACCTTATTATAAGACATCAATAAATATATCTAGAGAAATATGTTATAGATTTATCTATCATCTCTCTCTCTCTCTCTCTCCTAATATGCCCCCCCCCCCCATACACAGAACTCAGGTGTTACCAAAGTAATAACATCAAGAGGTGTGGCCTTTAATAGTGGATTCTACTACGGGAGCACCTCCCTTATGAAGGAGATTAAGGTTCTTAAAAATGAGGTTTCACACACTGTTTAGGTTACCTTGCCCTTTCACCTTCCACTATGTGAGGACAATTTCTCACTAAGGAGAATCCAGCTTTCACTATCAACTTGATACTTGATCTGGAACTTCCCAGCCACATGTGAAACAGAAAGTCCTCTGAACAAATTACCAAGTCTTAGGGAATTTGTTATTGTGACAAAAATAGATTGTTTCTCTCTCCCTCCATTCCTCTCTCTCTCTCTCTCTCTCTCTCTCTCTCTCCACTCCCCATTATAATAATTCTTTTATGGATCTATCAATCTATCATATCAACTCACTGAAATAAATTTCATCATATTTGGGATAATATTAAATTTTGAATGACTTTGAAACCCTCATCTACATTGTTATACAATTCCCCAAAAATGTTTGATGGCTCAAGGCAAAATCTCCCTTTTCAGTAATAACTTTGCATCAGCTGAGTGTTGATGTTTCTTTGCCAGCACCCCTGGGTGTCTTCAAGTTCTTGAGGGCACTCCTCCATCTCTGCTTTCTATGGTTTTTAATTAGCATTATTCATTTATTAAACAGAGCACTCCATCAAGTATTGAACAATACCGTGTTTTCTTGAATCCTTTCTGTATTATCAGTCAAGTCATTTTGCATTTTTGATAGTAAAAATTTTCCCCTTATAACTAGTTCCTTCTCTATTTAGAGTTTATACTTTTCTTACCATGAATCGAAATGTAAATAATTTTATGCCCTTATATCTCTTTATTTTTTCTGGCATCCATTTTTATGTTTTAAAAATCATTGTTATTATTAATTATATTTATTTTTATACTACAGTGTGAGAATTCACATGTATACAGCACATAATAGTCAAATCAGGGTAGTTAGCATTTTAAACAGTTTTTACAATTTTGATACCCCTCTAATTTTTAAAAATATAATCATTATTTATCTTAGCTTTCATCTCTGTACTTATTAATTATCCAAAATATTTCCTAGCCTGCACCTCCACCAGTTACATTCCCATAAAGCAATTTTAAGTTGAAAATCTCATAAATGTGTAATAGAGCTGACCTGTAGGACGCCACGTATTAGCAGCATGGTGCTTTATGGATTGCGGGTTGCTCACACTGGTATAGTTGTACCTGGATGGAACTGCTGCTTGCTGCTGCCATGGATCAAGGGGCAGTATTGTATGGAATATAAATAGTCTGACCAATGATCAAAACTCAAATCTCAAAAGTACCATGTTAGGGTCTGTAAACAAGTCAAGATGGCGCCTGGCATTTTGCTAGAGGGAGTGGTTTGTGGGGTGGCGCCAGCGAGCCATTAAGTGTGGAGATTCCTTATTGGTTGAACCCCTCCTTTCCTACAATAAATGCTGTATCAATGTACACAAGTTCATTGTCACCCCCTGGCTATTTTGCTGCAGCCGGACTGTGGCAGTACCATATAATTTTTGCAGTATTATAAATTTATAAAATAGTAAGTGAAATAATTTTAAGTCAGGGATCAAAAGAGTACTTTTTAAAAATTTTACCCCTTTCATCTTAAAACAGCTTTTATCTTCAGTCTTTAGTATATTACATATCATAACTATATTATTAGTAATTATCATAAGACCCATATCTCTAATGAATCTAGATGCAAAAATCCTCAATAAAATTCTGGCGAATCGGATACAAAAACATATCAAAAAATGATGATCAAGTAGGATTCATCCCTGGGATGCAAGGCTGGTTCAATATACGGAAATCAATAAATGTTATTCACCACATCAATAGACTTAAAGATAAGAACCATATGATCATCTCGACAGATGCAGAAAAAGCATTCGACAAAGTACACATCCCTTCATGTTCAAAACTCTAGAAAAACTAGGGATAACAGGAACATACCTCAATATTGTAAAAGCTGTCTATGCTAAGCCTCAGGCTAGCATCATTCTGAACAGAGAAAAATTGAAGGCATTCCCTCTAAAATCTGGAACAAGACAAGGATGCCCTCTCTCACAACTTCTGTTCAACATAGTTCTCGAAACACTGGCCAGAGCAATTAGACAGATGAAAGAAATTAAAGGCATAAAAATAGGAAAAGAACTTAAATTATCACTATTTGCAGATGACATGATTCTATACCTAGCAGACCCAAAAGAGTCTACAAAGAAACTATTAGAGCTAATAAATTAATTCAGCAAAGTGGCAGGATATAAAATCAACACGCATAAATCAAAGGCATTNCCAAAAAAAAAAAAAAAAAAAAACTGCTTGAACACCAGATGGGGTCTAAGACTCATCTTCTTGTATGCTGAATCTGAAAATGTTGTTGTCACAGAACTTGAAAATAGGAAGTTATCTTCCATAGAGAATAGGATAGGACATGCAGGAAAGTTAATCTACCAGTGCTAAGCTATATGAATGGGAGTAAGCAGTTGTGGTGTGCATTCCACTGTGGGGTCACTATAGATGACAATAACATACTGTATATTTCAAATGGCCACAAGAAATGGTTTTGAAAATTTCACCAAAAAGAAAGAATGTGGCCAGCAACCACACCTCTAATCCCAGCAGCTGGGGATCCTGAGTTCAAGCCAGCCACAGCAAAAGTGAGGCAATAAGCAACTCAGTGAGACCCTGTCTCTAAATAAAATACAAAGTAGAACTGGAAATGTGGCTTAGTGGCTGAGTGCCCCCAATGTTAATCACTGGTATCCTCCATGCCAAAAAAGAAAGAAAGCAATGATGTGTTTGAGGATATAGATACCTTTAACCCAATTTAAACATTATAGATTGTATACACTTATCAAGACATTACAAGTTTTCCCATTAATATGCACAATTTTACCTACAAGCTAAAATATGTTTTAAAAAGACTCATCTTTGATGCAAATAAGACTGAAGGGGGAAGTTGCCCCTGGAGACCATCAGCTAGGAGCCCTTGAAACACTGGAACTGGCTTAGTTATAGATGAAGTGATTTCTAAGCTATCCTACTTTCTTTTTTTCCTTCCTCTTCTCTCTTCATACTTCATAAGATATATTATCTTTTTAGTTTATGGCATACTATCCATTATAGATAAGCACCAGAATCATGATTATGTTTTTTGAACACTTAGATTTGCATATGAATGTATTCATAGCTTATGACCTTTCCCAGTACACTTAATAAAGTTTTTCCTGTCATTTTATTCCATTCTACCCCTCTCCTTCCACCCTTCCTCTTCTACCTCCCGTCTTTCCTCATACTGGGGTTGAACCCAGGGCCTCATGCATGATAGGCAAGTACTCTACAACTAAATCACCCCCTTGGCAATCCCAGTCATATTTGACTTAGTGCAAATTCGCCCTTTGATAGTTTCATTAACAATGACACAGGAGATTGACATTACTCAATCTCCTCTGTTTTAATGATGTTTTTTTCAGTAGCTACTTCATGCAAAGTTTTTTTGTTTTTTTTTTTTCTCTATTAAATCCCAGATTCATACCATCTCTTGTTCATTTGATGGAGTTTCAGCATCATCAAGGAGTATGATGCCAGCTTGACTTTCTTCTCTTTAAAATGTCAGACCCTCTCATCATTTCAACATGATTATTAAACAAAGTTTTCCAATTAGATGATTAATGATATGGTCATGCTACTTATAGAGGTAAAACACCTATTTTGCTACAAATACATTGTTTTCTCCCTAGGTTTATTTTCTAAGTTATAGGATACATTTTATCACTAATCAATTTCTCACTATTTACTCTTCTAAATTTTATTTCTAAAGGTTAAGCTAGGTCATGTTATATTTTTAAGTTTTGAAATTTTGGCTTTTGTATGATTCAAATTGGCTTTATCAGTAAATATTTTTTTAAATTTTTATTATTGCCAGTAATTTATCTTCTACTGTATTGTATAATTTACTATTGGTTGCATAAAAAAGAACATTTATTTTGATTCATTAATTTTATGTACTTCTGCCTTAATGAACATCTGTACTGTATAATATTTTCAACAGTTATTTTTTTTATTTTCCACATTCAAAGTCTTATGATATGCAACTACAGATGGTTTCATTTATTTCAACATGCAGTTATTCCTTCATAATTGTTTTGTACAGAAATTTATATGCTTAAGCTTTCTATAACTAAGACTGAATTTCAACATAATGAAATTTCTTAGACAAATGATGAAGATTGTTCTGGATTTGGAAATTTACTTGTAACATGTGCAAAACAGACCATGATCATTTTTAAAATACACAAGAGTTCCATTTGCTCATAATTTTTCATTTTATATAATGTTATAGAGCTTGTTAAGAATTAATGATTTGTCTATTTTATTTTGAGATCACATAAGTGTAATATGTTTATTTCTATATTGCTTAGTTTCTTATTAATATCTAATATGCTTTTATCTTATAATACTGATTTTTAAATATCTTGACTTTTATAGTTGTCATTTTGTTCATTTACTTATATAAACATGAATTAAAGCTATGACTTTTTTGATGACCTCCATTTTAAGTGAATCTCATAGACTCCAGTTTATTTTTATTACATTTATTTAAAATTGAAGTTATGTAATTTTTGGTTTGGTTTACTGTTTGAGCAAAATTTTAAACACTGTATTTATTCATTTATTAATTACAGGTTAATGGGCCACTTTTGAGGTTTTACGTTTTCTTTGTTTTATTCTGCATTGGTCATTATCACGAGATGACACAGAAAAACCTGGGAGGAGAAGGACTCTGTACCACGTGGATACTCAAAATTGCATGAAGTATATAGCCAATACTCTCTACTGGGTTTAGTGCATCCTTAGGGAGAGACTGAATTATTCAGTTCTGGGAGACAGAGTTTTATATTTATTGGTTCCTGGAAAGTGGAATATTGACTCGGTTATCAACATACTTTCCTTTTCTTACTGAGCCCAGTGTTTCCCTACTGTTCCCAGCCTTCCTTGCGATTCAAGGTAGACGCAGTAGAATGTAGAGTTAAGCACATATGCTAGTCCTGACACATGCATGTCTCCATTCAGTATTCTCTTCAACATCTGCTTTCCTTGTCTGCCATATCTGCTGAGAGTAGGTAGCAGGATGATTTTAAAGCTTTTTATTTCATACAGCAGAAGATCCATAATCTTGGATCTACTAGGGATTCATTGGATCCAGTCCACCTCTCTTTCCTTTCAAGGAAGAAAATATCCAGTTGTGATTATAGACAGTTCAACAAAAACACTGATATCACTTGCTGATAAACTGCTGCAGAAAAGCCTTCCGGTTTAGAAGTAGCTTTGACCGATAGTACTAAAAAATGTCTAGTGGGTAAAAATTAAGCACTCTATCTGGTAACCAATTTTGGTTTTCATGGAAGAAAAAATGACAAGAGATCTGGACCTGTACCAATCTATGTGCTGTGGCTGACCATTTGCCTACAGGATAGAGTTTGGGAAAGAAAATATGACTGGAGAATTGGTGACAAAGGAGTCTCTCTACTATTGGTGTATCTCATGGAACTAGGAACATGTAAGGGGACATACTGCAGAGGATGCTGAAATCATCAGGTGGACATATATGTCTCCTTCAGTGGATTATGAATGTGTCTTCCCTCCCCTACCCTGCTACTTGCTGCCTGGAGTCAGGAAATTTGAAAGGAAGAAGAAAAATAAGATTTGCATTCATATTCTGGCTGCAGCAGGCAGATGGATGAGTCTCGGCAGATGTGAGATTCTTCAGGTTTTTTTTTGTTTTTGTTTTTTCCCCTGAATTACCTGATTTGGTGCTACAGGCTGCTGAAATCATCACCTGTGGTTTCCTAAAAAAGTATCAGTAGATCAGGAAATTTAATAGCAGTATTTACAGATAGGTATTTCTTCAGCCTTTCTGTTAGAATGGGTAGCAGAAAAACACGAGAAGGGAGATGGGGAAAGGAAATTCTGGTTTGTATCTATCTCACTCTCAAGGACTGCCTTCTTGCAGCTCCCTGTCTGTCTGGAGAACTGAGGTACATCCTGTCCTGGAACATTATCAACATGGTGAAATTTGCACAGCCATACTAAACTTAGGCAGGAAATGACTACACCTCCTAAATGAATAATTCATTGGGTGGGAGGACTCCAATCAGGTCATAAAAGCCTACAATGCAGAATTCAGGGGTTACCCCCTCACTTGGCATAAACAGATCCAAGTTCTCTGGAGTAAAATTTCTTGTGTTTCTATTTAAGTAAACCTGTTGTGCTTGTTTACTATACTTGCTTTGTGTCTCCTGACTGACATCTTCCTTTCAGGAAGGTAAGAATTGAGGACCCTCTGCCTGGTGACTTATCAAACGTTTTGAAAGCAAATAAAATGCTGTAACAAATGCCTTATTTTGGTAGTGATATATTCATGCATAGATGCATGCATGTATATACACACATTTACATGTGTGTAAAAACGTGCATGTGGCATCCACATAGAACTTGTGTTTGCAGAGGATATATTCTTGTTTGGATTCTACTATCTTTTTTTTTCTCACTTTACCTACCCTCTGCCTGTATAGTACACACACATAAATATATAAACACTTTGAGAACAGGAATTTTGATCATCTTGTACATTAATTTTATCTATGGCATCTCTAACAGTGCTAAGTACATATTATATATTCAAAATTATTGTTTGACTGCTCGGCTCACTAAGAAAATGCCAAGAACAATTAAGCAACACACTATACATATTCTGAATAGCATGAGTTGTAAATCAAAAACTTACAAATTCTGTTTAAAAACTAAAAAATTCACAAAGAAATATTAAGTGTCTAAGATGACAATGACATGGTATTTTCATGTATTGAAAGGTCACACTGCACCCCATAAATATGTACATTACTTGTGTGTCAATTAAAATGAAGAACTATATATTTTTTTTAAAGTAAGAAATCATGGCCAGGTGTGGTGGCACATGCCTGTAATCCCAGAGGCTCAGGAGGCTGAGACAGGAGGATCACTAGCTTAAAGTCAGCCTCAGCAATTGTGAGACATTAAGCAACTCAATGAGACCTTGTCTCTAAATAAAAAACAAAATAGGGCTGGGGATTTGGCTCAGTGCTTGAGTGCCTCTGAGTTCAATCTCTGGTACCAAAACAAAGTGAGAAGTTATTACTTATTGAGATACATGTAACTTATTCTGTTTTTCAAATTATATTTTAAATATTTGATACATACAAACATAAAATTCATAGATCAGTTCTATAGAAATTGGTGCGGAGTAGATTGTTAAGTAGATTGTTTATATCTAATATTAATATCATACTTAGTTTTACTAATGAATTGGTTCTTGATATAAAAAAATTTTAAATTTAAACAAATCTTGAACTACATTACAATTTTGTTTATTTATAGCTAATTATTCTATAGAACTTTTATCATTAAAGATTGCAAATGTTTCCAGAGAGTATGTTTACTATTGCTAAAATATATTTGTATTTCTTGGGGTAAAAAAGGCCTCAAAGAGAGAGTGTGCATGCACTTCTACAGGAAGAATAGTGATATTCTATTAAATGACATTTAAAAATCTACCAAGGTCTGAATATTCCATTTCTCAGTTCTCTTTATCCTTGGAAGGCTCTTTATCATGAATACCTGAAGGTTAGGACAAATGGTTTTCTTTCGTGTCTTAAGTCCATCTGTGTTTGTTCTAAAGCAACAGCATTCAGAGTGAGAGGAGGGGGGAATGAATGGAGTCACCTGGGTTCTGTTTCCACCTTGCTACTTGACCTCATGATAGTTAGTTGTTCAACCTCTCTGAAACAGTTTGCCCCTGAATAAAATTAAAGATTTGACCTACAATATTTGTAGCCTGAATGAGTTTTAACACTTTGTGATAACTTTCCTATTTTTCTGATCTGTCCCTGCCTATTTTTTTCTGGTTCTTTCCTACAGTTTAGCATCCCTTCTCATTTATGTGTAAAATTTAATAAAGCTACATCCAGTCAAACAAAACAATGATTTGGAATATTACACGATGGATTCTACATCCATGAAATTGTATTCTCCCTGATGGTGGCTCTTTCATGGATTACATTTTTCAGTCTTCACTTAGGTTGGTTTAAGGCAGTTTTCACACACAAGGAACCGAATGATTAGCAGTCTCAAGAGAACACTCAAATGGGCCATATATTTGGCTGGGTAATTTTAGGCTGATAGGAAGTCTTTCCATTGGAGAGGTATTTTTTTTTTTTCTTGGCAGATGAGTCATAAAGGACTGAGGCTGTATACATTACCCTATTCTCTTTTTGTAAAGGAATATAATTATTAGGAGAAAAAGTGTGACCTATAGTTTTAAAATACTGATATGATTTATTTGGTGAGGTTGGAGTAATTCTATGACTTTTCTGAGCCCGACTTTCCCGTTCTATAAAACTGCTGGCTGAGAAGATAAGAACATCATTTCTGGCACCATGGTTCACAACTGCAATCCCAGGGTCTAGGGAGGCTGAGACAGGAGGATTGCAAGTTCAAAGCCAGGTTCAGCTACTCAGCAAGATGCTGTCTCAAAAAAATAAAGAGGTTGGGGCCTAGGTTCAGTGGTAAAGCATCCCTGGGTCCAATCCACTGGTTCCCCCCCCCCCAAAAAAAAAATGTAATTAAATATGAACTAGACCTTAGACTTCTGTTTCCTGTAGAAATTCAGTAATTTTCTTTTGCTATTTTTTTTTATCTGACCAAGTATACAAAACAAACTTTGGGAAGGAAGGAAAATAAAGTGATGTGACTACAAAAAGGGAAATCATATCAACAGTTGCTGAAAAGCAGAAAAGCTTAACAAGGACCAGAACAAAATTAATTTGAAAAATACACATGAGATCTGATGTTGTCTTTTCTTTCAAGAAAGCCATAAACACTGGCTTTGTTGGGGCAAAAAAAAAATACATATTAAATATCAGACACCTTCAGTTCCTATAGTCAAAAACAGAATCAGTACTTTAGCTTACAATAGAAACCAAAGTCAAGATACAAAGGAAAGAGTCAAAAATTTTCCTTCTAACTTGGGTATACCTCTTTAATGAATTGTATCTGAAAGGAAAAACAATATTATAAATGTCCACCTACCCAGCTCAGGAAAAAAGAGAATGAAACTCATTTATCTCAATTGCTCGATAAGCCAGAGATATTTTAGGCAGAAGTTATAAAAACTGATGGGATTTTGTTTATCTGATGTGAATAATAAAAGGGTAATACCAAATGCCAGGTTTGCATACAGAAAACAAACTACATTTGTTCATTCACAAGACAGACTGGTGTCATTACAAGATTTCAAAACAAGATTTAAGGAATCATTAATATATTGTTTGAAACGAAATTAGTGTCATTATTGGATGTAAATATTCTTTGAAGCTATGGGGGTGATTTTCTTTTCATTGTACAATGCACATAGATGAAAGTATTAGTTTTAATTCAAGGGAAGCTGCAAGAATATAACTTCTGATCAGTTTGTTCAGTTTGGACAGAAAACCTCATATAAATCTTACCAGTCCTTCACATGTCAGGTCCCACCCACCTCACTTCTGAGGGGTCCACCTGCATTAAAGAACATGCTCCTCTCAAGGTGCCTGGGCTTAATTTGTTCAATGGCAAACAAGTACTGCTTTCTTTCAGAAATCCCTTGCCATGGGTCCAAGTGCTGAATTTAAGAAAGAAGATCCAGGGAGTGCACCTTCTGCAAGATTTTCTACTAACAAAATGACACCAAGGTCAAATAATTTCAGAAAATGTTGTCCACTGCACCCCAATGAAAAGTCACAAAGCTTGTTGGTGTGTTGAATGCTTATGTCTTGTCGTAGATATGTCTGTATTGCACAAGACATTATCTAAACAGCATGGTTTCAGAATTGTTTTTCTAGTCTTGTAATTTTTTTTTTTTTTTTTTTTTTTTTTTTTTT
>NW_026000174.1:48195581-48214556 GCF_001458135.2 Marmota marmota marmota | reverse complement strand
GCAGAGCACTTGCCTCACATGTGTGAGGCATTGGGTTCAATTCTCAGCATTGCATGTAAATAAATGAATAAAATAAAGGTCCATCAACAACTATAGATAGATAGATAGATAGATAGATAGATAGACAGATGAAAGAAAGATTGGAATTAAATGAATAAGAAAGTACTTTCTAAAAAGAAGCTTATATTTTCTTATGTGTTGCAAAATATGCCCAAAGTTTCATGTGAATTATATTTTGTATGTATTCAGATAATAATCATACATAAATATATTTTGTAATGAAAAATTGTCATATCTCTATTTCTGGATATGAAAACATTAATATTTGTAAAAATAGGTTTTTATCTATTTAATCTTTGTAAAAATAGGTTTTACAGTTTTCCAGGAGGCACAGAAAATTTAGAAGTAAGTAAGGTAAGTGAACAAAAAGTGAATAATGAGTGTGTGATAATTCTGTGCACTTTATGGTTGAATAATGATAAATATATGGGGGAAAATTTCAGAGGAAATATATAAGGCACTTACTAGGTAGGAATTATAATTAATTAAATTCCAAGGTTTTTCAAAAATTAAACTTACATACTCAAAGTTAACAGCATAAATTAAAATGCTAAAATTAAGAATTAAATATGGTTTAGGGTGTTCCATACCCATGCAGTAATTAACAATTGTTCTTGAATCCATACAGGTAAGAAATGATCAAACAATATTTTATGTGATAAATACATACTGGCTATATGTAGATAAAATTAAAATTTGCAGTTGATGAATCTGAGCCTGAATAACTTATCAGGCTGATTAAATCTGCATTCTACATAAATTAGGATAGACTAGATTATATTGCACTGATGGGCACATAATGTGCATAGCTTAGAAAAACTAAAAACTATTTCCTCTCTGAATTACTGTACATCTGTATTAGAGAAAAATCAGCTCCATGTCATCTTCACTAGGGATTGGGACCTAACAAAGCAATTTGTATAGGAGAAATTTAGCAATTATGAAGGAGAGAGACAAGGCAAAAATGTATTGCTTTTAAAACTCATACATAGAAATAGTACAGGGTTGGGCTGGGGATGTGGCTCAAGTGGTAACGCGCTCGCCTGGCATATGCTGGGCACTGGGTTCGATCCTCAGCATCACATATAAATAAAATAAAGATGTGTCCACTGAAAACTAAAAAAAATAAATATTAAAAAAAATTCTCTCTCTCTCTCTCTCTCTCTCTCAAAAAAAAAAAAAAAAGAAAAAGAAAAAGAAAAAGAAAGAAAGAAAGAAAAGGAAAGGAAAAAAAATACAGGGTATTTCAGTCCACATTCTACTGGCCGGATCAATCTCAGGATGATTTAGAGTTCACCAGGGTTAAACTTTCTAATTCTGTTAGGAGAATATTGGGAAGAAACTAAAATACTTGATGCACAAGAATTAAAATCTAACCAGTGTTTAGTAGTACAAATAGTGTTAGAATCTACAAGAGATAGAAACTAATTCAAAATTCTTTGCTTCACTACCTGTCTACCTTAATATTTTTGTTTGTCAGTTTTTTGAAATCGTGTCTTGGTAGGTTGCCCAGGCTGGCATCAAACTCAGAATCTTCTCCCCTTAACCTCCCAAGTAACTGGAATTACAGTGTGCACTGTGTTGTGGTTGCATCAATATTTAATTATATTATCAAGTTTTACTGGTTGTAGTGTATATATAAATATATATAATAAATGCATATACTATACATTTATGATACATATTGTAATATACATATGTATTTGTGTCATACTATATGACATTTAGCATATGTTATATGAATTAGACACACTTTGGTAAAGTGTACATCAATGTCATTCTACTGATGTTTTGTGCTAAAATACAGTGGAGAGATTTGCAATGATAATCATGAAAAAAGATATGCAATGATAATCGCCCTCCTACTCTAATAAGTAGAAATCCATACAACTATGCAAAGCAAGTCTTTCAGACACCATATATCATGTGGTAGAAGGAAATAATTCTGGGGTGAAGGGCAGCAAATGACGAGAAACCTACAATTTCTCTAGTTTACCGTCTAGAAGCATTTTCCATCTTCTGCAAAGCACAGAGAAGCCAAAGCCAGAAAAGCAGTTTCACAATACAAGGAGAAGGAACTGGATCAGTCATATTCTACTCAGTCAATGTTATATACCCCCAAATGCTATATATTTTGTATCTCTGAAATATGCAGGGTGTAGTCATTAAAATTTCTCATTAAAAATTTCATTACTTTTTCTATTACTTTAAGTTATGCTGCCTTATTTTTCTTTCTTTTTTTTTTTAAATGTAGTCTCATGTTTATCTCATTTTTGCTACTTCTTACTTTTAAGAAGTTTATTTTCTTTAAATGGAAGGCTGGCAAGGCCAGTGGGGAGCAGGGAGGGGGTGAATGCTGTCCCTGGAGATTGAACCCAGGATGGCCTCAAACCTGTGATTCCTGCCTCAGCCTCCTGACTGGCTGGGGTTACAGGCAATGCACCACTGCCCGAGTCGGGAGGTCAATTTATAGGCAAAATGGAGAGGAAGAATAAAATGATTAAAATGTCAGTGCAATAAATAAAAACAAAACCCATATCATTTTATAGACAAATATCACAGTGTTTTGGTAGAGTTTGCTATAAATCAAGGTTCATTTAAGGCTAATCTAATATTATATCAAAATAGATGGGCCTATATATATAAATTTTTTATGTTAACATACTTTTTTTTTTTTATTCAGATGCTTCCTTCCTACACTGACATCTTTATTAGTCTTACTTTGGCTGCCCCTAAATAAGTGTCTGAAAAACATCATGACCTCAATGAATAGCTGCTGAGTGAAAAAATGAAAGTAAAACCAAAATCCTTCTTGTTAGAATCAGGAAAGTTAATCAAAGATGCAGGTCTGAATATTTTAATTCAGATGTAGATTTTGAAGGAGACATCAGTTAAAATCTAACATCTATCTTTTGGTTCTCACTTTTCCCCTTTTGATGCACTCAGTCTCTATATCTTACTCTGAGTTTTACAGAAATGTTGCCACAAGTTTATTTTTTTTTATCATAACAGTTTCTATAAAATATTTTAATTAAATTTAAAATTATTTAAATTAAATATAAAATTAATTGCATATATTATGATGACAGCCTTTTATAAATTATCATTTTTTCTTATACAAAATACAAATCTAACTACACAGTTGCAGCTTTAAGTATCTTTAAAATTTCAATTATCTTCATTACTTCACTTGAGTAAATAGTGTTACCTACAGATCATAGTAAATATAATATGGTCGGCTTATATTTTAGTGCAATATGTTCTCTTTGATAGGTGGATACTAACACACAAAATACGGGAAGAGAACAGAAGTTCATTGGATTAGACAAAAGGGAAGGAAGGGAAAATAGTGGGAATGGGGATAGGAAAGAATAGAATGAATTGGACATAACTTTCCTATGTTCACATGTGAATACACTACCAGTGTACCTCCACATCATGTGCAACCTCAAGAATGGAAATTTATACTCCATATTTGTACAAAATGTCAAAATATAAACTGCTATTATGTATAACTAAAAAGAACAAATAAAAATGATTAATGTAAAAAATGTATGGTTGGAATGAAGGACTCAAATATAATATTACTATATTGATTATTATGTTTTTCTGGATCTCAATAGTTTGTTATGAGACCTAAAATATATGTGTATCAGAATATTATATACAATAATTCAAAGTATTAACTCATTTCATTTTGAAGAATATATATTTGTAGGCATATATACCCTTGGTCAAACCTCTCACTCAATGAAAAAAACATATTCTCCTTTTCTTCAGGTGTGTTCCTTCATTCAGGTTTCTGTAACAGGATATCACAGGTTGAGTAATTTATAATAACAGAAATTTCTTTTCCACTGATCCTAAGGCTAGGAAGCTGACAGGCAAGGAACTGACATGTTTGACTATGAGTTTCCTAGAGACCTGTTTCCAGGATCATAGAGCTTGCTTCTCACTGACTCCCTCAGGTGGTGGAATCTGTGGAGATTTTCCTTATGTCTAATTCATAAGAACGCTAATCCCATTCGTCAGAGCTTGATTCTCATGATTTAATTACCTCCCAAGCTCAGAACACATCACTTTAGGGATTAGGACTTCAACATTTGAGTTTTATGAGGACACACACACTATCAGGATATTATCAAAGTCACCCAAATGGAACTTTTTAATGCACATTTCAGAATGAATTTCTAATTATAAGTAATATTTATATTTAAAGTTTAAAAAACTCCAATACAGCCAATTCATTTTTCTAAGAATTATAATAAGCAATTATAATTCTTTTTTTTTTAAAGGAAGACAGACAGAAATCATTCATTCTTATCCTTAGCATGGCTGTGAAAGAGTTAAATTAAGAAACCAAGTACACATTGAGATGCCCAAGTCCAGAATGAGTCCAAATATTTGGCCACATAGAACACTATCATCTTCAAGAGGAGGAGTCATAACAGGCTTGATAAACAGTTTTTTTTTTTTTTTAAAGAGAATTTTTTTTTTAATATTTATTTCTTAGTTTTCGGCGGACACAACATCTTTGTATGTGGTGCTGAGGATCGAACCCGGGCCGCACGCATGCCAGGCGAGCGCGCTACCACTTGAGCCACATCCCCAGCCCCAGCTGTTTGCATGCTTAGTGGGAAAAGGACTGAACAGAATAAAATAATGAAACTAATATGGTCATCTGCCACATTAAACACATTGAATGCCTCACAGTTTACAGAATTATGAAATGTAGTGGGTATCAAATCATAGTATTTGTATGTTTAAAATAGATGTATTCATTAATGAGTTTAACATCCTATTCATATTAGTTAGAATTATCATCTTTTTGGATAACACCATTTACTTCCCAATAATATACTGACAGTAGAATGTTTGTTATTAAACTGATATTTCATGATTAAATTACTTTTGTTTCCTAAAAGTCTTAAAAGGCAAGATTAATTCATTCTTTTTCTATAGTTAAAAAAATCAGTAAAAAAAAAAAGTTTTTGCAAAAAAAAAAAAAAGCAATTATAATTCTGCCTGACTATACATCTACTGATCTTTCTAAAGGTTTTCCCCCATAGAATATGAAGAAATAAATATCAGTTTTAAAATTTTAAAGAATTGAAGTTATAAACTTAAATAGTACTTTTTCAAATGAATGCAAGAATTTATGCTTTTTTTTTTCATGCTAGAGTTCAGATAGATTGCTATTTAAGACCTCAAAGTTTAGTTGAGTTTTGTTGTTTTTCTTCAGGTTATCCTGAGAGTTTATTTCACAGATTGATCTACTACCTAAAATAAATGATGTTTTATCAAGGTTGATAAATTTTATGTTTTCATGTTTATCTCATTTTTTTTTCAAACTTCGATGGTTTCATAAGTGAACCACTACTGTTTTAGAGAACAAAGACCAAGTTAGGTGAGGACATTGCCCAAGGACAAATGAAGAGTAGACTGGAAAAATCACATCCAACTTCTAAGGTGAAGTCAGGATAATGTTATTCCTATAAAAAAAGAAAAATGCTTCTTTAATATTAAAATACAAGCACATATACAGAAACTCAGATAACATCTCACTACATCTCCTCCTACATCCCTAGTTCCAACCACTTGATTCTCCTACCAGGAGTATCCTAAGAACTCTGATTTGCTCTTCCAGCTTCTCTGTCTACCCCAGTCATTGGCAGATAATTATTCACTGAGTAGTCATAAGATCCCTTAAAAATCTAGGCAAAATAAGGCCACTCCTAAGCTCAAAATCTTCCATTTTATCTCATTTCAACTTGAGTGAAGTCTGATTCCTTATAGTGGCATCCAAGACCCTTAAGTTCTGTCTCTCATTTTTTCTGCCCCTAACTTTTCCACATCTAATCAACTTTTTCTTCTTCGATCTCACTGCATACTTACTATTGGTCCAAATTTGACCTTATGCAGTCTAGACTCAGAGACAATTCACAGTTTTTTGTTGCAGGCCAGAATGCAAATACCTTAGATATCTATGCTTTGATAACTTCCACAGAACATTTGATCTCTTAATAAGATCCAGTAGGTGCTCCCCAGTGAAAATGACAAATGCACCAATCAACTCCCCTGGTCATACATCTCTAAGCACATTTCTCTCTTCCTTTTTAATAATCAAGTTTATTGAGATTAAATTAATTACCTCATAGTCTGTTTTAAGATCACACATCATTTTTTTTAGAACATAAACTAATTTTAAATCATTTTCAAAACCCTGAAAAGAAACCCCATACTCATTTATAGTCATTTCCTGTTCTGAGACCTCACCCTACGCAATTATGAATCTATTTTTTTGTCTGCATAGATTTGATTTTTCGACATTTTTATATAAGTTAACTTCTAACAGAATTCACTTCGTGTTTACCTAGTATGATGCTTGTGTATTTCTTCCACATGGTAGCATATATAAGTACTTCTTTCTTTATTATTTTTGAATAGTATTCCATTATATAGATATGCTCATTTTTTACCATTCACTAGTTAATGTAAGTAGTCACTAATAAATATTTTGTTTCTGCTTTGTAGTTATTTATTATGAACACTGAAGCTATGAACCTCTCTCCATTTCTATGTGTTTTTATGCAAAAATGTGTTGACTTATACTTTATTTTATACGATTCGTCACCTTCCTGCATAACATACATGGACTATTTATTTTTGTTAACTATTTGTTATCTTTCATCAAACACAGCAATCTAAATTCAAGGATTTCTATCACTTGTGTCCAAGAGTCTAGAAGAGATCTTGCTATGTGGGCAAAACTTCAGAATAATTATTGAGTTAATAAAGCAATGTTTTTATGTGGAATGCATCTTTTTCTAGGTAAATATATATCTTTGAGCAGAATATTTATTCATGCTTCCATGTTTTCATAAAAATGTATTTAACATTTTTTTAACTGTAGGAACCATGTTAGGATCAAGTGTATAAAAATAGTAGGAGAGAAAGATTGTTCAGAAAGCTAATGGTTTATTAGTAGAGACTTACAGGTAAATAAACCACTACCAAAGGATACAAGTAACTGTGAAAAGCAGAAGGCACTCCAAAAGTCCTTCTAATCCTCAGAACTTGTGAATATGTCACATTATATAGCAAGGGTGAATTACAATCACAGATGTAATTAAGGTTGCTCCTCAATTAACATTAAAATAAGGAGAATATCCAAGGTTATCCAGTGGGCTCAAGTAATCAGTGGATTCTTTACAAGCGAATGAGAGAAGAAGAAGAGTCAAGAGTCACAGGAGAGAGACGAAGGAAGGTGACAAGGATTCCACCTACCATTGCTGACTTTGAAGACTGAAGGGGAGGGGATGTCAGGCTCTGGAGAATGGAAAAGGAAAGAATACAAATTGAAGAAATACAGCCCTGCCGATTACTGGATTTTAGCCCAGCCAGAGCCACTTTGATACTTCTGGCCTCCAGAACTGTAAGATCATATATTTGCATTGTTTTAAGCAACTGAGTTTTTGGTACACCCAATACAGAGCTAATACTGGAGCCATATGCACTAAGTACACAGTAGGGTGAGAGGAGGGGCCTGAATCATCATCATGTCTATTAAGCTTTTGCTCCTGGGTGTAGTATCCTCAGGCCAAAATATATGTTCAAAGAAGCAGGAGTCACGGTCTCTGCTCTTGAGGAAAAAAGTTTACGAACTAGTCAGATTTTCCAATGGGAAAACACAACCATATGGCAGAGATGTTAGAAGCACAAAAACGGTGCCAACAGGATAATCAACCATCATGTGCATGGCCAGCCATCCCAGAGAACTGGCAAGCAAGGAGCATCACTGTAGCAGCTGTTGCCATGGTCCCAAATCCGGCAAAAGTGAGTGAAAAAGAAACAGAACAACCAAGCAAATAGAAACTCTATGAGATCTTCAAGTGAATAACCAGAATGTGGCCTGTCTAATTGGAGTATGGAGCAACCTTAGGCCTTCTGGATATTGACCACAGATGCACCCCACCAAAGGCTTGTGATTGGGGACAAGTTACTTAAGCCTTATCTTTTTCCTTATCTCTAAAATGAAGTTGGATCCCTTCCAGCTGTTCTCTGGGAACTGGCTGAGGTCACTTTCAAAATAAACTAAATTTTCTGTCTTCCCTTTCTTTCTTAATTCCTTTGTTCCTTATTTTCTCCCCTCCTTTCTTTCCTCCTCCCTTCCTTCCTGCCCTCTATCTCTCTTCTTCTTTGTAATAAAAAGGATATAATCAAGAATGATTTCAGTACCAGGAAAAATATTATGTGCATAATTTGCTTAACAATATCAAAAAATATTAATTGCCTATTATATACCAGGATGCTTTACACCTTTATGAATTTACATAGAATACCCATTCATTTATACTTTTAAGCATATAATTTATGTAGAGAAAATGTATATTAGTATAGAGAATATTTATGGAAAGAATACATTTAATGAAGCACTATCAGAGATTTACAAGCATATTTAAAAAAAAGAAAAAGAAAAAAGAAATCTGAACATGGTCCCTGCATTCCTCAGGGTTCTCCAAAGTATGTGTGTGTGTATTTGTAAAGTGATTAGTTTTTAAGGAACTGCTTCAAGTCACTATGGAAGTTGAAAATTCTAAGGACATTCAATTGGCAAGATAAAGTTTCATGAGAACTATTGATGCAGGCCCAGTGTGAGTCTGAAACCCTGAGAACCTAGAAAAACAATGTACAAATTTCGGTCCAAAAGCTACAAAGCTCATGATCCCCCCCAAACAAAACTCACAAAATCATTGATATTTTCATCTGAGTACATTACTGTAATGGTTTAGATATGAGGAGTTCCCCCAAAAGCTTGCACAAGAAAGTTCAGAGGTAAAATGATTGGATTATTAGAGCCTTAACCTCATCAGTGCAGTATTTCACTGATAGAGATTAACTGTGTGGTAACTACAGGCATGAAGGGAGGTGGGTCACTGGGGGTTTGGCTTTGGGTTTATATTTTGTCCCTGATGAACAGACTCTTCTTGCTGCTTCCTGATTCCCCAGCCCTGAGATTCTTTTCTTCTGCCATGGCCCTCCACCCAATATTCTGCCTCACCCCATTCCACAAGCAATGGATTCTGATGTCTATGGACTGAGATCTCTGAAGCTAAGGAGCACCAATTTTTCTCCTCTAAAATTGTTCTTGTCAGGTCTTATGGATCATAATAGCACAAATCTGACTCAAACTTATGGTTTGGATATGAGTTGTTCCACACAATATCCTTTAAATACAAGGATATTAAGAGGTAATAATTAGACTCTGAGAGCTGTAATCAAATTGGTCCCCCCTAGTTTACATGGACTGACAGGTTGACAACTGTAGGTAGGTGAGGCGTGACTGGAGGCCCTGGAGGTGCGTCACTGGCAGGGTTGTTTTTAGTGAGACATCTTCTTCTCTTTCTCTTCTTTCTGATCTGGGAATGACTTTATCAGCTTTCCTCTACTGAGCTCTTCCCTTGGGATGCTCTGCCTTACCTTGGGCCCAGAGCAATAGAGCTGGTCATTTATGGACTGAAACCTCTGAAACCATGATCCCCAAATAAACTTTCTTTATTTTCTAAATTGTTCTTCTTGGGTATTTTGGTCACAGTAATGCAAAAGCTGACTGAAACAAAGTACATAGGAAGAAACAAATGCCCAGCTCAAGGTTGTCAGGCAGGAGCTCTCTGTTATGCAAGGAAGTAGAAGCCTTTTTCTTCTATTCAGGTCTTCAGTTGATTAAATGAGAACCAAAAGTATTAGGGAGGGCAGTCTGATTTGCACATATGTATGTTCAAATGCTGTTCTGGTCCAAAAACCCTCAAGACACAGAATAATGTTTTGCCTAGTACCTGAACACTTTGTGTCTAGGCCCAGTTGACACACAAAATTAATCATCACAGCCACTATCCATTTTACATGCACTTTAGATATTTCTTCTCTTAGTGATATTTACCTAAAACAATTTGTATCTGAAATGCTAAAATTTAAGAGATGTATTCAATATATATAACATGATAATAAAAATGAGGCAGGGAAGGAATTAGAAGTCAAGAACTCTTTTTGTCTTTCTTCTGTTTCCTGAAACTTTTGTCCTAATTTGGAATTCCTCTATCAGTCTGATAGAAATTTTCTTAGGCAGTAAGGGAAAGAAGTATAATGTAAATCACCTAGTTGATAGAGGTCAATTAAGATAAATATAATTAATTATATCCCTAAATTTATTTTATCTAAAATGTATTTTATTTTAACCCTGTCGAAAAATTTTAAATGTGTAAGCTCATCTCTATTTTGATACTCAGTGGATATAACAATGTTTTATTATGCACAAATTTTAAAGTGCCTTGAATTTATTATTTCTGTGTACTTCACATCTCATTTTTAATGGAAATAAGAATTTTATGAATAGATGAGTCAAAAATCTCCTGAAACAGGTTATTCTCCAATAACATTTTTTTGAAAGTCTCTTGTGTAAGACGTTTTGTGATTTGTCCTCTTTTTTATTAAAGACAAATCTTTTATGAAAAGATTCACTTCAATTGTCTGGAAGTTTATTGATACTTTTCTAAAATTGAGTTAAATTTTTTAACAGTTTACTAAGTGTAAAAGTAATGGAAAAATATAGACCAAGAATGTGGATGGTATAAATTGGGAGGTATGGAGCAACTTAAGTATCAAACAAAAATCTGCATTTAATTAGGGTGAACTATTATAGATTGCTACGAAACTAATTTGTATTCTTGCCTTTTTGAGAGACTTCATTTACTCACTATTAAAGAAAGTAACAAATACCTATTTTATTTATATATATATATATATATATATATATATATATATACACACACACATATATATATACAACAAATACCTATTACAATATATATGTTATATGTATATATATAAATATGTTTATATATTATATATATTATAATATACATTATAATTATAATTTAAGCACATATTTAAACAGACAATATAGTGAGTCATACAAAGTCCAAGCCTATGTCTCCTTAAGAAAATTGTTTCATATTTACACGTCTTAATGTAAATATTCTCAGAAAGTGAGAATGAAATGGTGCACCCATTGCACAAGGCTACTGTGATAATTAAATGCTATTTTGTGTGTAAAATGCTATTATGGGTGTAAAATGCTTATTCTCCTTCCTCACACAAATGGTGAGCCTTTGGTTCATGCAATTTACACCCAAAATTACATTAGGTAATGCATGAAACATGAAATCTGAATTTTGGTGCATGTTAGATTGTCAAGAATACCATAGGTTGCTTTCCTTCTTTCAGAATTTTTAAAAGATTTAACTAATGGGTGAAAAACTGTACCAATACACTAAATAGTAACCCCATTTTATTGTTTTAAAATTCCACCATTTTTTATCTGAAAGTAGGTTTGACATAAAGTATTAAAAATTCCCTTTGAGATTATTTAATTGGTCTTCAGGCAAAGGCGATATTTTAAAAATGATTTTTAGGCCATTATAGTTACATATAGTATTGGGAATTATTTTGACATCATGATTCAGGTATGGGCTGTATAATGGAGTGAAATTGATTAAATTGTGCTATGCAATGTATATGTGATATTTACATTCATGTATATATGTGAAGTACCAGTTTAAAATCTATATATGAATAGAAGGGAAGGGAAGTGGGAAAGGGAGGAATGGAGGGAAAGAGGAAATACGGAGGAGTAAAGTTGAGCAAATAAGAGAAATTTTAAATATTTGTATGCCTTTTAGTACTGAAATGGGTCTTAATATCCTACAATCATCACTCCCAAAGTCATTGCAAACTCATTTTTAAGGTATTTGAGGGGAGTTTTTCAAATAATAATGGAGACAAAAATTGTCAGGACACTTCTTTTTTTTTTTAACTCAGTTTTCTTTCTTTCTGTCTTTTGTTGTTGTTGTTGTTGTTGTTTTTAGTTGTAGTTGGACACAATACCTTTATTTTACTATTTATTTTTATGTGGTGCTGAGGATTGAACCCAAGGCCTTGCACATGCTAGAAGAGTGCTCTACCACTGAGCCACAATCTCAGCCCCTGACACTTCTGAACTCTATATTTTCATTTTTATTTAACCCCAGGGTCCATTAGAGAATTGCCCATTCTCAGATAACTTTTTTTCCATTTTTGATACAAGTTCAGAAGGTGAATTATCCATAGGGATACAAACTATTTTGCTTTATTGGGTGGACCAAGTGATAAAATAATCTATAATTAAGTTCATTTAAATAGAAAATTACTGATTCTGTGTAAACTGAAGCATATTAATCTTAAGGCTTTTAATATGATTGCTGAATTCTGTAAACTGTAATATTAAAAGTATAACATTATTAGTATTTGATCAATTTCAAATATTGTTAAAACATGATATGTTAAAAACAATGTAAAATATATACTTGACAAGGGGCTGATATCTGGATATAAAAGGAAATCAAAAAACTCAGTAGCAAAAACAATAAGAATAAAATGACTAACCCACTAAAAAAATGGTCAACAGACCTAAAAAGAAATACAGCCAACAGATACGTAAAAAGAAATAAGAATCTCAACATCAATAACCATTAGGGAATTACAATTTAACACTATAATCAGATAATGTCTCACTCCAGAAAGAATGCTTATCATACAAAAAAGACTTTAGTCTTCAGATATCTCTCTTCAGACAACAAGTGCTGAGAAGAATGTGAAGAGGTTAGTAGACTTGTTATGAAAGACAGCATCCAGGGTCCTAAAAACAGTAAAAATAGAACTGCCACATGATCCAGTAATACTGGGTATGTATCCAGAGAAAATGAAACCAGGATGCTGAAGAGATATCTGCACTCCTCTGTCCATCACCACACTGCACACAATGGCCAAGAAATGGAATCCACCTAAGTGTCCATCAACTAATAAATGAGTAAAGAAAATATGGTGCACAAACATATAAAACGCTAGTCAGCAATAAGAAAAACCTTTTCATGTGTGACAATGAAGCCAGATTTAAAGTTAGGTAGTCAGTGTAGTTAGGTAAATCGGGTCTAATATCGAGTGAAATCTAAATTGGAGGCCATGTGGAGAATGACTCAGGGAAAACACAGGACAACTCATGGAATGTTAATGAAGTCCCGAAAAGGCCCTAGGCCAAAGTCCACCTCAAAGAAATGTTAATGAACAGCCCTCAGCAAAAAGGTGCTGACTCAGAAGTCCTTCCTGACCAGATTACTTCTTTGGCCCACCTGTGTCCCACCCCTCAGGCCTTCCAACCTACATTCCATCACCAAAACTATAAAAAGGGGAAACAACCGCACTTCCATGGATTCCACCTCTTGGGTCCCCTTCTTCCTCCGGGAGAAGTCTTTTCTGCTGTCCTTTAATAAACTTCTAATTTCTACTCTGACCTTGCCTCAGCGTGCTTCTTTGGTGTTATTCTTCAACATTGGGGAAGCAAGGACTCGTCACCGGTCAACAGCGGTAACAACAACACATGGAAATCATTGTGTCAAGTCAAATAAGCCAGGTACAAAAGTGTGAGGGCTCCACAATCTGACTCATATGTGAAGTCCAACCTCATGGAAGAGCAAAGGAGAATGGTGGTAACAGGGGACAGGGAGGTTGGCAAGGGTGGACTTAGGGGAAGGTTGTTCCATGGGTACAAAACTACCATTGCATAGGAAAGGCAAGTATGTGCTATTACACAGGAGGGTGATTATAGATAACAATCATTTAATGTATATTGCAAAAAGCTAGAAGGTACAATTTTGAAAGTTTTCAACATAAAGAAATGATAAATGCGGAGATACATATGCTTAACCTGATTTAAACATTATACAATGTCTATGTATTAAAACAGTAAACATACTTCTTAAAAAGTAGTTTTTATGTTTTTGATGTATAATTAAAAATAAATTTAAAATGGAACCACCAGGAAACATGAAAGCAAACAATGCATACATACTTCCAATACCTTTTTATTTAAAATATTTAGAGTTTGTTGTTAGCCCTTCTTTTTTATTGTACTGACAGTTCCCTTGAAGTACAATTGGCTCTGCTGATTTGAGTTCCCCATCAACTTTCTTATATAATATATGAGGTAATGTGTCTACAGATTATTTCTTTCAGTTTTTGGAAAGTGCAGTAAGGAACAAAATTTATATAAATATATCAGAACCACAGTTTTTAGACATTTTGGTTTCAAGAGCTGTTTTAGTCTTAAAATTTCTTGAGAATTCTAAGGAGATATTTTCATATGTTTGTATTGATGTGTGCCTTGTATTAGAAATAAAAAATTGAAAAAATTTAAATTTCTTATTGATTTCTTAAAAAAATAGAAAAAAAATTAGTGGTTATTAGTGGTTAATGTAAGTAATACATCTTAAGGAAAAAAATATATGTGATTTTCAAAACACAACTATTTAGTGAGAAAAAAAAAAAAAAAAAAAAACTCCTGTAATAGTTTGGATGTGAGGTGTCCCCCTAAAGCTCATGTGTGAGATAATACAAGATTATAGGAGAGACGATTGGATCATAAAAGTCTTAATTCAATCAATGGTAATTGAAGGAAGGTAGGGTTTGGATAGAGGAGGTGTGTATATATTTTGTATCTGGCCAGTGGAGTCTCTCTCTGTCTCTGATCCTAAGATGAGCTGCTTTCCTCCATTATGCTCTTCCGCCATGATGGCCTGCCTAACTGGGATGCCAGAGAAATGGAGCCTGCTCTCTATGGATTGAAACTTCTGAATCAGTAAGCCATGAAATACACCATTCTTCCACTACAATTGTTCTAGTTGGGTCTTTTAGTTACAGTGGCAAAACAGCTGATGACAATATGTACTTTCATTTCTTTTTCTTCTGAATAATTTCTTTGAATATTCATTTAATAGAAAAAAAATCTTGTATTTGTATATTTGCCTATCCATGCAATGCAACAAAAATAGCCTCAAATACAAGGTGGATTTAGAAATGGGAGTAGCAGTTTAAAATCTGTTCATATAATTTTGTATATTCCTTTCTGATAACAATGAACTTGCATTACTACAGTATGCTAAAATTCATTGGTCAGTCTTGAAATCTGAATAGAAGTTTTGCTCATTCACGAATTTGTAGCAACATTAACTCATTAATTGGAAAAACTTAGTTCTCTGAATTATAAGTACTTCCAAATATTTATCAGATTCATTATACTAAAAGTGCACTTGTTAAAACCTATATAAGATTAAATATATCTTTAAGCATGGGAATTTATAGATATTACAGTGGCAGATACAGAGCTTCCAAAATTTGAATTTTCCCTAAAAATAATTCCTTTGTCATTGGTTTAAAAAAGACTGTGGTTTTCTGTATAATGTCAATCTCTCTAGATGTACTTTCAAGTAAAAATGGCAGCCATTGCAAAAAAGCAGTGTATTTAGCACTGATAAACAACTGCCCAGGGGTTTACTCTGGTAACAGCCATTTACTATGGTCTGCAGCAGAAGTGTTTCTCATCTTGTGACATTGAATGCTAAACAATGTAATACTCAAACTTAAGATTTAATAAGGTTAGTGTTATTCACTATTTGAATAAGGATATGCCTTGTTGTTGTTGTTTTGGGGGGTACCAAGGATTGAACTCAGGGGCACTCCACCACTGAGCCACACCCCCAGTCCTATTTTGTAATTTATTTAGGGTCTCCCTGAGTTGCTTAGTGCTTCACTGTTGCTGAGGCTGGCTTTGAACTCAGGATTCTCCTACCTCAGCCACCTGAGTCTCTACTCAGGATTACAGGTGTGTACCACCTTGTCTGTCTCTGACATTGTTTTTATTAGTGTGTCATGGTGAAGAATACAATAATTGCTTAGTACAGTTTTCTTTCACTGCTATGATTTGGTGGCACCAACAGTTTTACCACATCTGCTTTTGCAACATTAATGCAAATGTCAACACAGTGATAAGAATGCAAATAATGTTTTAGTATGGTGTATAAAAGAGTTTGACCTCACATATACCTTAAACATATATTGAGTATGTGCAGAGCTTCCTGAACCACACTTTACAGAGTTCTTATAATGAAGAAAATCTTTCATGGGTGTAGCATAAGCATGCTATGGGAACCAGTAAGTTTCTTTGCATGAAGGAGAGCTCTTAAGTGTCCAACTAGTTATATAATTGTAGTTTGGTTAAGAAATCCTTTGCTACTTAAATGAGCAACATAGAATATCATATCATTTTATTCTTTTATGATTATTTCCAAATTCTTTACTTTCTTTTTCTCCAGAAATTGCATAGCATTGTAAAGCCTGAATAATACTAATTCCATTTTATAATTTAATACATTGAGATCACTACTTGGTGGAAACAATGACACACTTTTGTTCATGTGACTAGGATTTTTGCTTAAAAATGTTTTCGTCTCAGGTGGGAATTGGAATTTTGAAAATAAAAATATTGTCTTAGGTAACTTTCATTGCAAAAAATAATATTAATATTTTAAGCTCATTATTTCCAACTAGTCAACATTAATTACAATAAAATGATGGTGAGACTGAATTTCAAACAAATAAGTAATCTTACTTAACTGAAGAAGGTCATCTCTAATTCTAATCACCAAAGTAACTAGTAGATAGTCCCTGTTTAATGGTAATAGCTCAAGTTCAGTATCTAAATTGATATTTTCATCTGATAGTCTACAGAAACATAAAAGAAATATTTTCTAAAAAATATTTTCTTTATTTTCCAAGTAGCCAATTCTGTTTTTCAAAATTTTGTTAATGTGTTTTCTCCAATACAATGCATTACTTCATTAATCTGATTATTTAGTATTCTAAATCAATATTCTATTATTAGGTTTGTTTGTTTGCTGTGGTGCCTGGTCTAGGTAGAAAATTAGTTTTTGAACAAATTCAATATATCTGGAAAAAAATTAAATATCCTAAGCAACCATTGTGTTATTCTTGCAGAATTTTATATTTTTAAGGGACAACTTTAAAATTGTTCAGTGTTTTAAACTCATGTGTTAAAGAGCATCTTTTTGTCTGGAAAGTGAGAATTTACGGAGATGTTAGTGTTCTTCAGTTAGTTACAATTTTGGACTTTTAATTTGTTCTGTGTTACATTCTGTGATATAATATAGAATGGAAAGTGAGAAGTTTATTTCATAAAGGAAGAACATTTACATTGATCTCAATATGTTGGAACTCTTGCCCTAAAGAATCAAGCAGCCTGTATGGCATCCTGTAACCTGCTGTTTTGATTTTCTTCCTCATTATTGACTTGGCAGTACATGGCAGCAGAACTTGTAATTTATCTGTAGAGTCACTCTTGATCTGTGATCAGATCCATGGCATTCCTGTGAATGAAGATGTTATAAAATTTTAAAAAAGTCCCTATTGCTTTAGCAAAAACAAGATATTCTTTTATTTAATTATTTATTTTGTAGTGGTAGATGGACAGCATGCCTTCATTTTATTTGTTTATTTTTATGTGGTGCTAAGGATTGAACCCAGTGCCTCACACATGCTAGGCAAGTGCTCTGCTACTGAGCTACAGCCCCAGCCCCAAGACATATTCTACTGCAAGGAAAATGTTATAACTTCAATCATTTAAATGATGGTAGAGAGTCTGAAAGGGTTTTCTGTTGACAGTCTTGGTTATCTCAAGTGCCATCTCCAACATCTTTCAAGTCGTGTTTAAGCAGTTTCTATTTTTTTCCATTTTTTTTTCTTCAGAATCAGCTTGCCTTGCTTGTTGATAAAAGAGGAATGTTCCCTTCTTCTTCTCTCTGCATGCTTCTGAGCAAACAATAAAACAATCTCCTTTGCTAAAGCATGCAGCACTGAAAGCCATATCCTGCAGGCAACTGGAATAAAATCTTAAACTCTTACCAAACACTCAATGTGAATCCTGCCATATGCATTGATAGACCAAGTCATAAAGTAGTAGCCAGAAATGATACCAGATAAATGACAATTGGCTTAACCATACAATGTGTGCTTTGTTAATGTGTAGTAGCTATCGAGGAGATGCTAAGTAAAAAAGTACAATCAGAGGAAGCTTGAATGTTGTCTATCCCATTGCTTTTTGTCTATGATGACATCTCATTAAAATTTAGCAGAAATTCATAGCATTTTACAAAGAAATTGCATTGAAGATTAGGTGAGTTTTTAAAAATGTCAGAAATTGGAACCATGCTATCAATTGCTTTCTATTTCTTTTGAAGTCATATAATTCATACCATTGTTGAGATAATATTTGTATGTTCACTTTAAAATTTCATTCATTAATCTATTTCATACTTTAAAAATACTTGAATGCATTCTGCTGTCATATATAAATTTTTTAAAAATCATAAAAAAATAAAATCTACTGTAAATAGTGAAGAAAATATTTAAGACATTAAAACCTTTGACTATAAAATCTAATGGAGTGAGCGATCTGCCTTGAAAGAGCTTTCATCTCATCAACAGTGCAGAAGAATATCTGCTTCATGATTTCTGTCAGATGTGCCCCTTAATATAGGATGTGTAGGGGAGAAGGAAGATGGCGGCGAGGGGAGTGCATTACCCCCGTGTGCTGCTTCACTGTGTGGGAGTATGACAAGTCAGGACAGCTAAAGGATATCTTGTTAGGAATTTCCAGCAATAGTGGGGTGCTCCGGAACCTGGAGGAAGGATTTCCATCGCACGAGGATCGGCTACGGGGACTCAAACGCGAGAGGTTTGTCGCATGGAGGGTAACACTGCTTATTCAGCAAATCGCCCCGCGGCTAGAGTCTGCAGTGCGCGCTGGGATAGAGACGCAGGGTTACAGCGCTGCAGTTTCTGCCAGCCGCGCAAGCACCGTACTCAGGGCTGAATTCTGGGTTCGAGACGGGGGAAGGAAGCGGTCCATCTCGGTTCTCCACACCGGTCAGACCGCAGAGGAGGCCAGCAGCCACCATGTTGGTAAACTGA
>NW_026000174.1:48149372-48191875 GCF_001458135.2 Marmota marmota marmota | reverse complement strand
ATATATATATATATATGATGTGTACAAATTTACCTAATGAGCTTGTGTGGAAGGAAGAAAAGAAATGAGATTTCCTAAACATCACTGTCCATGTAGTCACAGTCATGAATTTGTTCCCTAAAGCAGTCTTCAATTTTCGGAAACCATCTGAAGTGTGAACTTTTAATAAATCATTCCCCCTCTCTAGTCCCACCTCTACCATCTAAAAAACAACATGGGAAACAAGTTATTGAACCACCTCATGGGCAGTTCCAGGTATTTCTGATGAATGGATGTTTTTGAGCCCCCATTGTTTGCCATCTCCATGGACAAGACTCAGTTAATGAAATGGCTAATTAGATTTCTGCAATCCTGTAGTCATTGTGTTTGAGGTGACATTTTGTCTGCATGTCTCCTGTGGCTCTTGTCCTGTGAAAGGAAACATTTTTCCTTAGCCAACTTGGCTTTTGTTATTTTGCTGGAATGGCTGTTCCTTCTGCTAGTGTAATGAAATTGCTGCCCTCCCTAACACAGTGTGGATGCTCAGCATTTAAACAGAAAAGAATAGGAAAATCATCATCTGATTAGTCAAACAGGCGAGTGTTCAAAATCTATTTCCAAAATCAAATAATAGAATTGGATTGAGTTCAGAGTAGAAGAATGACTTAGGTATTGTTATATACTAAAGTACATACTCTTTGACCAGCAAAATAAGGAAGAAACTTAAAACCATATATTCATATTTGTATGCTTAATGAAAATGAAATTACTTTAAAATGAGTAAGGGGTACTGTTTAAGGTAATTATTTAATTATTTTAGATCCTAACTACTATATGAGAGTCAACACCAAAATCACAACTTAAGCTTAAATAAAAATCAAAATTTTTGTATACATAGCATTAAAATGCATAATTTCATTGTTATTAAACAAAAACACAATTGTATTGAATTATGTATTTGAAGTTTTTATAAATTCTAATTATACTTCATGTCATCTTTATAGTAGAGTGAAAAAACTTGCTGTTAATCATTTTAAGAATGATTTTTACACTTTTCCATGTGATTGTGTCTTAAGCTTTTAACACTTTTTTATTTTATTGGAGGTGGAGGTTGAATATATTTGTCAAAGCCAGTGATCTACCCAAGTTTCCACTAACATGCTTATAACCTATCTGGACCTAAGTCTTAAGATTACACAGGCGATAGCCTACATGTCCTTCCTTAAGTTCCAGTCACCTACTTGTCTTTCAACTGAGTATAAGGAAATGTCTTCATTTTAGCAAACTGGGAGTAGTGAGATACACCATATGATTTTCTCATCCAAATGTCTCCATCTGTGTAGCACTATCATAAATTAAAGATTGAACTTCCCTCTCATCTTAAATGCCATAAATGTATATGGTCTTATATATCTCCACTGCCATACCTGGCACTGTCTCTGCCTTGCAGTCACCTGTTTATGTACTATCAATTCCACTTAGCATCATTTTTTCCCCTCAGTCTATTCCCAGCAAAATATCTGTACTCTAACTGAATGATACTGATGAGAAGTAAAAAACTCGATATGACTCAAGACATCTATAAAACTGCATGTGTCTGCTATAATACTATTATTGGTTTTCCAAGGTCCTAGGCTTTTGAAAAATAAAAACAGTGAGGATAACAAGAGTTTCTGCAAAGGTATGAAAAGATGAGTCATTCTGTGGCCGCTACAAATGTTTCTGATGAATCTGTGTTTTCATTTTGCTAGCTGAAACTTCATTCTCCAGACTTTCCTACCCTAGTGTGATTCGGGATAGGGGAGGGTACAACAGATATTGTCTTATAAAGTTGAAGGAAGGAATGAAGAAGTAGTCATTTTGTGCCATGCAAATGTATTATCTCCTTTATCCCATCAACTTCTTATGTAGATATTGTTGCAAAGGTAGTTTGAAGATGTTATAAAATACTACAAGTGGTTGACATTGAATTGAAGATTATCTTCCTTGAGCATGGCTTGGTTGCAAAGCCTGAAAAGAGAACTTAGGCTTTCCCTTGAAGGGTACAGACCTCTGCTCATGAATTCCCTTCCTGACAGCCTATCCTATAGAACTTGGGATACACACACACACACACACACACACACACTCCTCTTCTTCTTCCCCTCCTCCTTCTTCTCCTCCTCCTCCACCTCCTCCTCCTCCTCTTCCTTCTCCTCTTCTTCCTCCTCCTCTTCTTCCTCCTTCTCTGAAACTTGACTAATACAGCATGTTCCATGGGTCAGTGGCAACTCTGTGCAATAAATGAACTCATTTCCATCCCACCAGTTGATTTCATCTCCTGGCTTCTTAGTCAGCCAGTCAGCAATGAACTAGCTCCACTAAGTGCACCTCTGAATGCCAACAGACTCTTCTAGTAATTGTTCTCTGCAAATGATGTCAACCTACTTACACCTCCAGATGAAAATCGGCCAAGCTCTGAATTCCATTCTCTAAATCCCTACAGAAGATAATTGGTCTACCCTGTTCAGAGAGACTATTCCTGACAAGTATAGCTCTCTCATTATAGCAAACAATAAAATCAACTTTGTCTTTTTCTTTTTTATATCATATGGTAGTCTCATCATCCTTAAAATCCTACTACACATAAAAATATAGTTTAAAACACAGGTAGCTTTTGCCATCTGCATTAACTTGTCAATCCTAGCTTCAAATTAGATCATGTGCTACTTAAATCCCATAATTTCCCCCCAAATGTTCTATGTTGGTTTCCCAGCATTCTTGAATCTTATCTTTATTTTTTTAAGACTTTAAAATAAATGCATTTGAAAAAAATAACATGTATTTACCTTGTAAATATTTCGACATCATTCTTTTTTATGTAATCACTCCTTAAGTATAATCTTAGTGGGATCATTTAAAGTACAACTGAAGAGGAAAATTATCAATGTAAAGGGACTTAGAAAAAATGCCTAAAACAATAAAAGTCATTAAATTATTATTATATTTCACTATTACTATGCTTAATTAGGATGATTTTAAAACTGGCTTTTCTGACGAATAAAATTCTTTGAGCATTTCCCACTATACAATGACAAGAAGAATATGAAAAAGAAAAGAAATGGCAATTTTATTTTTAAATATATGCCTTTTGTTATTTTAAAAAACCAACAAGATTGTTTTAAATTTTAATAGGAATTTTCAATGCTGGCAATGAGGAAAATGCATTCATTTACTTCAGAAAGGAGTAAATATAATGTGGGAGACACTTGAGAAAAATCACTTCAAAATTCTAGTACATCATTTTACAATCACTTTGCAAACTATAATCACACTTAAGAAGAATAAAATTTGAGGAAAGCACAGTACTTCAATTAAGGTTCATTAATATTCTATTCAAGTTCAGTAGTCAACAATCACTTTTATTTTGATGAATTTAGTCCTTGATTCACTTTTAATGTTTCTGAACATGCTTGAATAGGCTTTCAAATATCACAAAAAGGAAAAAAAAAAGAAGAAGAAGCTAAACTCAGTATCTCCTGGAGGAGGAAAATCAAATAAAGCCCAATTACATGATTATTAAATGCTTTAATTTTTCTGTAATCATTATAGTCTCTGATTCAGATAATATAAAGTATGAATAATAAAGATGGCTTATCATTTTGACATTCTTTCTGAGCCACTGATACCAATTTTATTGTTCCAGAATATTCCCATAGCATTGGGGAAAATACTATTTGCAAATAAAAAGCATGTCCTTTAAACCTCTATTGCTGTGCAATTTAGGATAAGGAAATAAAGAACTTTATCTCAAAAAATATTAATAGGTCTCAACTAGATCTTATTTCAGATAAGTTCCCATTACTTGTAAGGTATTTTCTGATTTCTCTTAGGATAGCTTTCAAAAACACGATTATCTTTTTTTCTTAGTGACAGATTCATCTGTCAAGCTGTATCCCCAATGATGGCATAAAACTGAATACCTTAAAAATATATCAGAAGTAAATGCACACACAGTTCCCCTTTTGCAAGCTGGGTTCCATTTAACTAACTCAATGCTATGACTTATAGGGAGCTTTATAAAAGTCGATCTTAAGCCCTTCGAGGTTTCATCAGAACTTGACGGTCTTCTTATTTGGGCCTATGCATATAGAATGGGTGGGAAAAATGTGCCAATTTATTTAAAAAAAAAAAAAAAACCTTCAAATTTTCCCATGTTTTTTGCCTTAAACATGGAATGATTTCAGATGTGGCCATTTTTATGATTCAAACAAAACTCCTAACCTCATTTTGTATTTAACCAGACAGACATCAAAAAGAAGATGTATAGAGGACAACTAAGCTCAGATGCTCCATATCACAGGTCATTATAGAATTACATATTGAAACAAGAATGAGATGATTTGCGTACCTACTAGAATGGTTAAAATGCAAAACAAACACTGAAAACACCAACTGTGGGTGAACACGTGGAGCAGCAGGAATTCTTACTCAGGGAGGGTGGGAGTGCCAAATGGAGCATATACTTTGCAAGACATTTTGGCAGTTTAATACATTTTGGCATATTTATACCAAACTACCCAGCAATTGAACTCCTTGGCATTTACCCAAAGGAGTTAAAAATTTATGTCCTAACAAAAAAACCTGCACATGAATGTGTATTCATAATTGCCCAAATATGGAAGCAAACAAGATGTTCTTTAATGAGTGAACATATACATCAAATGTAGTATATTCAGAAAACGGCTTCTATTCAGCACTGGAAAGAAATGATCTACCAAGTGCTGAAAAATCAGAAATTAAAACACAAATTTTAAGTAGAAGAAACCAATCTAAAAAGGGTTACATAACGTATGGCTACATTCATGTGATGATTTAAAAAGGTTAAAAAAAAAAACACAAGGAGACAATAAAAAACAGTGATTGTCAGAAGTTAGGAGGAAGTGAGCAAAGCACAGAAGATTTTTAAAGAAATGAAACTATTCTGTTTGATAATAGAAAGGTGGATACATGTGATGATACAATTGTCAAAACTCCAAAAATGTACAATGCCAAGAGAGAACTTTGTTAATATAAACCATGAACTTTGGAAGATAATGAAGTGTCGATATAGGATCATCAACTGTAATGGAGCTCCCATTCAGTATAGGATTTTGACAGGAGAGGATGCTATATATGACTGGGGTTAGGGGATATATGAAAACTCGGTTATTTCTGCTTAATTTTAGTAGTCCTAAAACTTCCCTAAAAATTCCCAGAAAGCAGTAGTTGCAACTAGCTTGGTAAAGTAAGAATGTTAAAATTTTAAAATTCAATTTCTTTTTGATTAATATGTTATATTAAAAGAGATCTGTTGGACCTTTCATTAGTAGGTAAGTAGAGGGTTTGTTTTCTTTAAGACAAAATGTTTTGATTTTCTCTCTAAGTTTAGGAATTCTTTGTATTCTCTAATCTTAAAAAGGGTTTCTGAATTTTGTGTTAGTATTTTAATGAGTAGTTGACCTTTTATTGGTATGCTTTAAGAGATATTACAACAAAATATTTTTAAAAAATGAGTAGCAACAGGCTGGGGATGTGGCTCAGGGGTAAAGCAGTTGCCTGGCATGTGTGAGGCTCTGGGTTTGATTCTCAGCACTGCACATAAATAAACCAATTAACTAAATAAAGGTCCATTAACAACTAAAGAAATATTTTTTTAAAAAATGAGTAGCAGACATTATCTGTATAAGGAATAATTCAGGTAAGAAATCCAGGGAGGACAGGGAGAACATTGGCAGAACACAAACAATGGTCTCTGAGCAAGAAGATTTAAGAATGAATAAGAATATTAAAAATATATTGCTCCTTGTAGTACTATCTAATTGTCCCAAGGTGCGGTGTGTGTGCGTGCGTGTGTGTGTGTGTGTGTGTGTGTGTGTGTGTGAAATCAATGTCCTAACTAAGCAATTGTCCAATTTGTAAACCATGGGAGGCCTATGGCACCTAGAGAGCTTGCCCAATTATCAGATTGCAGGGAGTGATTCTGAGGGCAGGCTCTGGCTCCATATCTTTACTTGGTAACTATCTGCCAACCTCACAGAGACTGTATCCTTTAATGGCTTATTGTTGAGTATAAGATCAAGGTTAAACCAGGAACAATAAGTTACAGAGTCCATTCCAATTGAGAATGCTAGAGCTCTCCATTCTGTAATTGTGAGATCATATACCAGGCAAAGACATAGCCCAGGACATAGAGGAGAGTTCATACAACAGAAGCAACTTTGTATAGAGAACAAGCAAATATATATATATACATGTGTGTGTGTGTGTGTGTGTGTTATGTGTTTGTATATACACCCTTTTCTAAAGGGAGTGCTGGACTTGCACTGGAATCCCAGTTCCAAAAGTTATTGATTGATGTCTTCATTTTTTCATTCATTCAAATTACTATATTAAATTTCCAGACACTACATGATTTTGAGCTAATATTAATAATCTTTCTACTTCTCACATTAATCACGTGATGGAAGGTTTATTTAATAATAATTGTCTAATTCAGTAGAATTAAAAGAATCAACTGAGATAATGTTTTCTATTTTGTGTGTTTTTTTTCGGAGGGTGAGGGGGTAAACAGGGATTGAACTCAGGAGCACTCGACTACTGAGCCACATCCCCAGCACTATTTTTTTGTATTTTATTTAGAGACAGAATCTCACTGAGTTGCTTAGCGCCTCACTGTTGCTGAGGCTGGCTTTGATCTCATGATTCTCGTGCCTCAGCCTCCTGAGCCACTGGGATTACAGGTGTGCACCACTGCACCTGGCAGAGATAATGTTTTAATATCTAAAATAACCTATAAACACCCTATTTTAAAATAATAATAACCAAGCCTTTGCTTATTGGAAACGATGCAAACACAATTCACATTTCATTTTTGCCTTTCCTACTGTGTGCACTATGCATACAGGCTGCATTTCTTTCCTGATCTTAGAAAGTCACACTCCCTTGTACCATTACCTGAATTGAAGAGTCTTTCCACATTGTAAAATTGAGACCTAAGGAAACATTCTTTTGATTTTGTGTTAAGATGAGAAGGAGTTGGATGTTTGTTTTATTTGTACTCAAGATGGTACATTCCATTATTACAAATGCCACAGTTAGAAACTGAAGTCCCACTTCTAGGCTATAGGGAAACACAAAAGGAAGTGAAATTAAGGACTGCAGCCTGCCTGCTACTAAACTACAGAATACTCCATGTCCTGGAGATGAAATGATTCAATTCCATTCCAATGCAGAATGATGTGAGAATGAAACTGATAGGAGAGCAAATGGAAACAGCTGTGTTTTACTGCAACACAGACAGTCGGCACATTTTGCTGCTGATTTACAATGAAAACGGAAATTGTAAGTGACAGGCTGAGGGTAGTTTATAAAGCAAACATTTGGAAGCCTTGGAGGTGCTATTGCTTTATGAGAGACAACCATCTGACCCACCTTTTCCCTTATGTGCGGTGACTGAATTCTCTTACCAGGATGGAAATGCAACATTTCACATCAAAAGAAAAATGCCCTGTGACTAGATGAAAGTAAAGTCTCCTATGGAGTCCAGAGTGTGTGTGATGATTTCATAAATACTAATGTAAAATCAGTAATTAGTTAAAAAAAAAAATCCCTGGCGGAGGGGTTTTGGATCCTGAACCCTTGGACAGAAGTACCTCTTCTGTCCACAAGACAAGAAATCAGAAAATAAATAGAGCAAAGCTGACACCATGGTTCAATAACCTGGGAATTGATTCAGAAACATTTTTCTTCCTCCTGTTTGGATTTTATCCTCATGTTCCTTCATTTGCTGCTTCACCTCTAAGTGTTGTGACCTGGTGAAGATGGTTGGAAAGTAAGGTTTTTATTTCTGTTGAATTACCAATTAGGGCCCAACTTACCATCAGCACAAGTAACAATATTTTCTTTATTTCATAGGTATTATCTAGGATTCTCAAGTAAGTAAGGCACAGAAATGCGTTCTGGCTCAGAAACATTTCAATCTGGCTTAAAAAAAAAAGAAAGAAAAAGAAAATGGTATTTTCCATTTGCAGTAACCCTCTTATTCCTAAGTACACAGGCAATTTGGCACAGAGGTTGGTCAAATACATACAACCTTGCAATGTAATTGCCAACAATTTTCTCTAACATCCAGACTTGCAGATGGATCTGGAGATGTGCTTCCGGATTTCTCTTACTCTGAGTGATTTGTTTCACAGAAGCCTGTTTCTGTCTTCCTACTCTGTTAATACAGGCTTTTCTAAAAGCAACACACACAGAAAACACTCAAGTTGTACATCTGGGTAGTAATATCTATTCATGCTCTTAGACAATCTTAACCTACCTTATAACACTCTAAGATTCTTTTCTAATGGATCTAGTCCCCCCCCCCCTTTTATAAAAGTCTATTACCTTGGCTTTCATTAATATATGACTGGGTTATTGCCAGTATCTGCAACTCCTCTTGCTTTATACTTCAGTTGATTGATAAAATAGCATGGCTAGCACAGTTGTATGGAAAATTTATTAATCATAAAAAATAAATAGAGTAAAAAGATTTAAAAAATTTGTGCCTTTCTAGACAGAATTAAGGGATAAGTATCTCAAATTCTTAAGCAGAAGGTACATAAATATAGAAATAAGTGAGACATAGGTTGGCAATAGGCTATCTTAGCACCATGAACGTGGTCTGATGAATAAACAGAAAATGTATTATTTGTATGCTTAGAAGAATAAAAAGTCTTCATAATGGAGAGGGCAGTGGAGCTGAATCCGGAAAGACAAATAAGATCTAATTGATTAGAAAGAAGGGGTAAGTGTATTTTTTCTGAAATATAGGGCAGCATGTTCAAGTACGAAGAGTTTTGAAAGACAAGGACAAAATTATTTGTGACTGCAATGAAGAGATTTGGGAAACTGTGACTAGGACAAGTCACGGTAAGGAACTTGAAGGATGAGAAGATAAGTTAGGACAAGAAGTCAGGGTGTCAGACAGTAATGCAATGCTAAAGGCATGCTAATGCATTTTAATATCGTATCTTCCCCTTGGACAGGTGGAAAGCACTTTTGTGTGTTCCTCAGTGATGAGATTATTAGATGATGACCAGATGGTCCAAAATTGTATATGCTTTCCAAATAATTCATAACTTCGATATGACTCAGGTTCATTGTGATAAAAAGAATGAGGAGAATATTCCTAAGGGGAAAATTTTAATTAAAATACCAACAATAAACAGTAATAATTGAAAATTTGGGGAATACATACTGAAAGCCATGGGAAAATATTTTGAATTTTCCTTTTGCTTGTTTTCTTCTAGATGATAATGAAAAATGATTCAATTATAGATGTAAATATTATTCCTACCCAGATTTTTGAATTCCATCTCTGAAAGCAATGTGGAAATGACAGGAAAGACTCTGGTTCTTTTAAGAGTTGGAATACCATTGAGGAATAACCTATCCAAAGATGATTAGCTCCAGGATATTTCTTGTACCTAAAACTTTTCAGAAAGGACTGCCTGTTGTTTTGAAGAATTTTTGGACTTTTGGAGTCAAATATTACTGACTTAAGTATCATTCTTCTACTATTCAGTAGCTCAGTAAGATAGACAAAATATATAAACCTGTATTAGCTATCATTTGCTATATAATAAATGCAAAAAAATCATTTGTTGGTTAAAATAGTTATTATCATGGTTCTGGGTGTTGTAATTTTGAGTAGCTTAGTTGACATTCTGGTTTGTGATTTCTCATTAGTTTGCAATAGAAAGGCTGTAGAGGTAGGTGGCAGGGCATCTGACTCTGTCAACTGGAGGTCCTATTTCCTTGCCACATGTTCCTCTCAATGACAGTAAGGGAGAAGCCACAATTTCTGTTATGAGCTAGTCCCATAGAGCCACATGTATTTTACCTTCTTCTACTTACTGCAAGAGAATTGTTAAATCTACAGCAATTCAAGGGAAGGGAAATTGTTTTAAGTTTTGAAGGAAGGTGTATCAAGGAGTCACTGAGTATATTTTTAAATCACCATACTAAGTTTCCTTGTCTTCATTTAAAAATATGAATTAAAATATGTACATGAAAGGGATAATGTAATTGTGCCCAGTCATCTGAGAGTCAGATTCAAAATAAAATCCGTCTCTCTCCCTCTCATCCTTCTTTTTCTATCCACCTTCCTCTGCTCCTTTCTTATCCATTGCTCTTGGTTATTATTCATGTCATCATCACCATAACCATCATCATCATTATCCTGATATTCTTCAGAAGACATATGATTATCTGAATTTAAAAATGGAATGTTGGAGAACTCTCTTTCATGTAGGAGATAGCTACTTTAGTGAATCTATGTGCAGGGTACTTTTCCAAGTGCTTTAAACAAATATTTACTGATATCCTTCTCAGAATTTAAAACTAGGCAATAGCATCCACTTCTGTAAAAATAAAGTGACACGACAGAGTTCTTTTATCCCTAGCCTCAAATAATCATCTAAAAAATGGTAAAGTCAGAGTTTAATCAAGCAATCTTCTCTTGATAAACATACTATTCTCCCATGTAAGCTTTTCAAACTTATTTTGAAAAATGCACAAGCCAAATAAAAGCAAAATAATATAGAAAATATATAAACTTCAGAATATTTCATAGACTTTTTTAGCTTTTACCTTTAATTGATAAACAAGAAAAGATGACAGAAATAAAATAAACAAAAATTTAATTAAAGAAACCAAGATAAATAGGTGTTATGGCCAATCTTTATTGACTTGGAAATACATTGCTCTGGAAAAGAATAAAGGAGTAGTAATACTGCAAAGGAGACAGAAAACTTTCCCCCTTAAGTAATTTTAACATAGTCCATACAGTTAGGGATTTAAATCTTTAAGAATAATTACTATAAGGGAAATTTTAAAAATTCAAGATTTTAGTCCATGTCATTTGAAAAGATAAAACTGTCTATTTATATTATGTTATTTCTTTAAACTTATATATAGGAATTTTATCAATATTTCTTTGCCCAATAATATAGATATCCCTACATCTGAGAAATTTCATTGCAGGTACACATTGGTTTCTCTTCTAAATTAAATTTTTGTTTCCATATCTCTTGGGTCAATTATGAGGATTCAAAATTAAGAATGAAGCTGCCATTCTGAGGAAAAAGACTTCAAATGAATCCATTTAATGTCCTAAACATGAAGAGACAATGTTACAACATAAGTAGAATAGGATTATTGAGCGCTTTAGGGGAGATGAATTTCAGTAAAGGACCTGTTTCTAACTAGCCATGAGACTTTAGAAAACTCATTTAACCTTGATTGACCTCTAACTTCACTTTAGAACAAATGAACTGTAGCTTCCCAGTATCTTTTTTTTTTTTTTTTTGAGAGTGAGAGAGTGAGAGAGAATTTTTTTAATATTTATTTTTTAGTTTTCGGCAGACACAACATCTTTGTTTGTATGCGGTGCTGAGGATCAAACCCGGGCCGCTCGCATGCCAGGCGAGCGTGCTACAGCTTGAGCCACATCCCCAGCCCAGAGTATCATTTTTTACTGTGTAAAGACTTTCCATGGATTCTTAGATTTTAAAATGTAACTAATTAGTCATTTTAGAAGAATGGGAATAATAACAAATTAAAAGGACACTACCTGTTTTAGGCAGCTGGTATCTTGTAGCTCTATTATGACACATTTCTCTACTGATACATGTCTCATACTTTTTAGTTCATTTATTCATCTTTTACCGAAAAGGATTTTGATTTCCCCTCCTTTCAATTGCAACTGCATTTTTATCTCTACTCTTCTAACAAATGATTCAAAATATTCACTCAATAGAACTGAAACTTCCTGAGAAAGAAATGAGAAGATCAAAATAACTGAGGTTAGGCACAGCCTCAAAATAAAACATACCATAGATACATAGATAGATAGATAGATAGATAGATAGATAGACAGACAGAGTGAGTGAGGGCTTCCCTGAACAGGAGCTGAGCATGTCCCCTTAGCCTAGAGTAATGGGGCTGTGGAACTGGCATTGCATGCAGTCCTAAACAAGTGGGACTTAACCTACACTCAGCAAGGAAGTGCAGCTCTGGGATTGGGCATCACCTAATGGGACTGTGCTACACAGCCCTGTTTGTTGTAACACAATCCCTTGCCTTATTTGATTGGAACAAATAATAAATAAACCCCTAATAACAACAGGGGTTCAGGGTGCGCTCTGTCTCTCTCTTGCCTCTTGCCTCCCTGACCCTCCAGGGCTGGAGCTGACACCTGAGGTCTCAGAGCCATCCCTGATCCCTGCAAAAGGTATTTCTGTGTTTGTGTGATCTTTTTGTTGCCATACGAATTCACGCCGAGTGACCCTGAATCCATCAGCCTGCATGGGATGTGAGTGTTAGATAGATAGATAGATAGATAGATAGATAGATAGATATGCAGATACACACACACACACACATATACCTACTTTAACTTTACTAGACTTTCTAGAGAATTTTTTAAACCCAGGTTGACTTACATTTGTGAAAATTTCCTCTTTAATGAAAGGTTGCTCATTCAGATATTCTGATAACGATTGGCACCAAGATGTCTTAAGCCTTTACATTGCCAATAATGCGGGTATCATGAGGTTGAAATAACAAATTGATTGAAAACCCACAACGATTAGGAAATTATTTAGTCTTTTCAAAGTGAATGCCATTTTAGAGTATAAGGTCAGGCTTATCTTTTAACAGTTTATTTTTAGACTGTTTCTGCTTGTTCATTAAGGTATTAACACCTCCATTATTTTTCTCTCTGGTCTAGTCCACTAATATATTCTCACAGTGAATATATCCATATGATGAGAGCAGCTGTGGCAAACCACTATCTATTCCTTTCTCATTTTAAATTTACTGATTCAGCCAACAGCGCTGTATGATTTAGAAAAGAAAAATGCACTGTGATGGTCTAAGAGTGTCTAACAAACATCACAGCAATTTTGAAAATGGTTTTACTATCTGTTTTATATCAGACTCTGTCAAAAAATACCTATGGAGCAGGTTTAATACATTATAGTATAATCTTAAACCTAAATACAACAGGGAATATACTGCAGACTAATACCAAATGAAGCGCTATTGGATTTTGTGTCTATTATGACACATTTCTCTACTGATGCATGCCTCATACTTTTTAGTTCATTTATTCATCTTTTACCGAAAAGGATTTTGATTTCCCCTCCTTTCAATTGCAACTGCATTTTTATCTCTACTCTTCTAACAAATGATTCAAAATATTCACTCAATAGAACTGAAACTTCCTGAGCAAGAAATGAGAAGATCAAAATAACTGAGGTGAGGCCCAGCCTCAAAATAAAACATACCATTATTTACTTCATTAATAAGCCCTTCTTCTCAATATATTAAATGTTAGATTTCTACATAAGAAAAATTTGATGTAGTATAGAAACACTACACTTTATGTGAATTATATCTTCAAAAAGAGGATATTATTATGATGTGACTAGAAAAGTCACTATGAATTTATATTATGATTGTATCTACCTAAATATATTCATAGAATATGTTCTCTTGTGCTCACTCCTTTGTTCTTATAGCAACTGCTTCCTGCTAGGCCCTACACAACATCTTAGATATAGATGATAAACAATAAAATAAATTTAGTTTTTAAATTTTCTTTGGTACCTTTGGTACTTTTGCAGAGGACACAAATACTTATTTAATATAATAACAGAGGTATGTATGTGAGTACGGATGGAAAAAACATCTATGAAGGAAGAGTAGTCAGGTTCATAGGAGAATTTAAAATAGGAGACTAATTAAGGCTAAAGAAGGAAAGTTTACCACAGGAAAATAAAGAACACCAAAGCATAGAAGTGGATATTGGACAGAGGACAGGGGCATCATTTCATACACAAAAGCCCTATAGACTTTTACTGTCAGAAAGCTTTGCAGAGGGGCATTTGGTAGGTTTGAGAGAATGATGGGTAAGAGTTAAGAGAGAGGATGACCACACAGGATGCATTGTGAGAGGGTGGCAGAGCCTATCATGTATGAGCCCGTAGGTCAAGGCAAAGTTTGTGTTCATCCTATAGGAAATGAGCAAACTTGAAAGGTTGTAATCAGAGAATCTGGCCCAGGTAATTTATATATGTGCGTGCCCAAACTATTTGCTTTTGGCCAAAGACACTTATATTTCAGTGGGGGAAATATATTTCTTCCTTCATTTTGTTTCTGTTCACTTTTCAAACTCCTTTATAATTGATTTCCTTTTAAAAATTTTTGAATGCGAAATATGCTATAACATTTTTGAAATATTAAAATACAACAATATGAATCAATACACATTATCTGTTATCACATCCAGGTGGCTACATCTGCTAATTTCATTAAACATTTAAGAAATATGATTATCAATTCTCTACAATATTTTATAGAAAATTGAAGCAGATGAAGTACTTCCTAACTCACCCTATGAAGTCAGTACTACTCCTATTTCAAAATAAGACAATGATATCAAAAGAAAGAAAACAGACCAATATCTCTCATGCAGATAGAACAAAAATCCTGAAAACTATCAGCAAATTGAAAAAAATAATGTATGAAAATAATTATACTTCATTACTAAGTGAAATTTTTCCCATTTATACATGACTGCTTCAGCATAAAAAAAAAACAACATAACTCATCATTTATTAACAGCTCAAGAATAAAATTATGTAATTATTTCAAAAGATGGAGAAAAGGCATTTGACAAAATCTAACATATTTATCACAAAATCTCTCACAAAAAAAGAATGGAAAACTTCTCCAACTTCATCAAGAATATCTATTTTAAATTAGAACATGATAATATGGTCATTATTGGTGAGAAGCTACATCATTCTCCTGTAAGATTTGGAACTTAGCAGAGTTGATCCTTGTCATCACACTGAGTCACTCCCTGTTAGTAGAAATTCTAAATAAATCAAAAATACAAGAAAAGGTAATACAAGGTGCATATACTGGGAAGTAAGAAACACAATTATCTTTTTGCCAATGACATGATTTTAAAGTAGCAAATCTCAAAAATATTTCCAGAATTAATGAGTAATAACAGTACAGTTGTAGGCTATAGAGTTAAGAGACAGAAGTCAATGCTTTCTTATATGCCATCAAAAGACAACTAAAATTTGAAATTAAAAAAAAAATTTACATTAGTACCTCCAAAAACTAAGTATGTATTTAAGAATATAACAAAATATATACAAGAGATAGGTAAGAAAAACTACCAAACACTAATGAATCAAACAGACTGAATGGGGAGATACTCCTTGTTTATGGATAGGAAAAGTCAATATCATTAAGATGCCATTTTTTCCTCACTTGATCAATAAATTCAGTGCAGTCCTAATAGAAATGCAGCGACTTACTTTGTGGATATCAACTAACCTATTCTAAATTTTATGTGGAAAGGCAAATGACTGAGATAGCCAATGGGAAGAAGCAAGGCTGACCCTGCCCAGTCTCAAGATTTACAGTGAAGCTGTAGAGATGAAGGACAGTGTGACATGAGCATGGGAGGAATAGAGGAACTCTAAATAAGGCAGAGGGGTGGAAGGGGAAGGGAGGGGACCTGGGGTAATTAATGATGGTGGAATGTGATGATCATTACCATCCAAAGTACATGTATGAACACACGATTTGGTGTGAATATACTATATATACAACTAGAGATATGAAAATGGTGCTCTATATATGTAATAAGAATTGTAATGCATTCTGCTGTCATACATAAATAAAAAATTTACATTAAAAAAGAATAGGAAAATAAATCAGTGAAACAAAAGAGAGAGCCACATGAGACCCACACAAAAATAATCAAATGATCTTTGGCAAACATTAATAGTAATAATGAAGATATACAGACAGAAAACAAGAATGTGAAAAGACCTTCAACTTCATATGTCATTAGGGGATTTTGAATAAAAACAAGAATGGGATAGCCTGTCACACCTATTATGGTGACTGAAATTCAAAACACTGACAGTGTACATCCATTGCTGGTAGGAATGGTGAATGGTACAGGCACATTGGAAGATACTTTCGGCAGTTTTATAGAAAACCAAACAATTTTACCATATGTACTAGTAATAACATTGATATTTTCCCAAATGAGATGAAAAGATGTCCATAAGAAAACCTGCATAACTTTAGTAGTTTTATTCATATTTGTTCAAAATTGGAAACAAATAAAATGTCTTTCAATGGATAGTTGAAAAAAAGAAAAATTGTCATTTATTCTTTCGCAAAAGAACAAAGAGAAAAAAAAGTTGACTTGTATTTGAAAGAGATAGGCAAAAGTCTGAAATCCTACCTGTGCATTGAAAGTAATTAATGTGCAAATAGTATCTCGGAAATTAAAAAAAATCAAACTTGAAATTAAATTGGTCATATAGATTACTACTTTCTATAAAAACATAAAATTTACGTAGTATGTCAACTGAGAGCAAGGATGTTTTTATTGTGTAAATATGTTGTATAATGTCCAATATTTTTATAGGTCTTGAAGAAATAGTTTATATTTTATATTTCTTGAGGAAATATTAATACCTACTTCATAGAGTCTGCTAATGAATAAAAGGGAAACCATCACATACAAAATGTACTTAATGCATCTTGTTTCTTTTCATTGTTCCTGTGTATATTCAAATACAGAGAAAGATGCACACATGCAAACCCAAATTCACATGTATATTCTGTACAAACCTGGAAGCCTGGTTATGGCAAAAGCACAGCCCTTTTGAAGTGCAGATCAGCTTTATAGGAATTTGTTGGCAGGGAAACTGGAAACCCTGGATTATTGGACAATCCACCATAAAGGGAAATTGCAAACTAGACGCTCTGAAAATGTTAAGCATCTCACAGTTCCCTCTGAGGTGTAAACATCATGACATTCTCCCATTCACAGAGGCTTTAAAGAATGGGAACAGGTCAGTGCTCAGGGTGGCTGAAATCGAGAAGCAAAGTTCTACCCAGGGAGTGGTCAAACACTTTCATTTCCCGGGAACTGAACAAAGAGATTTTGCAATCTAGATAAGCCTCTTTTCATAGATTGAATCCTCTCCAAAGGGCATGTGAACTGTTGATAGCCATAGACTCCTGGAGCTAGTTTATTTTCTAAACTCCCATGCATGTGTGTCTAATATCTACTTTCATTTTCCAGTCTTAGTGGAAATAATGCTGATATTGTTCTGCTGTCAGTGAAAACGTGTAAATGAAAACTTATGAGGAAATTTGTTCTGACACTTCAAACAGTAAATAATTCTGGTCTGTTTATACTGATGAGGAAACTGATGTGCCTTTGTTATTTCCTTCTCTCTATGTCAATACTGCTATCGGATTGTGAAGGCAGTCTATGAGGAATCCTAGAAGGTTCTAGATTGTTTTACAGAGAGGTACTTTTCTTGTTTCAAATAGTGCATGTCGGCTAGGTTTGCAGATAACTTGATGGCATTGCCTATTACCATCTTCTCCCTTGCATTCTTAGATGTTAAGCAACTGCCTTCGCATTTATATATCTCCACATGTTTATTTCCCACATCTGTTCAATAGGTCCCTTTTCTCATTGTTACTTGAGTTCCACATATTCAGATAAAAACGTCAGGAGTAGTTAACTGCAGCCTGAATACTGTACATCCTTTTCAAGTTTCATTTTTTTATTCAGTATTCAAAAACTGCTAATTGTGCCTCAAACCAACAAGGCAATTGGTTTAGTTTAAGAACTATAACAATGAATAAGATAGGTATAATATAGCTATATGGAGAGTTTATGCTTTAGAGGCAAAAATTGATGACAAGTGAACAAATTGTTGACAGGGTGGTTCTATATTTTATCACTATTAAAAAAGTGAAAACAAAGGGATAGAATAGAAAAATAAAGGCATGAGAAGGATAAAATTTATTTCAGGGAAAGCTCTGTTAAATATAATATTTGAGTTGAAACATAAGAAAGAAAAATAAGCAAATGGGAGATTGGGGCATGTTGCAAATGGAAGTTACATTGGGTAAACAATCTATGAGCCAAAAAAGAGCTTAGGACACTTTAAAAACTGAAAAAAAAAAGTCAATAAGGAAATAGTTCATGAATGGAGCTGGAAATTGTGCAGCATGAAGTTGATTAAGCAGTATATCCTATAATTAAGAGTACATAATATGTAAACTTAAATTTCATGCTTATTTTTATATAGTGGCTGAACATTGAAATATTTAAATAGGAAGCAACAGACTTACTTTTAAATTTTAGATAAATTAATTATTCATCCTAAGTTATAAAATAATAGATATGGGTTTGCTTATGTGTAGACCTAGTGTGAGAAATTTCTGGCTTGGATTATGATAGGACAATGTGGGTGAAGAGACTGTATTTAAATCCTTTTAAAAGCTAGTGTTAGAATCCATCTAAGACCTACTTTAGAAATTGGATTGATAAGGTCCACTGATATATTGGATATAGAAATGAGGAGAACAACATACTTGACACTGACTTTTTTATTCTGGTATAAGTGTTTGGGATGTGGTTCTGCCATTTCCTAAGGTAGGAAGCATAAAGAGGAGGTAGAAATACTGAAAGTGAGCTTATAATCCACCTTATGTCTCATAATCTTCATCTGAAATAGCCAAGTACAATTGCATATCTTTGTTATTTAGATTTAAAATTAAGTAGCATAAACTAAAGAAATTACTTAATCTCAGGAATGAATGGATGAAATCACCTTGAAAGGGAATAGAAAAAAGAGAGAAGGGTGTGATATCACTCTAAACCATACAATATTAAGAATCTGAAAGCAGTTTAAATCCTGTACCTTTTTAATTCATCTAGGTACACATTAAAAAATGTTTTATGTATATGTTCATTTTAAGTACCCTTCAATTCATCTGTTCATCTTTTATTGCAGTTGAAATGTTATAGACAGTATCCTAAGTTTAAACTTATATATGTTTAAAACAACAACAACAAAAAAAATCCTCTTGTTTTTATGTAATCTTGGAGCTGTCCAGATTTTTCTATTCAACATTTGCATTTTCACTGAATAATTACAGGATGTTTAGTTTCCTTTGGCTAGTGGAGGCAAAAATTGAAAATTTAAAAGCTTGGACACAGAGGAAAAGAGGTGTTCTTCTTCAGCAAAATGTGCACAAATCTAATTTTGCTTTGCAATTTCTCTTTGCTGCTGCCAAAGGCACACTTTTCAGGAATAATACTGCATTTAAATCCTTTTAAAAGCTGGTGCTTGAGGTAAGGATGTTCCAGCCAGATAAGTAGCAGAAGCCAACCTTGTTAGGAGATCAATGTGTTAGAACAGACTTGGATTGAATATGGTAGTTGTGTGTGGAGGGAAAAAATAATATCATCTGAGTGTTTCTCTGGATAAAAAGAACTTTACAGTCCATCTAATCTCAATGTTACAAAAGAAGAAATCAAAGTTCACAAAGGATAAGTCAATTTCTCAAGGTCACTTGGCTAATTAGTAGCAGATGTGGAACTTGAACTCAAATTTCCAGGTTGGGGCCGCTACACTGTACAAGCTGACTTGACCCAGCATGCATATGCATCTGACTGGCTAGCCATTGCATCAATGAGTTCCTACTGAGTATGTTAGACTTCTGGCAAGATAGCTGCTTAATTGGAGTTCTAATTCTTGCTATAAAGCAAAATATATCTTAAAGTCTCCAGGAGGTCTCTTCAGAGTTTAAGAACACAGTACCAACTTTAGGGAAAGGGCAGATCCAAAGAGGTTTGTAGTTTCTTCCACTTCACTAGTTGTCATTCCCTCCAGGTTTTGAGCTACTGCCTCTTTGTCACTATAACTTTGAGATTAAGAATATCAAGTTTTAGAGAAACACAAAATCAATGATCTCCACTGCACACATTGCCTTGGGATTATTTAAATTACAGATGGTAGAAACAGTTTTGTATGAAGTCATAGCATGTGCATGCAGATTGGGCGAAAATGCTTTTTGCCCCCTGTTACTTATTACAATTTTTAAAATTGAGAACTCAATTTCTGATGACCAGTTAAAATTCAGTTTTGATCCATTGGATAGCTATGTTCATTCCCTGAATTCTATACAGGTCAAATAGCTTACTAGCAATACTGGATAGGGCAGTGATAGAAGTGGGAGAGCGAAGGTGTGTTGGGTCAGTAGAAAGAAAAACTGATGTGGGCAGAGATATTCTTGTTGCATCTTTTTTTTTTTTCCTTGTGGTGCTGGGGATAGAACCCAACGTCCTGTGCATGTGAAGTAAGCACTCTACCAATTGAGCTGTATCTCTTGTTCCATCTTATCTTCACTAATTGCATTCTTGCAGTCTTCCTCCTCCTCCTCCTCCTCCTCCTCCTCCTCTTCCTTGCCCTCTGTCACCTAGATGCCACTTAATTTTCTCCAATGTGGGTGGCAAATTTGAACCTCCTCCCATGACAAATGTGATCTATAACAACAACCCCAACATCTGTTGACTGCTTACCACTGATTTCTACTCTGGCATCTCGTGGATTTTTCAGGATCTTCCATGAAATCCTGTGGTGGCCCAGGTCTCCTGTATTCTCAAATTCCCAAATCAATTTGTGGTTTCTTCTCACTACCATTTCTAGGATTTCCTGCAAGCAAGAGCATCTAAGTTCTCTGTAGATTTCCACCAACCTTTCTTTATCAGCTGGGATTATAACAATTCTTATTACACATATAGAGCACAATTTTTCATATCTCTGGTTGTATACACAGTATATTCACACCAACTTGTGTCTTCATACACATAATTTGGGTATTCCTGTTGCTAAAGAGATCTCATTGGTTAAAGCTCCTCTTGGTTTATAGGGCAAAGAGATATATGGTTATATACTAACCTGTCTGTATACATATATCTATAACTATTTCTTCATATAACCATATGTGTTAGGTCACATTCTGTTATTATAACAAATACCTAAGATTTTTGTAAATCAGAAGGTACTTTTTGGCTCAAAGTTTTGAAAGGTTTAGTTCATGATTGCTTGGTCTTATCATTTTGGCACCTGTGATAAGGTGGCAGTAGCATGTAATGCAACTGTTCACCTCATGGCCGGGATATGAAAGAGGGAGGAAAAGAAAGGGGCTGGGTCTTAATAGTACTTTTAAAGGCATGCTCCCAGTGACCAGAAGACCCCTCACTAGGCTTTGTCTCTCAAAGGTTCCACCACTGTCCAATAACAGCACCACAAGCTGGGGACCAATCCTTTAACACATGAGGTTTTTTTGGAGACACTCGTCTAAGCTATAGCACTGTATGTATGCATGTCAGACTAACATGAGTTCAAAATGATGTTTTCTTTCCACCCTCTCAGTTTTTGTCATGTTTTTCAGGCATTCTGTTATCAAGGTACAAACATATTTAAGACTATCTTCTTGAAGAATTTTCCCATTTAGCATAATGTCATACTTGTCATTATTCCTAATACTTTTCCTTCTGAAGTCAGTTTTTTTTTTTTCAAATAATATAGCTACAACAGCTCTCCTTTGACTAATGTCATCACAGTAAATCATTCTTCATCCTGTTAACTTTAACCTATCATAGTCTTAACACTTAATGTGGATTTCTTCTAGACAGTGTGTTGAATTGTGTATCCAAATTCTGTCCTTAGTTTTGTTTATTTATATGAGAGACTAACAAAAGATTATTGATATATTTTTATTGCATTTGTTTGCATTGTAGTCAGAATCTTCCATTTTAGAACTCTTAGTTCTTCTTTCTCTTTTCTTTAGTGACTGATATATATATATATATATTTTTTTTTTCCACCGTCAATTATAACTACCTCATTCCCCATGCACTGCAGGTAGCTTATGGCTCAGGATTCACAATTTCTGTCTGCAATCTCTGAGACATTGCTGTTTCATTTTACTGATCTATGCCATTGCTACTATTATTACTTTAAGCAAACAGCTACCTTTTAGAGCAATTAAAAATATGAACATATGACACATTTTATATTACTAAAACTATTGCCTTCTTTTCATAGATCTCAGTTTCTCACCTATTATTGTTTCTTCGTGAAGAAAACTTTAACATTCGTGCATGGAAGATTGGCTTGTAATGAATGCCTTCAGTTTTTGTACACTGGAGTTCAATTTTATTTCTGTTTCACTTTAGATGGATAATTTCAATGAATACAGAATTTTAAAGTGGCATTTTCATCTTTCACTTTGAAAACTTAATAAGTCACTCCACTATCTTCTTACATGTGTCCTAATTCTGTATCCTTGCCTGTACAGAGTTAAGCTTTTGCTTTCTCCTTTCATTTTCTTTTCAGCTGACTTATTTCATTTTTTAGGGTATTTTTCATTTGTGTTTTTTTTCATATTTTGAATATGATATATGACCTACAAATAATGTTTTATCTCTTTTTTTTATTTTTCAAGTTTTACTCGGTATTTCAGTTTCCTGGCTTAGTGGTTGGGATTTGGCATCTCTCATTAATTTTAGAAAGGTTATTGGTCATTTGTCATTGTTTCTACTTTTACTTGTTTAGTTTGAGAAGTTTTCATTAACCTATTTTTCAGCTCACAGATTTTTTCATTGGCTATGCTGAGTTTGCAAACATCAAAGGAATTCTGTATTCCTCCTATACCATTTTTGGTGTCCAGTATTTATTTTTGTTTATTTCTTAGAGTTTCCATGAAGCTCTGTACTTACATTACTTACATGATTTTGCCTATTGCCATGTTTTTATTAGTGTTTTTAACATACTATTTATGGTTATTACAGTTATGATTTATTTCCTGATAATTTGTGCATCTATGTCATACCCAATTCTCATTTTGCTACCAGTTTTTTACTATTCATACTGCAAATTTTCTTGTATTTTGCAGTGTTCTGTAATGATTTTCTTGAAAGGTAGACATGTTGTATCAGACAAAAATGAGGAAATGAGCCTTCACTGTGGAGACTTTTGTTATTCTGGGTTAAAAATTGGACTTCTTTTAATTCTTTGAGGTAATTACAAAGATTAGAAGCTTCAAATCCCTCCCACACCCAGGATTTATCTCCTCCCTTGGCTTGGGCTTCCTGTAAAGAGAGTCTATATCTTGCAATTCCTGCTTGTAATCTGTGGTTATTCTGCTGGAGCTCTGATTGTGTGCTAGTGAAAAGAGGGGAATGAAAAGCATTTTATAATATTCCAATTAAGTTTTGGTTTCTTGATGGGAATACATCTCTGGTCTGTGGCACTCACAAATGTTTCTTCTTGCATCACACTTTCCCCACCAACTCACATGGGATAGGAAGACTGGAGAGAGGTGGTATGTGGAACACCCTGCATAACTTCTGTGAAATATCTCTGATTTTGAAGAAATAATAATAACTGTTTTTTCCTTGGAGAGCATGCCTTAGTTATATTGACAACTCTGAGAGTTTCCGCTTTATTATGCGAGAAACACTGTGGGATTTTTCTCTGATCTTTACCCTGAAAACCCAGGGATCTTCTACAGAGGAAGGCTATAAAATATGCTGCCTTACACTAAGAATTCAGCCCTAGAAACTTGTCACTTTTCACTAGTCTACAGTCAGCCTCCAGCTATGTATCAAAATTATCATGAAAGTAAGTGATCCTAAACTTGTTGGCTTCAGTGGCTTCTGCTGCACATAAGCAGATCTCAGCTGTGATTCTCTGCATTGTTCTACGTGTGTCAGTGTGTCCTACAAACAGGGTTCATTCCGAGTTCCAGGAAAAGTCACCACTTTTCAGTTTCCCAGTTTTTCTCATAGGATGGAAATTATGACTTTCAAGCTCTTTGTATATTGTATTATGAAATCAAAAGTTCTAGTTATCTATAATTATTTTTTTTTCTAATTGAGGTCTAATTTCCCAAATTATGAAAAAATAAATCTTTGGAGGGGGTAAATTGAGTTGATTTTACTAAACTGAGAAATAGTTTTCTAAATCCCAGTGTTCCATATGGTTTAAGAACAGACTTATAAAAATGTCAATAAAAGTCCATATGTTAACATAAACACTTTAAACTGATTAAACATAAAGATTTTAAAATAGCATGGAATTTTTTTTTTCATATTGGGATTCCTTTATTCACCGCTCCAATCTCACTTAATCAGTAACATTATTATGTTTCCACTTGTTTTATTCTAATTTGTCATATATGACAGCAGAATGCATTACAATTTATATTACACACATAGAGCAAAATTTTATTCATATCTCTGGTTGTACACAAAGTAGAGTTACACCATTTGTGTCTTCATATATGTACTTAGGGTAATGATGTCAATCTCATTCCATCATCTTTCCTACCCCCATATCTCCTCCTTTTCCCTCCTTCCCCTTTGCTTTATCTAGAATTCTAACCCACCCATACCTCCCCCATCCCATTATGAAACAGCATCCTTATATCAGAGAAAACATTCAGCCTTTGTTTTTTGGGAATTGGTTAATTTCACTTAGCATTATATTCTCCAACTCCATCCATTTACCTGAAAATGCCATGTTTTTATTCTCTTTTAGTGCTGATTAGTATTCCATTGTGTATCTATCCCATATTTTCATCATCCTCTCATCTACTGAAGGACATCTAGGTTGGTTCCACAGTTTAGCTATTGAGAATTTTGCTAGCATGAAATTTTAAAAGTATTTATATGAGGAACTTATTATATTGACCACATTTCAAGTTTCATTTATAGGTCCTAGAAGAAAAAACAAACCTTTTCCCTAGAAATCTGGTCCTATGTAAATGAAGCAGAGGTATACAATAGAAAGTAATTTGGGATTAAATTTTTATGCATTCATTGGATAGTAGAACTCTTTGAACTATGATATAAAATATGTCATAAAAAAGAACAAAAAACAGCACTCTCCCATAGTTGGAAGTATTAATAACCATTTTGAAAATACATATATTTTATATTAATTTCATTTCAATACTTTTGTACCTATGATTAGTGCATTTACTAAAATTTTTATTACACAGTGACAAGCAAATAGGTGCATTTTTAGTACCATATATTTATGATTCTAAAAAAAAGTTGAAGCATTTAAAAATATTTGTGTATGACTTTGAAATTCTCTTAATAGCCTACTAAGCCTGCATGAATCTATTACCATGATTTGTTATAAAACAGAGCTATACTTTTAGTAAACAAAATTATCTCACATACTCCAAGAATAAGTGATAAAGAATAGGCAGAAAAATAATAAGAAACATTCAAATAAATATTGTTATATTATTTATATGCCTTATTGTTACAATAATTCGTTATTTATATTTATATACATAGATATTATTTCTCAACATTTTTATGAGATTCTTTGTTATGTTCCCAGTATACTAAGTCCCCAAAATATTATGGCAGTATATAATTTAAATCATTTATGTTTTCTGAATTCTTATTGCTCTACATTCAGAGTTTAAGGTCCATTAGAATATTAAGTTTGTCTGCCAAAATTTAAAAAAAAAATAAGAAGCTACGTTACTGTATATATATTTTGTTATTATGCATATGTTAAACTGAGAACTGAATTGTCTGTGAATAGCTGCTACACAGTTACCATGTGGAAAAGCTTCAGCTCCAAAATAAGCTCTTTTAATTAAACTCCATTATGGAGTCTAGTTTGCTTATTGGATGCTTCACTGTGCAAAATACATTCCTAGATTCCGATTCCTCATGAAGTGATGAGCAACTAAATGAGTAATTTTGAAATAAGTCAACTATAATCTTTATCCACCTTCCAGCAGGTTCAGTTTTAGCCTTCATACTGTCTACTTCTTCTACTTCCTCTTCAACTACTTTTCTCCTCTCTTGTTCATCATCCTTCTTCTTTCTTTATTTCCTATTTTTCTATTTCCAAGGTATTTGTAAGATTTTGAGGTAGTAAGAATTGGCTGTCAGCAATTATTCCATGTTATTTTCGTATATAACTTTATCATGATTACCAGACCACAAAGTAAATGGTATTTCTCTGCTCTGTCCCACAAGAATAAATAAAAGAATTTTGGTCCTTTGCTAATTCAATTGTTGGTTCAATGGCAGAATCCATGGAAGAAGGAAGAATTAAGTCTGATAAATCTGTCAGCTGAAGCTGAACACAACTTCCTTATGTGTGTAGCCATCATATTAAGATGAGCTATTATTTGTAAACCTGAAACCCATGTCCTTACACCTTCCTGTTACTGCTACCCCTGCTAATATGACAGTTACTCTGAAAAGTTGAAAACATGAATCAAATTTCCAGGAACAATGTTTTATTCTTTCATATATGTATTTAATTTAATTTTGATTTATTTTTATTTGAGAAATAATGCTTTTATTGAACGCATGTCAATACACAAACAAATTTTAAATTTTAAGTTTAATTACTTATATTAAAACACTCCAAAACTTTGGGTTCCTAGAACCCTAGGAAAGTTATATTTTATTTCTCTCTTACAAGTAACAGGCAGTCGATGATTGATAAAACAGCTCAATGATTATCAATGGGTACATATCTTTTTACCATCATTCCTTACTAACATGGAAGCCACCTCCGAGTTAAATATGAATTTTTGAGTGAAGGACAACATGAAGAAGAGATGAGACATCTTATGAGGCTCCTCTTTAGGGAGTCTTGATGGAAATCATAGGCACACACACACAAACTGCTTGCTAATATTTCATCTGTCAGAATAGCTAGATACTAAGGAAAACCAACCCTCACGAAAGGTAGGAAAATGATCTTGGAACTAAATGTTATATTATTCTCCCAAATTAATTATTAGCAGAAATTAATATCAGGAATATATATTATATGTGTATAATATAATATGTGCTTAAAAGGAAAATAATCAGAATAAGCATATATTACATTTTTCAGAATGTGTTGTGACAGTGCTAACACAATGGGATCTGTTGAAAAAATATTTCCGAAAGTCAAAATATTATTATCCACAGAGAAGACGCAAATGAAAGTGTCAAGCTTTCAAATTGGTTAACCATAAAGGCAACATTTTGCTGCTCATTAAAAATGTAATATACATAGAAACTGAAAAATATTTTCTGGAGAAAATTTCAGTCATTCAGTATTATAAGATACAATTAAAAAGTAAAAACAAATGTAGAAATGCTGAATAAGTTATTTTTAAACCACAGCTAAGTATTATGATTGACATATAAAAACTTATACATATTAAATGAGTTTAGAAGTAACTGCAAACTCATGAAACTATTACCTATATCAAGACCATCAGCATATAGATTAACTGCCAAAGATTCATCATACTCTTTTTGATAATAATGATGATGATGATGATTAGATTTTTTTCCTTTTATACAAGAATGTGTAGCACAAGATTAACCTTTCTTTAAGGTATTTTAGGAATACAATTTAATATTGTCAACTATAAGTAATATTATTATACTAGGTCTAAAAAAATGCTTATTTAGCATAACTGAACTTTGTACCTTTGAACCATCTCTTCCTCTTCAACACATCCAAGCCCCTAGTAAACATAATGACACTTTCTGCTTCTGTGACGTTATCTATTTTAGATTTCACATAGGAATCAGATAGCATAGTTGTTGTTATATTGTCTAGAAGATTTCACATAGTAAAATGCTTTCTATGTCCATTCTTATAACTTTACAAAAAGCAGGGTTTCCTTATATTTAAAGGCCAAAAAATACCCCTTATCTATTCATCAATGGGTAGCCATTTAAGTTGCTTTCATATCCTGGCATTTGTGATTAAAGCACAATAAATACAATAATTCAGTTATATTTTTGACATAATGATTTAAATTTCCTTGGGTGAGACTGCTGCATCATAAGGTAGTTTTGCAATTTTTGGAAAAACCCCCATACTATTTCCATGATACCTATAATTTATATTACCAGTGCCACACATTCCTTTTCTTCACATCTGCATCAACTGTTACCTTTTTATGAAATAAAACCACTCTAACAGGTAGAAGTTGTAATCTCTTTGTGAGTTTGATCTGTATTTTCAGGTTTGTGATGGTGAGAACATTTTCAATTGACTTACCAGTCATTTGTATGTCATCTTTAAAAACATTAGTCTATACAGGAGCTTCATCTATTTTTAATCATGTAATTTGTCATTTTGGATCTAGCTTTGTTTTAGTCAGCCTTTTCACTGCTGTAACTAAAAGGACCCAACCAGAACAACTTCACAGGAGGAAGTTTATTTGAGGGCTCACAGTTTCAGAGGTCTTAGTGCATAGAAGGCAAGCTGCATTCCTTGGGGCTTGAGATGAGGCAGAACATCATGGTTGAAGAGTGTGGCAGAAGGAAGCAGCTCACATGGTGATCAGAAAGCAGAGAGAAACTCCACTCGCCAGATATAAATATATACATAAAGCCAAGCCCCAATTCCCACCTCCTCCAACCACATCCTACCACTCAGTTAATCCCTCTCAGGGGATTAAATCACTGATTGGGTTAAGATTCTTAGAACCCAATCATTTCACCTCTGAATTTTCTTGCACTGTCTCACATGTGAGCTTTTTGGAGACACCTCAAATCCAAACTGTAACAAGTTGTATGTGAGTTCATTATATACTTTGGATATTAACTGATTAGAGTTTTGCAAAATTTTTCTCTCATTCTATAGGTTACATTTTAATTTAATTTAATTGTTGCATTTGCTTTGCATGAAGTTTTAGTTTGATGTAATATAATTTGTTTATTTTGGCTTGGGTTGCTTGTGCTTTTGATTTTGAATCCAAAATATTGTTGCCAAGACCAAATTAAAATGTTTTCTTCTAGGAGTTTTAAAATTTCACTTCTTACATTTAACTCTTAATCTACTTTCAGTAGTTCTTACAGTATGTTTATGATAAACATCTAATTAAATTCTTCCACATAGGGAGATTCTGTTTTTCCAGTTCCATTTATTGAAGAAATAGTTATTTTCTTATTATATATACTTGGTAACCTTGCTGCAAATTAATTGACCATATATGCATGTAGTTATATTTGTGTGGTATAATGAATTCCATTGGTCTATATTAATATTTAAGTCAGTACTATAATGTTTTGATTATAATAATTTTATACTATAATTTTAAACAACATGTGATCCTCCATACTTATTCTTGCTTTGGCAATTTGGGTCTTTGGTGGTTTTATATTTACTTTTGGACTTTTTCTATTTTTCAGTGAGATATGACTTTGGAATTTTGATGGAGCTTGTATTGAATCTGTATATCATTTTAGGTAGCATGCTTACAATCTGTGGGCATGGAAAACCTTTCCTTTTATTTTTGTTTAATTTCTTTAACCAGTGCTTTTCATTTTCATTGTACAAATTTTTGCCTACTGGCTAACTTTACAGCCAAGAATTGTATTCTTGATGCTAGTATAAATCAGTTGTTTTGTGATATCTTTTTATGATATTTTGATGCTATATATAGAAATACTCCTATTTTTTCTATTTCAGTTTTTTTTTTATAATGAAACTTTCTGAATTGTTTACTAGATCAAATATTTGGATAGAATTCTCAGGGTTTTCTATATAAAACACATGTCATTTGCCAAGAAAGATAATTTTACCCCATTTTTAAACTTGGATGCTCAAAAATTATTGTTGTTCTTGTTTGTGTTATCTTCTAGTTCACTTTAGCTTCTTTAAGATGATAAACTTTAATTCTTTGTCGGACAATTCACAGATTACCATGAAAGGGAGGTTTGTTTTATTCATTTGGTGATATAATACTCTCGATTATTTATGTACTTTAAGCCTAGTATTCTGTCTACACACACTAAGAAGTACTTTCCCCCTCCTATATTTATTTATGGACTTTGAGAAAGTTCTTCACCAATAAGCTGGGAAAGGAAAAACAGCACACTAGAGGGACACAGCCACATCAATATTTATAGCAGCACAATTCACAATAGCTAAACTGTGGAACCAACCTAGATGCCTTTCAATAGATGAATGGATAAAAAAAATGTGGTATATATATACACACACAATAGAATATTATTCAGCAATAAAAGAGAATAAAATCATGGCATTTGTAGGTAAATGGGTGGAGTTAGAGAAGATAATGCTAAGTGAAGTTAGCCAATCCCAAATAATCAAATGCTGAATGTTTTCTTTGATATAAGGAGGCTGATTCATGGTGGGATAAGGAGAGGGAACATGGGAGGAATAGACAAACTCTAGATAGGGCAGAGGGGTTAGAGGGGTAGGGAGGGGGCATAGGGTTAGAAATGATGGTGGAATGTGATGATCATTATTATCCAAAGTACATGTATGAAGACATAAATTGTTATGAATATACTTTGTATACAACCAGAGATGTGAAAAATTGTGCTCTATATGTGTAATAAGAATTGTAATGCATTCCACTGTCATTTACAAATAAAAAAAAAAACTAAAAAAAAAACCATTAAAAAACCTAGGGGAGGAGGGAATCTCAGATCATGTGTATGAATGCACATGTTCTAGTTTTCTTGTTCTTTGCTATGGGAGGAGTGTACCTTAAGATTGTGTGCCTGTTCTTAATGTTGCACAGTCAGGCCTGGTACTGATATCCTCCTTTGTATTTTACCTAAGACATTGCTTCTAAAAGGTACAGAGTTGTGTGATTTTTTTTTTCAAAACAAGCAAAGTCAAGTGGGCTAAGACCATACCTGCTGTTGTGATCCTGTGTGTCTGGGGACATTCATGCATCTTACACAGAAGGATGCACACAACAATATCTATGAGGGGACACAGGGCATAAATGGTTGGGAGTCCACAGGCAAGTCATGTTGTTGCGTTTATGGTTGATATCTTGGTGGAATCCTTGAGCTAATAAGCAGGGTCTGCAGCCAGCTGTTGAGAACCACATACCATGGGCTACAGGAGTTTGGATTAATGGGGTGATGTGGGTACAGTCAAATTGGGTTTTTTGGCCCTTTTAATTGAGTTCACTCCTAGATTTTTGGTTCTGTTAGAATGTTGGAACTTCTTGGCTACACTCGAGGTTTCCCACAAAGGTATTATGTTCTGTGTGTGGTTTAAAAAACTGAGGTTTCTGTGGGAGTAGGAGGGCTACACATTTCTATTCTGCCACCATGCTGATATCACTCTCATTAAATTAATTGAATTGTGAGAATAACCATGTTAGATTTAATCTATTACAAACATTCAGACAATAAGTACATTTTGGCATTGAATATATATGGATATATTTTATTTTACATAAGTACGTTGGAAAATAGTTTTTAAATAGAACTGTGCTAGGGAATCACCAACATATTTCAAATATCTGTTGTTTGGTAAATGGATTTTTTAACAATATTCAATTTCAATTATTTTAAAGACAATTTTTACATGTAAAAATATTCAAGTTTGGATGCTAAATTGTATTATTATCTTTGATATTGTTCACTGACAGCATTTTGAGATAAATTTTGTGCTGTATATTTTGACTTCTTTTGATACAGTTTAAACAATATAAAGTAACTTGTCCCAAAACCAGATTTTTGTGAAAGTCTGCATAACCTCTTCATATTGACTAAACATTTACCTAAAAGAATAAAAAAATCTTCTTATAAACTAAAATACAAATTCCTATACTTCATTAGTACATAGCCCACTCAAGTTTACATATTTATTCATTTGTCCTTAAAATATACTTTAATGAGTGATATATTATTTTCACAACATGCGAATTACTATGTATAATTTTAAAAGGAAAAGAATTCCACAAACAGAAACATTTTGCCCCCAAATAAAGGATCTATGTGTATATTGCTAATATTTTATGAAGTATTCACTGTCCAATGAAAATATGCTGGATGAGAAAAAGGGGAAGGAGGATCAAAGAGGAAATGAATCACTCCAGATTTGAAACAAGAGATAATAATAAATGCAAATAATTAATATGTGTTTGCACTTATATCTATTATGATTAAACAGGGTGGAATTCATGTGTATTTTTCATCTTTAATTACTTATATTTATGTAGTTTGTATTGTTCACTAAGTGAAGCATTGCTGTTTATGTTGTCCAGCTGAAATGTAAAAAAATAAAATCCACTAATGAAAGAAAAACTGGGGAAGTAATAAGAAAGCCTATTGTTTGAGGTTTCCTCATTTCCATGGTTTGCAGCTACATACTATGGCAGCTACTACTGCAGCCCACATTATTTTTTGATATCATTATTATTTCTCCCATAGCTATGCCATAATTATGAAATTATTGAAATATATTAGGTTAAATCTAATTGTATTAAGAAATGTTTTCTTTTTAAAATTAAATTTAGGCAAAGCATAGTGATTCCCACCTTAATCCCAGTGACATTGGAGGCTGAGGCAGGAGGATTACAACTGTAAGGCCAACCTCAACAAACTAGCAAAACCCTCAGCAAGTCCCTATCTCAAATTTTTTGAAAAAAAAAAAAAAGGATACAAAAGTCTGGGGATGTAGCTCAGTGGTAAAGCATTCCTGGTCTCATTCCCCCACTGTACACCCTAAAATAAATAAATAAATAAACCAACCAACCAACCAACCAACCAACCTGAAAAATTATAGTGAAGACAACAAAATACTGATTCGCATTTGGCAAACTGATAAGGTCAGCAGTGCCAATGACTATATAAACTTGCTTAGCATAAGTCACCTTTCTAGGCCTGAAAGTTTCCCACAGTAAACAGGAAAAAGAGTTATCACTTTCCAATATTGTTCTGAGGATTCGGTTAAAGTTGTGTATTTGTATAATTTATGCAGGGTAAATATGATAAAATATTAGGTTGTAATTATTTCAATAATTTAAATGATGATAGAAATAAACATACTTTTTGAAAACAGGAGACCCTATAAATATATTGTTTTTTCCCACTTTTACTTGATTAAGATTTGTAACAGCTGTGTTTTAGAGGACATATGTACAAAACAACTCCCTTGTTGATTAAAGAGAGTAAGTACTCAGAAATAGTCCTAACAAAAAAATGTTCTATTCAATTTGGGCATTTTACACATTGGAAAATATTAATCACCTACTGTGACCTAAATTTATGAAATTCTATGTGAGATTAAGACTTCAAATGGAATTTCACAGTTAATGGTGATTATTTTTTCAATTTTTTGAGGGACAATTTTTACATAAAAAGGGTACACATGGAGGTATACATTTTGATAAGTTTGAACATATGTGTACATGGTCCTCTGTTTAAAAAAATAATTTACCAAAACAGGATAAAAATTTAAGATGCAGCTGTTCCATCGGTCTTCCTGACGCAATAAGTTCTCCTCCAAAGTGTGTGTGTGTGTGTGTGTGTGTGTGTGTGTGTGAGAGAGAGAGAGAGAGAGAGAGAGAGAGAGAGAGAGAGAGAGAGAGAAGTTAATTACAAATGCCAATCCACANGAGAGAGAGAGAGAGAGAGAGAGAGAGAGAGAGAGAGAGAGAGAGATGAGAGATGCTGGGAACCAAACCCAGATACTTGCACATAGTGAGGTAAGCACTCCACTCCTGTGCTATATTCTCAGTCCTGCTCTGACCTCAAGATGAGGATCTGCATTTGGGTTTATGTGAAGTTGTTGCCAAGGATGAAAGAGGATGAAGGAGGAAAAGCCACACTGAGGAGTCTCCTTTATCTGCATCAACTCAACTATGCCAACTGCAAGAAAAAAGTAGAACAGCATGTTTTTGTTGGTGAAGTCAGCAGATGCGACGTGAAGATAAATAGGGAGCAGATGTAATGAGTTAGATAGCTTGCTTTTACATAGACAAATGCGGCTATCTCCATCATAATTGGGAAATGCTTCAGTTGCAGAATTCAATCTGCTTCTTAAGTGCCAAGTTTATGTTTTCTTATCCTCTTTTGAAGGTTCTAAAGGAAAAACAGAGACTGCTCCCAAATATTCTCTAAACAATTATCTGGGAATGTAGAATATTCATTTAAATAAAATTAGTGAAAAGTGACATCAAAGGCAATTTAAAAAAAATATGGACAATAATTAAAGGCAATAGTTTTGAGTTTCTGGTATTAACGTAAATACAATGAAAACAAGAAAATGAAGAAATACAGAAAGATATGTTATTTCTATTCCAGAACTGGAATAGAAAAACATAAGACGCAACAGTTGTGTTGATGGGGTTGGGAAGATAAGGTATGTTGAGAAGGAAAATAAAAACCTGTCATTAGGCTTGGTAGGCCATTTATGAAGGTAGTATTTACCTCCTTGGAAAGGTCCACTATTCTCAGCAGTGAGACTTCTGACCCCTCTTTCTAAACACTGCAGGAAGCTGCAGATCAACTGCCTCTGCTACTTTGGAAGCCTAGTTGTAACATTTTAAGGCAGAAAAAAGAGAAGATATATCCCATTTCATTGGGTGGCAGCTCACAAAAGAAATCATAGAATTCAAGGGAAAAATGTATTAATTCTGAATTCCAGTTCTGATCGTAGGTTGCAGTCCAAACTTTTATCTGAGTGATGTACTAAGCAACCACTAAGTCTAATCACATGGCAATAAATTATTTCTCATCTATTCCTTTTCTGGAAAAACATTTACTACATTAATCCAATCATAATTAAAACTCAGAGCTTTGTTCTTTTCTATACTCAGGAGGTGTGTGTGTGTGTGTGTGTGTGTGTGTGTGTTCGTGTGTGTCTATGATTTATTCTTGATATGATGAGTGAATTCCCGCTGTGTGATTATAGAAATTATCCTGGCATTCCACATTGCTTTTATATGGCCCATAATAAAGTAATCCCTTCAGGCCACTTACCTGACAATACCTTCTATGTATTCTGTCAAACAAAGTGTAAGCATACAGCATCAGAACATAGTCCAGAGACCTGACTCGAATAGACAAGAGTATTTCATTATGCAAATTGAATTGCATGCAGGAATAATGTGGTACAACAATCTCCTAATATATGACTCTGCTTCCTTTCTGTGAGTGAAGACAAAATTTAATGAATCATGACATTCTGCAGTCCATAAAAGGGACAAAAATGGTACAACCTGTACATTGTCAACTTTTGTTCAACAATTTTTTTTTAATTCTGAATGACTCCATTTCTCCATATACAAAATGAAGATGTCTACCTGTAGGGATTTGGTGAAGAGAAAATCAAGTTCTATTTTGTGTTAAGTATACTGTACACACGAGAACTCAGTGCACAATTATGTACACATAGTGTATAACGCCCTTATTCTGACTCCTGCTATGTGAACATAGAATGCTCCTTAAGCTTGTGAAATCAGTTTTATCATCTCTGGGACCAAAAGTACACTCTATAGTGGGTAAGGATTAAAACAAAAGTAATTAACAAAGTAGTTACCATGGTATCTGGCACCATATAAAGGCTCAATAAACATTGACTTTTATGGTTATTGATGAATCTTCTTTCTTTAATTCAATCTCTCTTTTTCTGTTAATCTCTTAAAGAATTTATAGTGGAAAAAAAATAATATGTAATTACTCACTACAGCCTGAGATCATTTTTACATCTATTTCTAGATTCCCAAAGCCTAAAGGATGCTCTGAGTGACTATTTCAGCAAAATTCAGCATAATGTATTGCTACTACATTTCATTAAAAAAAAATTTGCATTCAACTTCCCCTAAAAGGCAGAAACATACATTCAAATGTCTTTTTCTATGTTTTTCTCCTTCAGACACCTGTTTATTAAGCAGTTCTTATTAGTAATGATGATTATGGTTAATTTTAAATTAATTTTAGTATTTTTGATGGAGAGGGCACTAGAAAGAGAAAAGGTGAGGAAAATCTGTTTACTCTTGGAGTCCATGCTATGCCCTGAAGTATGTATGTGAGTGACAGCCTCTTTTAATTCACTTATGTAATTAACTTTTTAGGTACATAAAGAACTTTTCACATGATAATGCTTCAACATTTAAGAGAACAGTATACTTCTATGTTCCCTGTACATATGAGATAGTAGGACCAAGTGGAAGTTAGATGACAGGATCTAAGTCACTTAGAACATGTTGCATGACTTCTTTCACTCTCAACTTTGTTATCTGCAATTTAGAGGTGATAGTAATAACTTTCTAACTTTACAGTGTTTTTAAATTGAATGCATTAGCATCTGTTCAGTTTCTTTCCCTTCCAGTCCTCTTTCTTCTTCAATGACTTCACCATCTAAGGTAGACATCTCTCCTGGCATTTAATCCTGTACCACCAGCATGGGTTAGGTGGAATATTACTAGAAACCAAACACATTTTATTTTATTATTACCCTAGACTTTCTCATCACTTAATTTTTAACCTCCACAACAACTAATTAAGTAATTTAAATTTTAACTGCAAGTTATATTCCTTCTATTTATTTTAAATCTTTATCCATGCCTACAGAAATCAATCTATTGAAATAACTTCCTCCTATCCCAAGATCCTTCATCTTTCTTTCATTTCTTAATTTTTCAGCTAAGATCTCATGGTTTATTATTTTTTAAGACTTCACTGTGTCTATAAATCATCTTGGCACTTTTATTATTGTTATGCTCACCTAGAAAAAACCTAATTAACATTAAACTATTTTGTATTCTTTATGTATATATTTCAATAAGAGGGTCTACTGGAAAAGTAAAAAATGAGGGTATATTAGTATTGCTAAAAGTTATGACTACCTGTGAATACTATTTAATTTTACAGAAAATCTTAATCATGAAAATTAAAATACTAATAAAACTGATAGTTGCTGGGAGTACCCTCCCTCTGTGCATATGAGGGATTGATGGGTAGACACACACACACACACACACAAACACAAACACAAACACACACACACAAACACACAATCATATAAACAATGATAACATAGACATAATTTTAAGAAACTATAATCATACTGCACAGTGTATTTTAGAGAATATTAAATTTAAACAAATGCTAATTTAACAAAGATGAAAATATTCATGAATTTGAACAACACCTGACATTCTAAGAAATATTCCTAAAGGCATGGTTTTCCTCATGGATTTTAAACCATGAGTTTAATATTTAGGGTTGGGCTGGGGATATGGCTCAAGCGGTAGCGCGCTCACCTGGCATGTGTGCGGCCCGGGTTCGATCCTCAGCACCACATACAAAGATGTTGTGTCCGCCGAAAACTAAAAAAAATAAATAAATATTAAAAAATTCTCCCCCCCACACTCTCTCTTTAAAAAAAAAAAAATTAAGGTGAGAAATTAATCCATGTTCCATCATACCCTTCTTTCCAAACGATTGGTACCTTGTAAGTGTGCTGTCTTTGTGTGTGCTTTTGTTAAAATAACAGTTCCCCAGTTTTTAATTTTCATATTTTAGTTAAGTAGATAAAATACTCACTAACTCTCCTTTTTTACCTTGATGTAAAAAAAAGCATGCTATTCATATGCTTCCCCTTGGCTTTTATTGTCCAGAGATGTTTTATTTTGCTTTGCTTACTTTTACTTTTAAAAAATGTATGTAAGGCTGTGTAAATTTTTATATTTTCCAAAAATCTCATTTAGTGATCTTCATGTTATTCATATTCAAATTTGGAACTTTGAATAAAATTTCCAACTATGTTGGAAATTGTTTGGCCATAGCTCAAGCTCTAGAGCTCATAACAATACTGTACATATTAAGGATTTCATAAATATTTATTGAATGTTTGAATGAATGAATATAATGAAACTATGTACAAGACTTGCAATCCTTCCATAGGAGCTTTTCAAAATGTTCATGATACTAAAATCACACGGGATAAGAAATTAGCTCTTCCATTCAAATGTTGCATTAAAATCCTTCATAGTTTTTGTTTAAAGCATGAATGGTTCACAAGGAAGAAAAGAAGATGCATTCTAAACAACTGCTGCATTAGAAGTATCTGGGAGTCAGAGGCAAGTACTGATGGAAGGCTACTACAAAATGTGTAGAAATATCAAAAGTGTAAGAAAGTGACAAGCAGAGATGTGAAAGGAGTCTCCGTCTCCCCAGATGACTGAAGCAGCATCTAACAACATGATAGGATTTCTCAGATTTCACAAAAGCAAATAAAGGTAGCATCAGACACATTTTAGTTGAGTTTTTCCTGTGTAGTTATGAGAAACTCTAAGGACAGGTTTCAGGAGTAGTCACTTGTTCTAAAAGGGAAGCACTTAGACAGAGGTCTAAAGTATTACCCATAAACCCAATGAATAAAAGAATATTCCTGGCACTTCTGTATTATAATGTGCTTATATTTTGCGGCATGATTTTATGATTTAAGTGGATATTTACAGACATCGTTTTTGTTACAAACATGCCAAGCAGAATAGTTACCCACATTTCACAAGTGAGGTTATTGAGGCTAAAAGAGTTTTGTGTCCTGAAATATTAAAATGTACCAAATAAGTATCAGAAGTAGATTTCTACATAAGTCTTCTTCTACATGCCAGTTCTTACCCTCTTTTTAACTTGATTTCCAGTTCCCAAGTAATTGATGCCACTGTCATGTTTATGATCATGACAGGTAAAGCCAATCCTTGATTGCATATTACAGATACTGTAGATAAATACTCAGGATGCAAAAGCAGTTCTTAAACAAAATACATAGTATTAGAAAAACAGTGGAATTTAATCATTTGCATTCCAAAATAAATGATGTATTTTATTGTAATTTATCTACACTGAATATTTTAATTAATATAGTAATTTAATTATATGTATTATTCACATATTTGGAAACAATAAACAAATATTTTTGAATGTTTATCTTGGTCTCCACCTATAGCTGTCATTACCAAGAGACTTAATCACCTACAGATCCTGGAAATGTATTCACTGGAAGACACTGTAATACCAGGCACATGCAGATAAAAGAATGTTCCAAATCCAAGAGCTGTTAATACAATTCTGTCAATATTTTGGAAAAGTATTTCTTTGTGTATATGTACAGAATCATATTTGAAGGTAAATTACTTCTTACCTGAACACATTTCATTTGAAATGAGCAAAGTTCCGGTGTTACCTCCCCTTTGCAGTACAACTCCCACGTGTTTTTATATAGAGGATTCATTTAACACTCAGCAAAAATAAGAGACAAACTTAAGCCTATCTAATTAAGAAAAGTGTCATCTTTTAGCACTCAAAAAATGTTGAGGTGTTTAAAATATCAAGATGTACTAGAGTGAACATTTTATTCACTATTTTTCAGGCTATACCCACATTTTTAATCTTCTGGTAAAAAAGCATAGAAAAGAATAACTGTTGGTTTGAGTGTTCCACAAGAATAAATCCAGGTTGTAAACATGTGGTCTGAGAATCTTGTTGCCATTTTCATTGTTTTTCCTTGTAGCACTATTTCCTTAAGAGAGTCTGTACAGCAGGGAACCGAGGGTGTCATTTCACTAGAGTCAGCAGCAAGTGGAATGATTCCAGCACAAGTCGGAAAAGAGATATCTGTGTCAACAACTTCATCAGGGGATGCTATTCACTCCCTCCACAATCCGTTGCTGAAATATGGACTCTCTGCTTTGCTGCATCATGGGAGAAAGTACTAGCAGACTATGATTCAAAGCAAGAAGTTGCATAGACTCACTGATACAAGGAACAGGAAAAAAATGTCTTTGTGGTTTTTTACAGATCTGAATAGCAATCATTAGTTTACATCTGTCCATAAAAGCTACTTATATCAATAGGTATGTTACCTGCTTGTATCTATGTATTGGAGAAAAACAAATCAGCTATTGGTTTGGAAGTCAGATTTAGTCTCTTAAGAATTTTTTTTTTAAAAAAATGAAATTGGCCATTTTAATTTAAATATCTCAACTAGGAGTTCAATGTCTAGATTCTCTTCCAGTTCTACTCTACTGAGGCTCTACAGAAAGTTCTTATTTTACTTAATATCAAGACCAACTTGTTGAATCCATTAGAAATTGGCAAGATATTCTGAATTTGACATTTAATTATACACTATTAGACTCTCAGGCTAAGTAATATCAAAACTTTTTGTGTTTAAATTATTACTAATTATAATAAAACACACAAAGCACAAACTATAGCATCTCATCTATGCGTAAGTGTTCCAGTTCAGTGAGGTACATTCTCAGGTTCATTCACACTGTGGTGAAACTAATATCTAGAGCATTTTCACCTTGCTGAATTGAAATTCTATACCATCAATAACTCCTCACTTCACCTTCCTGGTCACAACACTGGAATTCACCATTCTACTTTTTGTTTCTATGAATATTACTACTTTAGATTTCTCATGTAAATGAAAAAGACAAAATATTTGCCTTCTTGTGACTTGTTTATTTCACTCACCATTTGGTCATAATCCTGCATTTTATATATAATTAAATGAATGAACAAAAATATCAGAACCCTGAATTTAGTGGCACACAATAACAACAGTGTATTACTGGCATTTTACCTTGAAAAACATGACTCATGAGTTCTGAAGCATTCTTTTCATTAGAAATGAGGCATGAAGAATATAGCAAGAGGAGAAGAATGAGCAAGAAGAGAGAAATTAGTCCAACGCTCAAAGGGAAAAAAATGTCAAAGAGTTTTGAAATCATGCTTTAAAACCACTATAAATAATGTTGCAAATGATAGCAAGTATTCATTCTATTTTTTTTACATATACTGTTCTCTCCTAATTGTGTTGTATGATCTATAAAATATATAAACATGTGTCTTAATTTTGATACTGGGCATTAATGATACAGAAATTAAAAGACTTCACATTGAGTATTGCTGGATGGCAAAAGCTTTAAGAGGAGAGCAGAGATTTCCTAAGTGAGCATATTGAATTCAAGGCCGAGGACCCAGCATAGACTGACCTTTCTTTGATAGCCACAGATTATCATGTTGGTAGAAGGAAGGATCACAATATATCACATTAGTACAGAATGCATACAAACTAATGGAAGGTAATTGTGTCTTATTACAGAATGCCCAGGGACTGAGATATTAAACAAATATACAGGAACTTATGGCTTTGACTATATCTTCATTCACTTGTATCTCTAAAGTTCATAAGTTTAGAAAGGAATTGCACATTTTTATATTTAAAAAATAGGATTAATCAATCCTTATTATTTAGATTTTTCAAGAAAACAAAATCTACATTGGTGAAAATCGTACAATAGCTACAGAAACAGAAACATCATGGTATCGACAATAAAATAGACATGAAGACCAATGGAATAGAATAGTGCCAAAACTACATGTTGAAGAAAAGACAGCCTTTTAAACAAATGATGCCAGGAAATTTGGATATCCATATGTAGAAAAATGAAACTAGACCCCTATCTCTTCACCATGCACAAAAGTCACATCAAAGTGGATCAAAGACTTAGGAATTAGAACAGAAACTTCATAACTGCTAGAAGAAAGAAAGAGCAACCCTCCATCTTTTTGACAGTCACCAACTTCCTTAATGAGACAACTAAAGCTCAAGAAATAAAACCAAGTGTCAACAAGTCAAATGCCATCTAATTAAAAAGCCTCTGCACAATAAACGAAATTATTAAGAATATGAAGAGAGAGCCTACAGAATAGGAGAACATTATTACCAGCTACTTATGTGAAAAGGGATTAATATGTAGAATATATAAAGAACTCAAAAACCTTAACATCAAACAAACAAAAAAAAAACCTAAATAACCCACTGAATATATGGGACAAAGAACTAAACAGAAACTTCAAAAAAGAAGAAACACAATAGCCAACAAATATATAAAAATAATGAAAAATATTCCTAACAATCAGAGAAAGTCAAATAAAAACCACACAAAGATTTTATCTCACTCCAATCAAAATTACAATTATCAAAAATGTAAATAATTATACAAGCTGGCAAGGATGTGGGGGAAAAGATACATTGTTACTGGGACTGCAAATTACTGCTACAACTCTGGAAAGTAGTATGGAAATTCCTCAAAAACTAGGAATGGACCCACCATATGACCCAGATACTCCACTCCTTGGTAAATATCCAAAATCAAAAAATATACTAAAGTAACACAGGCACATCAATGTTTATAGAAACCAGCATAATTCACAATAGCCACACTATGAAACCAACTTAGGTGTCCATCAACAGACAAATGGATAAAAAGAATGTGAAATGTATACACAATGTAGTTTTACTCAACCATAAAGAAGAACAACATTATATCATTTTCTGGTAAATGGATGGAAATGGAGACCATTATGTTAAGTGACATAAGCCAGACTCAGAAAGCCAAAGTTCAGGCGTTTTCTCTCAGATGCAGAAGCTATACCAAAATCTGGAAAACAAGAAGGAGTGTCATGGAAATCTCATTAAAAAAAGAAGCAGGGTCAGTGCAACAAAGTAAAGGATTCAGTGGGGAAATATGAGGAATCAGAAAAGAGAGGAATAGTGGAAGGAAATCTACTAAATTATTCCTGTGTACATATATAAATATACCATAGTGAATTGCACCATTATGTATATCTATTAAGCACTAATACACACACACACACACACACACACACACATATATATATATATATATATATATATATATATATATATATATATACATATATATATATGTATATACAGAGA